>NW_028262290.1:140626582-140929612 GCF_047370975.1 Nipponia nippon | reverse complement strand
TCTGAGGCACTGAGGCAGCCTGAGGCAGCGAGCGGAGGGCGAGGATGCAATCTTTTGTGTTCAGGGCTACATCGGCCTGGCAACATTGCTCCTGGCCCCCACCGGCACCAGAATGACCCAGCATGGCTCAGAGCAGCATCGCTGCAACAGGCACATCCTTGTCCCACGTCTGCTGGCCAGAAAAACCTGAAAAAGGGTTGCTAGCATCTCGCTTCGCGGGATTACAGTTTCTGGGGCCACCACACAGCCTCAGTGCTGGGAGAACCTGAGATCAGCCCAGTGTCCTCATTAGACACCAAGGAGATTAATTTTGTGTCATGCATTTGTATTGTATTTTACCATTCTATTTCCAGGCTTAAAAGGACAGATTTTTTTACTACTAAGGGGCAGTTCTGTCATACATAATCGTATTGCTCTGGGATTCAGCAGAATTTGAGGAAGTCAGTGTACCAAACAGGATTTCACCAGTATGATATTCCTCTCTTTATGTTATGCACACATTACAACAGGTATGAAAACCTACGAGTAACGCTAGAGGTGTCTATGGTAAATAAGTATCTTTCTTTGCTATTTTGCAGTATCCCATATTCTAACTACTTTGAATAGCACATCACATCTTGTATTAGCTCCTGTCACAGAAAAACTCACTCCTGACATGCTTCAGTCTCAGTGACAGGATGGCAGTGCTTCCAGTTATGGGAGCTAACTCATGCCCTAGCACTACTTCACTTCTCTTGCAGTGTGTGCAACCTACTCTTAAAAAAAATACCTTAAAAGGAAGCAGAGGATGAAGAACAGAGGTTTACCTCTTTTATCAGGCTAATGCTAATGAACCACAGAGAAAATGAGAGTTCTTCATGGACTAGCATTAAACGTGAAAGCTGACAGACTGGCTGTCATACTGCCACCTTCTTGAAGATTGATGAGCTTTAACTATTCAGCAGCATTAAGACCACCTTAATATTAGCTCTCAGTAGTATCCTAAGTATATCAGCTTTAGCTTTCTGAAATTTTAATTTGCAGCCTAAGGCTCTTAAATTTCTGCATTGTTTTCACTTTCCACTTTTGATTTTACTAATGGATGAATTTTTTAGCAAAAACTCTGTGTTCAATGATGTTAAAAGATCTTTTAAACAAAAACATATGGTACTTTCCTGTGTTTGTAAATCACTGGTGCCCTTATCTCATATACAGTCTCTTGGAATTACATTAATAAAACTAAACTCATGTAATAAAGTCAGATGATTAAAGACTCTCCAGATTATAAAGGTAACTCTGAAGTTAGAAGCCATTTGGCTTACCTTTATTTAGCCTTCTTGGGGATAGGTACTACAATTTTTAATTACTTGTCCTCACACTTCTTTTTCCATTGGAATCCTTCTTCACTGGGTTTCTAAGGATGAACAGTGCCCACTGAATGAAAAGTGATTCAATACTTTATCACTGGTATTTAGTGGATTTCATTTATTGTACATCCATCAAACCTTGCACGGTAGACAGATTTATTAATTTCTTTACATGGCTTTTTCCTTGGTGCTCATTACTGTGGCGTAAATGCTTCACTGACACCTAACTCACCTTCAAACTACTGCTGTTTGGTGAGGGAGAGTATTATCGTGATTCCACAGATGAGGAGCCAATGTGTTTCCTTTTGATGGCTTGGCATTTTTTTTCTTAAACAAAGGCTTCTAAAACTCACTACCTGCTCTCAGTAACTCAGCATATCATACGTATCAAGGATAAAGAAGCAAAATCTAAGACATGGAAGGAAAAATGTTTAAAGGACAGCTGACAGTGTATTGTTGTGTTTTCATAAATGTTGCCATATACATCACTAGTGCACTGCCCACAGCTCATGCAGCACATTCAGTAGAGGTATTTCCCCATGGAACGTTTCATTTTATTTCAAGGTAAACTGTGTCCATATTTTCTAAAATTCTGGGACCATTCTTGGACCATACAATAGAATCTCTTCCTCCTTCGAGTTCTTACAGAGATGACATAATTTCTGCTATTTAAAAGGCAAGTTGCTACCCCTATTCTGAGTTTCAGTTCCTTTGGGGCTATTAGTGCTTTCAGCCTTTTTTTCTTTCTCCCATTTTTTGATATGCTTGGACCACAGTAACTCCCTGAGACATAGAAAAAACTAGGCTGCAATGGATCTCTGGAGATAACCTAGTAACTCCCCTGCTCAAAGCAGGGCTAACTTCAAAGTTAGATCCAGTTATTCAGTCATATCTAGGTTAGTTTTGAGTTTCTCCAGGGATGGAAATTCCACAGCCTCTCTGGGCAATCTGCTCCAGTCCTCAACTGTTCTCATTCATCTGCTCTCTAATGATTTGCATCTGACTGTGATTTAGAAATGTCCCCAGTATCATGTGATTAACACTACCATTTTTTCGTGGCTTTCACTCTGGTAAGAGGGTGAGATTTTCTGCTATTTCAAGACCTCTTCTTCAATATATCTTGCGCAGACGATTTATCAGCAAGCATTTTTGAAATGCTGCCTTCTGGATAAAGTGTTGGAAGGCATTAATTAGCTGCCCTCCTTGTCCTATCTGACTTTCCAGTACCAAATTGTGCATCTAACATAATGAATATGCTTGTTAGAGAGAGCTTGGAAGTGATGTCATTTAGCATGAGTGGGTTGTTTTGTTCCTGTATCACTGCATGATTGTTCTTATGTTGATTTGTTCCTGATTCATTGCCTTAAAGATCTTTAATATCTATGAATACATGGAATACCCTATCATTTTTCTTCTCTACTGCCATTATCAAGTGCATCCTTTTCCCATGGCTTCTTCACGTTTCTAATTAATGTCCTTATTGCCAAGGGGCTCAAAGTGGAAATAATAGTTATCACAGTGCAGTATGCACTTCTGGTACTGCCTTTGAGCTAGATTTTGCAGCAAACAGTTGATATCCTCTGTCTCCAAAAACACATGGAAACACAGTATTACACAGGCCTGCCAGGCTACATCCTTTTCCAGTTTTCACTGCTCTTAATGTATTTATGAAATTTAATGAATAGCTAAACTTTACATCCAAAATTAATTCTGCAGGAGTGTCTATTATAGAGATATCTGGACACTTACTTGTATCCTTGGACTTTCATCTACATAGAATAAATGTTCTCGTATACTACTAGCCTTGTTTTGTGTCACAGGTTCAATTTTTTATGTAGTCAGTCCCAAAAATCGTACCCCAATACTGATGCTAGTTTTTATGGCTATATCTTCTTAATTTATTTTAAAAGTTCCATGTCTCGCCACTATAAATCTCCTTTTTTTAACAGCAACATTGCTGCTGGCTGCTTTCCCCAGAGACATTCTTCAGCTGCACACACTGAAGGCTTTGATCTCCTCAGTTTGCTTTGCAGTATTTAACATACGTCTTCTCAAACACCTGCTTTTCATTTTTCATTGCATGATACTTCCACACTCACCAGCAATTTGCTGGGTTTGTGCCTCTGCAGCATGCTTCTCTTCTAATCTGAACTCTGGTCGATGCTTCTCTCTGGGACTGTGCCTACGAGTGACTGCTGACCTCCCACATTTTATTATTTACATGCCATCACCATTACTGAGGTGTCCTCTCTTCTGCTCTGTATCTCTTATGCTCTAGCCATTCTAGTGGTATTTTAGGATGTTCAAGTGCCCTCCATTAACATACATACTTTTATTTCTTTTCTACCTCATCCTATTAGAAGTTTCCAGAAGCCCAATCTCCTCTACAAAAACAGTCTTTATTATCAGTTACAGCTGGCTGATTCACTCACACCAAAGGACTCAGCAGGTCCTCAACTTTCCTAAGATTTCTTCCCTGAACAGAGAACTCCTCTCTCTGAAACCATATATTTCAAATCACTCCAACTGTCCATCCACATTTCTTCTGTTCACTTCAAAAGTTTTCCCTTACAGACATCTATAAATGTTCTCATCTGTCTGTACAAAAGAACATGAGAAACAGAGAATCCTTCTCCTTCTTTGCCTGCAGTCCAGCAAAAAACTGATTCCATCAACTAAATCTGTGCATTAAATGAAGCCTTCTGGAAGTTCAGGAGGTGTACGCTTCTTGCCTTTCTCTGTATAAGGAACATAAAATTTTCTCCAGATTCTGTCTGTGTCTACACAACACCCTCTGAAGCTTGGCACAATAAACCCATGAAGAACAAATACCATTGTCTTAAGATCAGTACACCAGTGTTTTAACTATGCATGGTGAAAATGACTCATGAAAGGGACTAGAACCTTTAAAGTCCACTGCAAAAGTCTATGTCAGTGGGGCTGAACTGGTCACAGCCGTGGCAGACTGATATCCCGTACGCTTAAGTCCTGAAAGAAAACAAAACATCACCAGAAATCTTCTCAGATACCTGCTGACAGCAGACGACTGGTGAGACTCCAGAAGGTCATGTACGACTGGCACATTGTCAAGGGTATTGCCTCTCTCACCTTGAGCTGCTCCATTACGAACTTTCTTCTGTTCCACTCCTGCCTCCTCCTAGACACTAGCTGCTGCTTCTCACCTATTTCCACTCTCCGTTCTTTCAGTACCATTCACAATTCCCAGTCAGACCTAGCTCCTTCCAAGCTTTCTGCCACTGCAGTACCAGCCTCCTTCCCTGGCCTTCAGTTTCTCCCCTTCTTAACTATGTTGCTTTCCTGGCTTCATGACTCCAGTATATTTAGTCGGGAAGAGAGGGGAGGGAATTCTGTCTCTTCCAATGCATCTTCCTCCTATTGCCCTCGTGTCCTGCCAGCTCCCACCCCTACTAGCACCTAAATGCCTCCTGGGAATGTCAGTGGTTTTCAGATATCAGTTTGTCCCTCAGCATCTAACTTGTCAAACAAGCTTGTCCTTCTCAAATGCTTCCTGTCTTTAACTTCACTGGCCCTCAGTACTAACTCCTAATCCCAGTTTCAGTATCCCTCTTCTGTGTCTGAAACCATTCCCATTTTCCCACACTCCACATTATTTATATCTCTTCCTGTTCCTCCTTTGTGCTTTCGTCTTGTTCTATTTGCTCTCAGTTAGGTAGCATAAACAGGCTTACACTACCTCAAAATTGTGATTGCAGACTAAAGTTCTAGGAAGATCAGAGCTGTACATGTGTGGGTGTGTTCTTACACAAACGGTTGAAGGTTCAGTTCTGACTCAGAAACCATCTACTGCCAAGTCCATTTTCCACCATATGGTAGCACAAGAACTTCTCAGAGAAAAAGAGTGACCAGAACTTGCGGACATACGCAAAACAATATATCCTGCACTAGAGGAGATTCTGAGAGATGATGAAGATTATCTGGCTAAGATTCTCCAAATAAATTCAACAGATTGAAGATTGAGACAGTTAACTTTTTTTTATAAGTGTGCACTATGAATAGGGCTGTATTCAGTCCCAATATCTTCTCCAGGCTGTTGCATCCTTGTCCGTCCAAACCATGCCCACTGCAGAGTACAAGATGCTTATTATATTATGGTGCATGTGTTTGAATTAAAATAGTATTTTACTATAAATAAAATACTTCTATACATTCTTGAAATTCTGTGCACCTGCATAAGTATTTTTATGACAGTAAAAATCTAGATTTCATAAAAAAATTCCTGCAATTCATTAATGTTTCCTTTTTCACTGAAAAAATGGAACATTTTCAACAGTAAAATTAGTTCTGAAATACATTGTATAAAATTATACACTGAAGTAACTGGCATAACTAACTACCTTTAAATGTTATGCCCATGTGACTTCTCCATGTGGAATTACATACGAGTTGAAAACCACAATTCATCACTTCAAGAAACTTCTTATCAAACATATTCTTCAATGTGGTTTGTGGCATGGCTGTAACATATTTGATGACCCACATTATAGTAAATAATTACTGACCATATGTTCCAAGTTATTTACATAAGTACAAAAATTATAGGCTTTGATACTAATAAAACATTGTCCCAATATTTTGTGAGGGTATGAAGATACCTTCTGTTAATTGTCAAGGTTCCACAGGACCCTTTCTGTGTACTGTGCATACCTACCTCCTTCTGGCTTAACCGTACTAATTTCTCATGCTCTATAGGCCATTAAGCCCCACTTCTTTTCCTCTTATTAAAGCGGAGGTTGCTACATTTTTCACCATGTACTAGTTTAAATACAAAGATCTGTGTCATTTCTGTCACTGCGCAGACAACACAAACAGCTACTGCAACAACAAAATGCTGGAGTGGGCTTAGATTTTTAGTTCACATGTAGGTCTCAGACGTGAATTATTTTGGACGGTAGGTGAAAGAAGAAGTGATAGAGTTATATGGTGACTACCTACAGGTTTTTCCAGTGATGACCTCTGATTACATTAGGCATTTCATGGGATGAACGGATTTCCTTCAAAACACTGCAGGTCTGATTGCCAATAAAGTCAGCCGGTGTTTAAACACTTATAAATCCAAACATACATGTTTTCTTTTCAGTGCTGAAATTACTCCAGTCTTTAGGAAGCATATACTATCAAATACCGTGAGACAATAAAAATGAAAAATACAATAAAAAACAGCAGAGTTGAAAATACCGGGTCTGCTTTATCTGTGAGAACATATGGTAACAATGATTATTATTTATTACTTGATCCTGCTTCAACCCGAAATGTACTTGGCAACATTTGAACACAGAGGAAAATATTGTATTGTAACGCAAACAGCTCAAGGGCTTAAAGGAATCAAGCCCTTGAGCAGCCTGTAGTAGGGGAAGTGGCCCTCAGAAAATTAAAGGAAGTCTCCTCGCACCCAATTTGTTCCCCATCACTGAGTCTTTCTCAAGACTAGGGCTTAAAGGATTTGCCAGACTCCAAGCACTACAAGTCTGCAGGGTCAGGAGCACATGATCAGCTGTCTATGGGTTACTCTTTCAGTTTGTCAACAGATGTTCTTAAACAGCCTGAAGCAAAGCCAAAGACTTACCAGAGATGCTCTGAATTGGTCAGACTAAACTACCCGTTGAATCAGCCTCACACTAATCCTGTTTGCCATTTTCCTTTGTAAGAAATAGAGTTCCTGGAAGAGTTGCAGTATAAAACGTTGAGATTCAATAATCCACTCAAACACCTGTATAACCGACTAAACCGGTACCAGCGATCTGTCTGATCAATACATTGCATATGCAAAATTAAATATTGGAGTGTAAATGAAATTTCCCCTGCTACAATATATGTAAATAGAAGACAGTGCTGTCTATTAGTTAATTAGGCATTTTGTAACATAACTTTCCAGAAGGTCACCTCTACCACTAAATGCACAGGTGCACATATCATTCAAAGCATCTCTTTCTTCTGAGTGCTGCCTTTTCCGCACAACACTTCCTTCTCTAAATTTTTTGTTATTTGAGGTAATTTCTGCATCCCATATCCTTCAGTCTTCATGGTGTTTCCACCCCAGCAGCAACAGCACAGCTGAGGATAACAGCAGCAATCCTACCCTTTCACCTTCCATATTGTTTGGAGAGTAGGGATTTGGAGACAAAAGAAAATGAGGATCCCATTAGGAGCTGGACTGACTGGTGAGAACAGAAGAAGTTCTTTTCAGGAGAGATCCAACTTTCAGTCACATGAGGAAACTCAGCAGTCTTAGACACCTTTCTCTACCAAAGCCAAGAAAAAAATTAAGAAGTTTCT
Organism: Nipponia nippon; assembly: GCF_047370975.1. Lineage (NCBI taxonomy): Eukaryota > Metazoa > Chordata > Aves > Pelecaniformes > Threskiornithidae > Nipponia > Nipponia nippon. The sequence goes on along the minus strand of NW_028262290.1, from coordinate 140,921,951 downwards.
CCAAGCAATCAAAGGTGTAAGCATTAAAAGGCATAAGCATCCTCTCTCTCCTGTCCTTCATTATTTAAGGCTGGAGGAGACTGCACACAGCATATTTAAGAGTATGAAATGCTCACACCCACAGAGTGTTTCAGGCTGCTAGTATAGTTTGTAGAGGGACTATCATGACAATCTAAAGATCATCAAGTATCTTTTATTGTTCATTGTTCTCCAATGGATGAGAGATGACAGCCCATAACATATACAGAGTCATAACTTTATGGGACAGCATTCATTCCTCTTCTTGTGAGGAATCATACTTGTCCATCCAAAGATGCCTGCCATCTGCTTGTTAGCTGACATACAGCAAATTACACCATCATGTTTCAATGACGAAAAGGGAGCGCAATGTAAGAGAAGGACCTAGTGATAAAGCAGCTGCACAGCTACAGGTAACTGAGACTACAGAATACAGGCTACAGACTAAGGCTACAGGTAACTAAGACTACGTGAATGGAAACAAACGTCAAGAAAGAAAGCTGGAGCAAATCACATGGTGATAGCTCTGCACGAAAGAATGTGGCTTGGGAAACAGAAAGTGAGACACAAACAGGTTCTGTACTGAAGGCAGCGTGGAGCATCACCAGTTTTGTGCAGCATCATAACAGGGATAAGTTTAAAAAGAAAAATCACTTGTGGAGGTCAGGTTACTTCTTCACAGATCACTTAAATCAAGACAGCTGGATTTGCTACAGATAACTGTTCTGGCACACACAACCTGCAGGGAAGATCCAGATACAAACAATATCAACGAAATACAACTGCAGAGCTACCTGTTATTTTTCTAAGCAGTTAACACTCATTACTGATATCAGCTGGAGGGAAATCAAAACTAAACGAAATGGAGTCATCCATCTGCATACATCACAGCTGAAATGCTACAGTCACATGAGCTTTCTCGTGTTAGAGCACGCCTCAGTGCTGCCTGAGAGAAACAGAAGTGGCTAATTCACTCCATGAATTTATTCAGTCTTTGATTACCTTTCTCACTCTTCCATCAAGCTCTAACCAGTGCCACAGATTACAACAATTTTTGTTATGTGAGCACTGAAAACTAAGTAAATATTTCACCATAAAAAACCACACACAGAAAATTCAGTTGACCTTTGAGGAGACACTGTGCCAAATGTGGAGTTTCATTCCAGTCACTAATAAAAAAGTAAAACAGAAGTTTAGTTTCTTTTCCTTTTATGAGTATATCTCAGCACAATCTTAACCATGCAGCCTTGACGTCTTTGTAACAGCAACTCTGCTTTCAGAAGCATTTCACATTTTTAAAGGAGATATTTTTAATTGTCAGCTTACTTCTGAGAAGACAACTCTGAAGACAAGAGACAATTCGTCTTCACTCAAGCAACCTCCAAATATGTCTGTGAACTCACTTGGCATTGCCTGCAGAAGTGCCTAGTTTCTAGGACAAAACAACAGAATAAAAATCTGCTTTTCTAATTGTGGAGGGGTAGTTCAGCACTTTGTAGCACATCCAGGAAGAGAAAGGCATTTCAAACACCTGCTTTTGAATAATAGGAATTCTCTATACTGTGCTTTACTCCATGCTAATGAGGACATCACAAACTAGAGTTAACATGTCAAAGCTGCCAACAAGTATACATCGTATCTTTCTACTCCTTTAAAGTGCATACTGCTATAGCTGCTATATATATAGTGAAACCATAGATTCAAAAATACTGCAAAATTTATCGAACGTATTGTTCATCTAACTCTTGGTAATAGTTAATAATATTCATCAAAAGCCAGAGACAAAGTGATATGGTTCTTATACACACTGCTGGATGTGACCAAGCAGGAAATTATTTGCTAAACAGTGTCACATGAAACTGCGACACTGAAATGTGACACCTGAAACTGAAATGCATGCTTATTTCCAAAAACACTACTAGAAGTGTGGTGTAAACAGCCAATTCTGCCAATTTTGTGCCAGGTCTTTTATTAAGTATACCTGAAGTAAATGATTGATAGAAAAGCCAAGCTCCAGAAGCGATCAATACATTGATCACTTATGTCAATACATAAAACAGATGCCATTCCATGTCACCTTTACTGGGATTACTGTGAAAAAAACAGGTGTACTGCAGTCATGTTGAGGTGCAGTAGATAAGACACACTTGCACGAACTGCATTTTTCAGTTTGTTTTGTGTACAATATATAGAGGTAAGAACACTGGTACTGCACCATCTCCTCCTGGACCCAGGAGAGCTTCCCCCTGCAGGTTCCCTGGGTCTCTGGTACACAGGTTAAGCTGACCCTTGCAGTAACCCACCTTTCAGGACTACAGCACTTCAGCATGCAACTTGCTAAAAGCATTACTAGTTCACCTGTCTACCCTATGATCCTAATTCAGAAGGCATTTTAGGAACCATGGAAAAATCCATGGCATCATCTACTCTCATTCCCAAGGCTATTTTCTATCAACTATGTTCAATGACTGCGCTTTCTCCTTATGGCTGAGTACCAAAATTTCTTTTCCTTGGTTTAATGGTATGTCTTTGCATACATCCATACAAGCCAGCACAGGCAGTCAAATGGAGCTCTCTACCAGAAGGTAACGACCACCCCCAGGTCCTCCCCACCCTGGGGACCCATATGCTTAACCAAGGGTCACCTCAAAAGCATGAAGCCAACTGAAGGGCTCACAGGCTCACTGGTGAGGCAAAACCATGTCCTTGGTTTTGTTCAGATCACCCGAAGTAAGACTTCTCCAACATCTGTGGTTACCATCTTGATTAAAAAGGTGTCCAGCTGAAACATGGCCATAGATACAACCTTTAGCATGAGGCATGGATTTTCCAGTTGTAACTTTTGGGTGAATACCAAGCCCAGCATTGTTAGCAGTGCTGCTTATTGGCTGAGATGTGGCCAATACCTCTGCCATCGTCATCTTGTATTAGCTAGTTCTCCATATGAGCAATTCAGTGTGTCTCTCCATTTCATAGGCAAAATCAATTCAAATTTTATCCAATATGAAGGACAGTTTTAAAAACAGTCTTGCATACAGATTCTCCATTCTTTCCACCTGCCAAATCCCACCATCAACAGCTATGCATGGAAGCATAACTGTAACAAAAACAACAAAAAGCTTCACCACAAAATATCTAGGGTGTATGTGTTATTGACCTTCAAGCAAAATCCTTTTTTAATATTAACAGTGCTATTTAGCCATGTGATCTGTTGCAGTTGCTTCTCTTGCTTCAGAAGAACGAGAATTACCTTTTAGGAAATTTACATCTAGGCTTTCTCTGCATCAGAACCACTCATTACAGCATCTGTGTTGTAGCACGTTCTCATACAAAACACCACCTCTGTAACGCAGTACCACGCAAAGATCCCAGGGCTCATCCTGAAGCAGTCACTTCGGGCTCATCCCGAAGCAGCTCTGTCACGTAGGAACGGCAGCAATCCAGAGACCAGCGCTTTGCTTCTCAGGACTGGGCCACAGGGCATGTCTTGCTCCTGGCACTGGTGTTGCACTTATGTACCAGAGGCTTCTAGCAGCCAGTCCCACTCCTTCCTAAGCAGGGAAGTGACTAAAAGCAATGTCAAATGGGACGTAGGTGTAAGACCAAAAAGCAGCACAGAACAAACAACATGTAATTATGTGCTGTTCTTTGGCAGGCTACTGCTAGTAAACATTGAGGTTAATTTTGAAGTAAACAAGATCAGAGGGAAATAACATACAACCCGAAGGCACTGGTCGATCATTTCTGGGTACCTTTATCAAAGAATCAATTAACATTCAATCCCGTTAAAAGGTGCTGGTGTACCTTTGTGAAGTATAGAGTACTCATGTTTCAGACTTAGATCATCCCTTGGCCTCCTACATGGCCTTCGGCAAGATGTCTCAGTCTCTCTTGTCTATTTAGATTGCAAATTTTTCAAGAGAGTGCATTTTACTCTGTGCTTGTAGGTGTAGGCAAGGACCTGACTGGATGCTACTCTTAACAAATAGCGATTGAAAAGTGCTCAGCACGTAACAGGATTGCCCATGGAAGGTGCAGGTATGATCTGTGCTAGCATTAATATGAGTTTCAATATTGACTTCAATGGCAACAGTTAGGACCCAAACATCAATCATCAGAAATAAAACAAAACTGAGCTTACCAGCTTAATAATATGTAGAACTAATGGGCATTTTCAAAATTGAATTTCATGGTACTTGCTAGCACAACTTTCAGTCAAGGGTAGCTCAATTATTTAGTTGCTCATTTTCCCAAAAACTGTATTTGCATGCATATTTTTTTAAATAAATATAGAAGAGTCTTTTTTCTATATGATGATTTTCAGGAACTCTAAGTCATGATATGCTCTTTCTTCTTCCATTTTCTCATATACAAAATTAGTGGAAATTATTGGCAGTTATGTTGGTCATGCCAATATTAGTACATAACAGGACTTGCAAGTGCCCATTTAGCTTCTTACAGGTCCGTAGATACAGATTTAAAATTAACATATAATACTAACTGGCTAGCTTTTAAGCATTGTTCCATTCTACTTTGATCTGGAAGAGAGTTGGAAGAAAAACAGTTCAGCAAACACTCTGCAGAACGTTGTTTTCATCTTTAATGAAAATTTTCAACTTTTTCGAATGTTTTTCAAAACCATTCTTCTGTAGACATGAAGAAAAAGCATTTTGCTAACCTGGATTCAGTCAGTTTATGAAGCTAATCCTTGTGAATATATTACTCATTAATATTTCAACATGGTTTTTAGGAAAGATGCTTCTGTTCCTTCATCTCCCATTAAAGCTTATGAGCTGCAGAGAACTAAACTGTAGCATAGCTCAATTCTTTGCTTACATTTTTATAGTAAGTCAAATATTTAGCAGTTTATTCGTGAACTTCTTTTTCATAAGCAACAGAATCTGATAATATTCCCCCCCTACTGTCTGAATACCTCTGTTAAAATATGGTACATACGCAAACTGAAATCTAACTTGTTTATGGTCCATTCTGATGAAACTGCCCATAAAAATCAGAGTACAAGACAAATCTGAACTGCCTGCTCCTCTTGAAAGCACAATACAGTTTATTATATAGAGAGAGTTTTTTTAAATATTAAGAACTGTGTGGCTCTTACCCATGATTCTAAAGCAGTGCGCTATGGAGAGTTGTTAGAAGTGCCATCACTAGCCAAATTTAAACATTGCCACTTGAGTTTCTAACCAAAGCTGGCTGGCACTCACTATAAATGATAATGAACACCTACGGTGAAGCCCACTCTTTGAAAGAGTCAATTGGGATTTTGCCATTGCTCTTAACAGGGCCAACATTTACTCAAGATTTATAAAATTAGCATACTTTACTACATGCTGGTAGGTACCGAAACACAATGTTTTAGTTCATTCAGAATAATTTCATGTCAGCCAGCATATGACAGCTATAGTAAGCACCAGAGAGGTAACTTAGCAAAGGTTACCTACTGGGAAAGGTTAACAAATGTCTGAAGAAACTAAGAGGAAATATTAGCCCTCCTGTATTTAATTTACCTACCTGACAATTATGCTAAGGATTCTGAGTGGTGAATTAAATTCCCTTTTTAGCTTGACACCACCTGCAGTCTGAGCTGTTGGTAGCAGAGAAATGTTACCCTGGTCAGCCCTGATACATTCAGCCCTAGAGCAGTGTAGGGACCTTTCCACCGACCAAACACAAGGGTTCCCCACCCGAGTACCACCCTACGGACACTGGAGCGGAAAAGAAGCAGAAGCAAGAGCTTCATTTCATTCAGCGCCTACAAAAAGACAAAGGCATTTTAATGCAATGGGTTGATTAATTCATTCTAAACTCCCTCTAGCCAGGCTACTTAACTCTATTGCAACAGAGAAAGTGCACAGTCCTGGGAAGAACACCACATGCTGTATCACCCTTTAGAAGTTCAAGTGGTAGCTAGTGTATGTAAAAGCATGGCAGGAAGGCATCTGTTAGATGTCAACAATATTGACTTCAAGATGTCTTGGGATACGCATCTTTCTATTTACTCTTTTTACGAATGATTTTTTTTGTTCATCATTTCAGTTACAACCGACATTCTGTAACTAAAATAAACCAGAAGTTTCTCTCTTTTCTTTACAAATTGTCAACTACCTTAACCTTGTCAAAAAGCCCGCAAGAATGAAATCAATATAGCAATTTAAAGCCAAAATTGGCAGGCATTTATATTGTACTTGGACACATCCAGTAAACAGTCTCATACATCTACCTACCGTCATCAATGGCAATATTCTGAAACCCACTGACGTTTTCACATTTGCGGTGTCAAATGACAAAAAAAGTACAAATATCGGTCCAGCAGATGAAAAACAACGGGGAAATAATACCTGACCGGAACGAGAAGCACTGGCTAGTGACTCGGGTGTCATTTAAATGTCCTGTACTTCAGGACGGAGAACGGCTCCTCTCTGCGATCTACACCGTACCGCCAGCGCCCCGCTCGCCAGCGCGACAGCCGCAGCGCACACGCGGGGCTCCCCGCTGCCGTCACCCCGCTGCCGTCACCCCGCTGCCGTCACCCGCCGAGCCCCGCGCCGGGCCGGCCGCTCCCGCCGGGCCCCGCGGAGGCCGCGCCCCTCCCGCGCCCCGACCGACGCGGGGCAGCCGCACCCCGCGCCCCGTCCTCCGGGCGGGCACCGCGGCCGCCGCTGCCGCGGGTCAGAGCTCCTACAACCCCCTCCCCTCTTTTTTTCCCGTTTTCCCCCCGTCGTTGCAAAGCCAGCCCGCATCTGCCCCGCGCAGCCACCTCCCCGCCGCTCGCCCCGCGGCGCTCCCTCCCGGGGACGGCGGGTGGAAGGGCAGGCGGCGGAGTTGCCGGGACTTACGGTGGCAGCGCTCCCGGCGCTGGCGCGGCACCTCTCCCGGCCTCCCGTCACCTCGGGCCACCTCGGCGGCGGCTCGGCGCCCGCACCGGCGCAGCCCGGACGGCCCGTCACTCCTCGGAGGGGCGCATGGCGCCGTCCGCTCCCTGACACCCGCCCCGTGGGTCCCCGCGTCCCGGAGGGGGCGGCCGAGCCGCGCACTTCAGCCGGAGCACGGACAGGCGCTGGCCAGGGCCGAGCCCCTCCGGCGGGGCCGTGCCTCGGGAAGCATCTGCCTCCTCTCGCCCGTCTCGTCCGCGACGCTCCCACCCCTCCTCGCTCCCCCCCGGGCGCCGGCGGGGCTTCGCGCCGACGTCGGTGCGGGGCGGACGGAGAGCGCCCGGCGGCGGCGGCGGCAGCGCCTCCCCCGCTCCCGCCTCCCCGCGGCTCCCGGCCGCCTGCTGCCGGCGGGGCGGCCGCGCCGGAGCGGGGGCGGCGAGGCGAGGAACCCCCCCCCACGCCGCACCGCCTGGGGAGGGGGCCGCGCTGCGCTGAGGCGAGGCGACGCCCGCCCCGCGGGCCAGAGGCGCGTCCCCCCGCTCGGCCCCGCAGCGAGGGCGGCGGAGCGGCTGCCCGCGGCCGAAAGCCCTTTCTCCCGGCTGCCCTTCCCGTGCGGGGCCGGGGGTCTCCGGACCGCCGCCGGCCGGGCCCTGCCCGCCGTGAGGGTGCGTCGCCTCAGGGCGCCCCGCTCCCCTCAGCGCCGGCTCCCCGCAGGACCGCGGGCCCTGCGCGCCCCCGGGCCCGGCCGGAGCCGCCCCCCACCCCCCCGGAGAAGTTCCTCTGACCCGAGCCAGCGCTTCGGTCCCACTGCGGGCACCTTTTGGACGAGGAAAGCCGGGGGAATGGGGGGCGCGGAGGGCGAGACCCCGCCGCTCCGGCACCTGGGCGGGAGGGGCGCGGCCCCGGCCGCGGGGGCGGCAGCGGAGCCGGGGCTGCCGGGGGGCCCTGCCCGCCCCGGGGATGCAGCCCCGCGTCCTCCCGTCTGCCCCGTCTCCTCCGCTGCTCTGCCAACTTGCGTGAACCGTTTACCTACCGTCCACCGAGCCGGGGAGGACCAACAAGGGGTGGCCGCAGCATTCACCGGACGGCTAAGTCATCTAAATTCCCGTTTCTGCTCCAGAAGTTATGTAAGCGCTTTAAACAAAAGGGGAGGCCGAGAAGACCCTGTTCTGAGACCCTCCGGTCCCCTCAGAACAGCAGCCCCCTGCTACGCGGGCATCCAGAGGCAACTGAGCCAACACCCCCCACGTTGCAGGAGAGCATCGAGTGATTGTGCATGAAGTATTGCAGGGGAGGACTTCTCTGCTGTGACTGCTCCAGGCTGCCCAATATTTAAATATCCAGAGAGCCACAGTAAGGCTGTGAGAGTGAGCGAATGCACGGTGATTCACCTCTGCACTCCTGCCAAGCGTGGCAGTGCAGACAGCAGGTAGTAAGGTGTCTTCCCAGCAGATGGAGTCGGGAGGCAAACGAGCTGGCTGACGAGGTACCACCACCCGGCTAAGAATAGCTTGCTTCTTTCGTCTCTCTGCGCGAAGGACGTTTCTGCCATCAAATAAAAGGAACTTTGATACCGGCTTTTAAGTCGTCTGGCTTACTTCTGAATGGAAAGTTAGCTCCTATTGAAGTGGTTCTCGAGTGTTTTTCTTCCACCCACCGCTTTCTCTTACAGACTACAGTCAAATTTTACAGCTTGCCCTTCTCATAGAAACCTGCATGCAAACCCAGCCGACTGCCTTTCTGCCGGCTTCCACATCGCTCGGGCCATGCTGAGGAGGGAGGGAGGGAGAGGAGCAATGGAGCTTAGAGCAGAGAAGGAGGCGCTGGGCTGGGCACACATCAATTTCCAAGAAAAAGGAACCTCTTGCCACTTTTTCCAGCAGCTGTTTAAAAGGGTGCCTCTAGATAGTACCATCAAAGAAATTTGTCCTCCTTAGGATATATTGAGGTGAGGGGGTAGGGGGCAGGGGGAAATTTATGATAACTTATGAGACACTCAAGGAATACTGATGTAAATCGTCATCCCTTTAAGATTTAAACTTTCACTGTAGGTTTCACCCTTTACTCTTGTGGAGACAGCAAGGAGAATCAGTGGGAGCTGCTTTTATGAGTTCTTAGAATGCCACAATTACTTCACTGTCCGCAGCTTTCTCTGGCAGGATCAGCAAAGTTCAGGGAGGTTTTCACGAGCTGCACTAGGTCTGGAGCCACGGAGCAGCACCCCTACGGACCAGCCACAGTCATGTCCCTCTCATGCTCTAGCTTCCCTTAGGTGGGCTCGGATGAGTCATGGTTAGAAGTGCTTGAGGTGTTTGTGGAAGAGGAACTGTTGAGAAGCAAAGCCCTAAGCTGAAGCCTAGGGAGTAGGAGAATCCCCCTTCCTGGCATTGCAGCGCTAAGTTCGAAGAGGAAAAACAGAAAGCTTTTTTCATATCTGATAGCCTGGAATGTTTTCTTTTCCAGAGGTTTTAGAGGTGGGGTGAGTGGGTGGGTCACCAAATAAGTCCAGATTGCTTTAAAAGATACAGAAAGCAGGTGAACTACGTGAAGACAGGTGATGGTCTGTTTACCAGTGGTTTCTTCCATAGTCCACCCATTTAGGGGTTTTGTGTGTTGTCTGGCTAATGCTGTTCATTCTGTGATTGGAAAGCGTCACATTCTCAATGACTGTTTTTATACTTATTTCAAAACACATTTTGTGTTGCTCTGTTTTTTTACTGAGTAGTGTTCATCTGCTGAAGTATAAATCTGTCATCCCATAATCTGGAAATAGCTTTTCTAAGGTTTGGGTGTTTTTTTTATAAACTCCCATTTTCTTAACCGTTACCTTGCACACAGAAGCAACACTTTCTGATTTGTTCTGCTATGAGTAATTCCATTGTGCCCCATGGGACTGCAAGCATGAGTAGTTACTATTTGGCATGCGTGTAAAATACTGATCAGGCCCATAAATAACCACTGGAAAATTATTATTAACTGTACCTTGGTGGTTTTATTTCTGTTTGTGCTCAGGAGTCATTACAACACTGACTTCTGCACAAAAGAGGTGGCTGACCTACTGGTTTATGTTGTGAGATTATAGTGCTGCTTTGTACATGAAAAGTTAAGAAAGTCAAAACCTGATTCCAAGATTTCAGTGATTTCATTCTGTTATGAAGGAAAACATTTTTCCATATAGTATGGAAAGTTGTGCATTTCTGTAGTTTGTCTCATTTACACCATCTTTTTTTTCCAAAATATTTTTTGTCTACCTTTAATGGTACTAGAAGTAAGGATGCCACTTGTGAAAAAGGCACTGTCCTAATTTCATTTCTCAGGTGCAGAATTTGAAATAAAAAAACAAGTTCCCAGCTGGACCTATAAACTTTTCATGAACTGGGCAGCAGTATTTCCACAATCTTTTGCAGATGCCTGCATTGCAAGCTGTTTGGACGTGAACTATTTCCTGTCATAGTTTGTATGTCTTTCATGCATGGTGCACCCCATAGGGACTACCTGGAGCACAGTGTAAGGATTTGTTCGCATTTAGTTTGTTTGAAGCATAGGAAGAGTGAGCATTGAGCTGTCTCCAGAAGACTGTATAGGCGTGCTGTACCCTTTGATAAACAGGTTATAAATAATGCATTTGAGTAACGGCTACATTCTTAATTTGGACAACAAAATGGAAGGAGTAAAAGACAACATCTAAACAAAAATGGTAATAAATTTGGCCTAATCCAGTTCAGGGTGAAAAGAATGGGAATTTGCCATTAGCTTCAGCACAAGTTAGATCAGCTCTATTAAGACTTCCATGGGAATATTTAATTCTTTTGCATACAACTTCGTAATCATGACTTTGCACTCCTAGAAATGACTTGATTGAAAACTCTGAGAATAGTTACAGCACTATCAGCAGCAACGCAGGCTTCCTAACCCTGCCTGCTCGTAAACATGTCAGCTCTGCGAGAATGAAATTCATGGAGTGCGTATAGCTGCTGTTCAGACCATGCATCCCTAACTGGATAACTTCTTTTAATTTTCAGAAAAAGCGGTCACTCTGGAACTAGGGATTTGAAGAATGACAAGTAAACAGCCTTATGAAGCTACTGCCAGTTGAAGAAGTCCATTCCAAACATGAAAGGCAACATCAAGAGAAGTATAGAAAAGCTTAAGTGGCTGGAAGGCATATAAACAACTTAGGCTAGGATTATTGGGGGAACAGAACAGTGCTGAGCCATGAGACAAATGTAAATTAGGAAAATTGTTACAAGAAGGTGTGTGAGTACATTTGATCAATGTGGAAGCGTAAAACCAGAAGAGCAGAACAGAGATATTCAAAATGAGGCACAATGTGTGAGTTATTCAGGAATCTCAGGCTCTGATGTACTGCACCACTTGGATCCTTAGTTCTAGCGGGTTAACGTGGCGTAAAAAGAGCTACTGCTTAACACAATGCAAGACATCTTTAAAGATACATTTCCCATATTTTCCTTCTCTCAGCAAATTCAGAGACAATAACAATAATTGGTCTTACCCGTATTTGAAATTCTGTAATAGGTGAAGCAACTTCCCACAAGGCACAATACTGAAAATTTCTCATATGACTTGCAGTGTCATGTTGACCCAAGTGTCCTCTCTTGAAATATGAGAACCACTGTGCTTGAGTAAGGATTAATTCTGATTAAGCTACAACGTAAATGTTATTTCTGCTGCCATTGTAGCCTCTGTGAAACTGCCTCCAACTTGAAGCTCTAATTCTCCCAAGTAAGTGGAGAAGGATGGAGAAAGAAGGTTTCAGGAACAGCATTTTTGGAGATGTGATAGAATTAATACACGTTAGAGAGACCCAAAGAGAAAGTTTAAATAACGGATGAGAGAGAAGTGGAAAAGAATGCATGTGTGGACAATTCCTCTAATGATTTGGACACACAAGAGCATTTATTTTTAGAAATATTCTGAGAGAAGAAATGGCATGATTGGGAAACAACCTGGTGGAAGTGTCAGGAGGACACCAGACCTGGGTCACAAACAACTCGATGGGAATTTTGTGTGTTTTATTTCTAGTCCCAGAAGCCATCAAGTCATTCAAGAAGCAACTGATTTTTTTAAGACAGCCCTTTTCAAAATTAATGGATTGTGTTTAATTTTATGTTAGCTTTGTTTTTTGAAACCTGAAAATCAAGACTTATGTGTTTATCCAATATCAAACATCTCATTAGAATGATGTACAAATTGTCTTAATGTTACAATAGATTTATTTCAATCAGTTGCTTAATGTACAATAATTTCAATCAGTTTCTTAATGTACAATAAAACATGGGTAATTACATTTGCCTCCTTCCTTAAATTTCTAGTTTTAATTTATGTTATTTAATCTAACCAAGTATTGATTCTTCAGTTCGTGTCTCAGGACATTCTTAGAGGATCTCCAAAACATTTTGGAGTGAGAGAAAAAAGAGACATATGCTTCTAAAAGAGAAAGATTTTTTTAAAGAAAAACCCCTTCAATCAGTAATTAGGAAACACAAAAGCAAAAAATAAGAAGTGAAAAATACAGAAACATTAACTGTATTCATGTTTGCAAAGAACAAGAAAAAATTAATAGATTCCCTGATATAGAAATTTCAGTTATTAGTATTTATACTGTATTCAATTTTCTATATAGAAGAGACTATTTTAATTTAGGAGTTAGCGATATATGCTTTCATTAGTAGAGCACTCAGTAATTATACATATTGGTAGCAGAAACACAGAGGGCTTTGCTTGCTGTGTGCAGAAGAAGAAAAGGGAAAGCAACCCGGATAAGGAAAACCTAGGCAATGGGAACGTTTCCAAAGAGCGAGCACCTGATTCACTCGGCATCAGCAGGTATTTTCCAGCTTCCCTCAGAAGCTGATACCCTGGGCATCGCTAACCCAGTGCGTAGCTGTACGTGATTCTAGAGAGAACCTCAGCCATGCATCAAAAAGAAGAGCTTTTCAGAACTAAATGAACGAACAGCTGCTAGACATGTCTTCCCTGGTGTATGTACTGTGTATAAATCATAAAATTTTGTAGATTATACAAATCTTCTCTGAAAACTATTCCAAGAGCCCTATGAAATTTCTACAAACCACCAGCAGGCACATTTCATAAATCAAACATACTTGCAAGGTCCCATCCACATAACCTTTACATTAATTGATTCACTAATGTATCTTTAATATGAGAAATTTCACATTATTTGGAGTTACAGGCAATGCAAGAATCTATCTATTAATCCTCAAGACTCATCTATGTACTTTTATACAGATAAAATTTCATATCGTTGTAAGAATGGCCCAGGGCCTGTGTATCACTCAGGCTTTACTTATCCCCTCAAAATATGTTTTAAGTAAAGCTAAAACAGTGCTGTAAGCTCATATTGGTTCTGTGAACAAAGGTGAATTTTACCTCAAATCTTTATTCTGCTAGACAGAAGTTTTTATCATGTCTCTAAGTCTGACCAGCACATTATTTTAAAAAGTCACGTTGCCTGGAAAATGTAACTGTAGTGGGCACATAACTGACTAAACCCCAGCTCTTGACACTAAGTGTAGTCTTAATCATTCTCATTATCATCATTAGTTTGTCACTCAGTTTGACATGTCTAAAATAAAGTTCTGTCCCTTCAAACAAGTGGTATGTAAGGATCTCCTTATGTTGGGTGTGAAAGTTCTCCCGCAGCAGCAGGAGGAGTGACTGACACAGTTACTTAGGTACAGAAATGTTTGCAGGATGGAGGTGTTAATCATAATCTTTAGGGGGAGACACTACTGTCTCTGATCAACAAAATGACTACCAGAGCCTTAGGACTATATATGCATGCATATACTTGAGCAATATGAAGGGGGATGCCTTATACATAGTTTGCCATAATATCATATAGTATAGGAAAGCTGGGAAATGTTTCAGCTGCCTTTATGGTTGATTGTCAGTATCACAAAGACACATTAGAGAAGAAATCTAATGGATTTTTTCTTAGCTCTTTAAGTAAAGATTAAATTGGCAGAATTAATTTCAAATTGGAGACAGTGCAGCCGGTTGAAGAAGCAAAAGTTCAGATGGTTTTGAGCAGATATGTCTGTATTCCCTTGTAGTCTTTGCTTCTTCTTGACTCTGCAGTCTGTAAGGAATCTGTGGAATAAGGACTAATTTTCAGCATTTCATCCAGCATCATAATTATAACCCATGTTAGTCTAGAGAGTTTGATTAGCATGAGAAGATCAGCTACCGCTTTTATAGCTAACCTTTCTGTAGGGAATGTGGAGCATAATTATGAGAAGATCTGTAAATATACAGCACATATTAAAGACAGTAGGGTGAGAATGTTTGCACCTCAAAGGACTTAAATTCAGGTTCTGATAACAGAACAAGTAGGAGATTGCGTGCATTGTGGACAAACGCTAGCCTGGAAAAGGGAACTAGCAGGAAAGCACTACAGAGACAAGATGTATGCTTATCACATTGATTCACATAACGAACTTTCACCTTCTCATTTTCAGTGTTATTCTCCTCTCATTTCTCTTCACACATGCACAGAAGCACAAGTACACGTTTCTTCCAGCAATGTTATTGATTATCTTTGACACTGGTTTTCCTGTAACAGCTGCCCATTTAAATCTCGCCAGCCAAACTTTTAACAGACACTAAATGTAATCACTGAGGGTCAGATGCTCAGAGAGAGCTGCAAATCACAGAACACAAGTCTTGAGGGAAATGTCTGAGTGTAAAAATGTTGCTCACCTTCATCTGAACCTAATGATTCACTTTGTATGGCAGTCCTAGCTGTGCCTCTCAGATCTACCTTAATTGCATCTCCTTTTCTCCTGATACATAAATGAAATCACATGCAGAGCTCCTAGATTGGTTCTGTATTTCTGAAAAAGCACTGTAAGGCTGGTCCTTCTTCAGCCAATTAAAACAGATCTAGAGACACAGTGCAGAGAGGTGTCTGGCTCTAGAGCTTCCAGACATTAAAGTGTAACAAGATCTCCCAGAGGAACCTCATTTTCTCTGGCACTTTTTCTATTCCCATTCTAGATATATTTTATGGCTTTGAGGCACAACCCTCTCCTTAGTTCTCCTCATCATCATGAAGTCTTTGCAGGTAGTCATGTATAAAATACTCCTCTGTGTTCTGTTTTGGAACACACTGTTATTCCACATGAAAAAAAAAAAAAAAAGTTGGAAAGGGAGGAGATGCAGGAGCTGTCACCTTTGTAAGACCAACACAGTCATTTTAGCTATTGCTATGTATTGAGAAGCAAGAGTATTGGAAGTTTTCAATCAGAGGCCTGCCAATGCATTTCAGTCTTGGCCCACAACATATTTTCTATTTGAGTTCTGGACCTTGGCTTTAGAAGAAATTTGGAAAAAGATTCAAGGGTTTTTTTCATATACCAGTAAGCAAAAAATCTGAAATTTATACGTAAATAACAAATGTCTCAGCCAATAAATTGCAATTGGGAAATAAATCTTCTGCCATAACTTCCTGTGTGATGTGTTTTTAATGCATTTTTAAGAACTGAAATATCTTTTAAACTGTTACTTTTTGCTGCCATGTACTAAAAATAAAAATATGGCATGGTTTTCAGTACTGTTATGTGCTTCACCTCATAGGCGTTTAACAAAGTTCACCTTTTCAAATTCATCACTTCACTTGCAGTTTTAGAAAGGAATGTGAAAATCATTCAAATTCAGGCAGCAAGTATACCAGGGACTCTCACCTCTCTCCACTCTACTCGGGCGTATGCATGTACCCAACTACATCTTTATTCTAGCAATATTATTGATCCATTTGTTGTCCAGTTAAATCTCACCAACTGAACTGTGAACACAAGCTAAATGTGATCAGTGATAGCTGGACACTCAAAGGAGGCTGCAAATCACAAAAGAAAATTTGAGAGACGTGCTTAAAATTTCTGGTCTGAGTTTGAGCACATGGTGTGAATTTAATAGTCATAATTTCCATACGCTCTTTCTAAAGAGGGTGAATTCCAAGGACAACATTTGGGATATGGTGGGACCAGTTTGAATGCATGTCAGTCCAATACAAATCCTGATCATTTGTGCAGGTCAACATCGTCTGTCTGAATGTAACATCACTGAATTCACTTTGCTTGTATCTGGTTGCAGGCTCAGAGATTATTTTTCCTAGTGACTTACTCATCCAGATTTCAGTATTGGATGATGATTTATGAATTCTATAGAGGCATGGAAACTGGCTCACTGCATGCCTCTACAAGATCTGGTCCTTAGAAGCTGAGTTGGAAACTGATGGTCAGTAACTTTTAATACCCAAATAAAGTGTTTAACACTAATATTGTTTCCATATTTATTAAACCATAATGAAAACTGAAGCATTTGTGATTTTCATTCTTCCTAACAGTGTTGCTATTTACAGTGGCCTGCAAGAGTATCAGATGGTATGTGGTATGAAATATGTTTCAGATGACACAACCCTTATTAAAGGTCTAGCAAATGAATTTAGAGGTGTTTCCAATCCCTTCCAAGGAAAGTCAGACAGGATATAATTCCCTTCATCCCAAAATAACTTCAGTCACACATCGCCAGTATCATATATGTCATTTAATAACAATATGCACATGACATCCAGTGGGCTGAACTTGTTGCTGTAAGTTCATTTTACTTTCCAGTACAGCCTATAAATTGTTCATGAGATATTCTTTCAGCTGTTGAAGATTCAAGAAAGCTTTTTCTTGTAGGGTGAAGGACTCTGCTCTTTTTGCTGCTGTTGCTTTACATTTTGATTTTTTTCAGGACAAGCTTGAGAATGCAGAAATGTTTAGGAGAGGGGACTACAGATTTTGGTTGATTTATCTTTTTCTTTTTTGTAGCTATTATGAAGCTCCTAGAGATCTTTGTGCCCAGAGGAAGGCCATTATATCAAGATGAATTTTCTTACCGTAAGACTGTGTTTAGTTCAGACAATAAAGAAATCCAAATATTGGAGTTTTGTATAATGGGACCATGTCTATGGTCTGTTGGAAAGGAATTTTTCCTCTGAGTTCACAACATTCAGGGCAGGAGATCATCTTTTGATTCTGCAACCATTACAAGAAAGGTGTTCTTCAAATACAATGTGCCCCGGAAGGATGGAGCCATCAGCCTGATGCCATGAAAAACATCTAACTGGGATACCTTAGTAAAAGATGACAGTGAAACTTTCACTTACATCATGGGTAGATAAGCTCTGAAAAACAGGGCACTTATTTAGTTGACTAAAAATAGATTTGAGTACCCTACTGAGGATGTTTGCTCAAGAACAAATCTTTTTCAGTTCCTTTATATCTCTAGAGAAGAATAAAGGGAGGAATACAGAAATGCTGAGCAGAAGTTTGCTCTACTTTTGAGTACTGGTATTGCTATTTCTAGGAAACAGATGACAAATAAAGTTGGTTGACGTTTTTAATATGAAACTGAATATATCTTACCAACCTGTTGGTGAGCATTCAGACTAACTGCATACGTGCTTTACTAGTTAACTAGTTAGCTAGTTAGCTAGTTAGCTATGTAACTGAAAGAAGAGTTGTAGCAAACAAATATTGAAGTTGCTAATTTCATAATTTGTGAGGAATATGAATAGTAGATGAGGAACTGGACAAAATAATGCATTGCGAAGGAAGACTGGGGAGGAGAGAAATATTGTTCTCCTCACCCTGCCCCACACTCTGTGTTGGTGGAATTTAGTTATTTTGTAGGTATTGTAGCCTAGTACAAAGTCCACTAGGACTTGTTTTCTTTTCAAGATTTTGGAAATTATTGAATATTTTAGGTGTATGTGTTTGTGAAAAAAAGTCAAACCAACCAATCAAGCAAAAAACCCAACCCCAAAATACAAGAAAAGCACAGTTCCCAGTGCCTCAGCCAGCCAACTTTAACAGTATTCAAAGATTTCTGAGACATTTTACAATACAATATTGCTTTAGAAGTGTATATTCCAAAATGAATGAACATTTTTGAACCTTGATATAAAGCTAGTGCAGGATGAAAATTCATTTAGTTGAATTATGTGATGCTTCTTTTTTTTTCTTAAAATAATAGAACTGGAGATTGTATCAGTGATGATTCTTGTAACTTACTACCAGATCTTAAACTAAGGTTATACAGTCAGTCTCTCCAGTTCTGATTCCCCTGAAGCGCATGCCCAGTCTAACACTGGGAACAGAATATATTTATCAGTCATCATTTTGTTGCTTCATAACTTTGGGATGATTTTTTTTCATAATTTCTAATATTTCATTTTTCATATTTTTTTCATAATTTCTAAGAGACATAATGAAGTGTGATGCTGCCTGGAATTTGACTTTTTGGGCCCGTCATGCAGGGAAGTCCATCTGAAATAGCTGTTGTGCTGAATACTCACTTCTTGCTTTAGACACGATGATTTTCTCCTAGGCTCATTTAGACCATGCAAAAGGCAAGACAGTTGTCTCCATTTTCAAAGCACAATAAATTACCTGGGACAAAGGCATTGTCTGCACACACTGAAAGTGTCACTAAGACACTAGCTTGGAGGAGTGATTGCGTGGTAAATTTTGCCTTAGCTTCCTGTCTGCTAGTCTCTCTTTGTAGTCATCCTGTTGGCACTGAAGTGACGGGGCACGTCATTTCTATTCTCTTACTACCATCTATGCTTCAGAATAAAGAGCAGCTTCAGAATAAAGAATCCATTTAGGGTTTTTTTCTTGCTTTTCATAGTAGGATGTCTAGCTATGGATTGTTATTCTTTGCTTATTTATAGCCTTCTTCCCCTTCTGTTGAGTTTTACTTTCTTCCTCCTTTTCTCCGCTTTGATGGCAGATATTATACTTCTAAATTCCCATTTGAACAGTAGGGTCAAATTCTGAACAATACCCCTGGCATTCTTTTAGCACATTCTTCCTGCAAGCCAAGTTACCTGATAGATTTTTAAAAGCCAGTTTATTCAATTTCATATTGTACTAGTACTCTCCCAAGTAAGAGTGCAATTTTGCTTTTCACATTAATGGCTTCTAAGAAGTTTTTGTAGATAGAACTAATAGTTCACTCTGTATCCAAACCATGCTTTTAGATCCCAACTCCTTTGCTCTTCCTTAAATATTTGTGTTGAAACTTTCCCTGCTAGGTGAGTGCCTATTCACCCGTGCCTTAGGCTGAGTTTTCCAGGGAGTTCTGAAAGAATTTCAGTTAAGGTTTTGTGCCTGGGAAGCGTACATCAATTTGGTGGTGTTCAGCTATCATGACTGTTTCACTGATGTGAACTCCTGTCTTTAAGATTTTGAGACAGGAGTTGAAAGTTAGTATATGGTCTGCACAGATGTCAGAGATATACTTGTGCTTTTGAAAGAATCACATTGGAATAAACTATAAACCTCCATGGAAGAATGGAAACCTCCTTCTGTCATGCCACAGAGAAGATTTTGATAAGTTAGCAATAAATTCATTAAAGATATCGCCTGAAGCAAATGTATTCTACCTGTTCTCACTGCCTACATGCTGACCAAACAGGACTTGTTTACATGTGTGTGCTCCATCCTGGATGTGCATAAACTTTCTCTGCTCCCCCTTTTTCGTGCTGCTTCCTCACCCTTTGTCTATCAATGCTCATGGCCGTAGTGATGCTGAAATTGAGAACAGAAAGTCTGCCTCCAGTGTTCCTTAGTTATTTTCTTACCCAGCAGTTCTGTAAAGTTCCAGATAATGTTGTTTCTAATTTACTGTCTTGATTTTTCAACTGCAGGAGATGACTTTCAGCTGTATCTTAGACTCATGTGTTTCAGCATGTGGCAGGACATGACTTTTCCAGTACCTTGGGATAAAACTCTCCTTCTTGCGTTACAGACACCCAAATGGTCCCACAGGCTTCCAATCCCTACAGCTGTGTTTTGCTGGTCACAAAGGACTTGAGTAGAATAAGTAGGGAAAACTGACTCTTCAGGTAGGGCAGATACTGATGTGCTGGGTGAGACATTAAACAGAAAGGTTGAAAATAAATAAATCTCACTGCCTGTTGTGTCCTCAAGGGTGAGTCCTTTCTTCCAGTCCTTCTTCATAGTTCACTGGCTCAACAAATTGCACCCAGCCCTTTCTGAGCCCAGAGGAAATCTCTTTCTTTGTGTCACTTTGGCACCTTTGTGCAGACTTGCTACAGGCCTTCTGCTTCCAGTCTTCCCTACTCCCTGTCTGCCTCAAGTCCAGAAGGCTGCCCAAGCTCAGCCTGCTCAGTCACTTCTGGGGACTCCTCTGCTCTCCAAGGGGGTTATGCTGGGCTCAGAATAACTGTAAATCCTCCTCACTGGTCCTCCTTGTTACTGCCTCTCTAGCAGGACATAAGATGTAGAGTATTTATACGGCAAATTGGAGTCAATGATTATGACATTATTGCACATGGTCACGTACGCCAATGTTTTGAAATGCCTATAGTTCTCCACACAACTTTAACTCTAGACCACTGGTTGTACTTTTTACAATTAAATTAATTTCTTGCGACTATTTATCTTTTTTTTCCCCTTTCCCTTTACCCCATTTGTTGCCAAATGTGGGAGAACTTCCTTTTTCTGTTTATAAAACCAGTCCCTTTCACTCCACGCTGCCAAAATTCCGCAGCATGTAAAAAAAGATGTTTTCTGCTGTCTCTGGAGAATGACATATTCTCCTTGCTGCTCTCAGGGAGTTTCTAGATAATGCTTAGCAATCTATTTAAACAGCATTTTGCACATTGGCCGCTAATGGTCTGTTCCATGTTTTCATGAAACATCTGGGATCTGAACAGTACAAAGTCTGAGCATTAATTGCAGTGCCGTCTGCAGTTATAGCAGACTGTAGCTGGACGATGAATGCATCAAGAGCTCTAAAAAGAAAATTGCTTGAAAAATCAGGTTCTTTCTAGGTTCTGCTTACTGTATTTGTTATTGCTTGGAAACTCAGTAAATAACTGCTGCATTTTAAAATACCATTTATTCCTTAAAGCATTGACGAGAATGCAGATTTTCCCATCTAGTGCCTGGTGTTCTAGGAATTTGGTTGCTTCCTGATTCAATGATTGAGCAGAGAATAAAAGTGATGCCAGATATGTGTTTTAAAGTTCTCAGGAAGATGTACGAACCTAACCTAGGAACCTGACATCTTGGATGTGCTTCTTCCTCCAAAAAGTTTTATGCTCTTGGAAACAAAGGCAGTATCACTGCTTTGAGCAGAAGGCTCAGGTGTGGAATCTGAGTACATAGGTGCATTTCTCTGCAATTCTTAAAAAGATTCCTGACAGAAATCATCCCAGTTGCCTGTATTTTCCCACTAGCCAGTTAAAGGCTGTTTCACACTGAATAGAATGAATATGGTGGCTCCCTGTTTATCTTCTCATCTGCTTTCGTTCACCATTCTGTTGTTCCTAGTCTGGACATGCAATAAGGGATCGTGGATGACCTCTGGGACCCTAAAAGTCCTTTACTGATTCTACTTTCAGCACCTATTTTGTAGATTTTGGTGAGGTTTTAAAACAGAAGTTTATTTTTTTTCCAATTTGGCACTCATAGATTGGAAACCCATCACCCTTCATTTTTTATTAGATGCCTTTAGCAACTCTTTGTCATTGTATTTGAATTATTTTGTTCTTAATCGTCTTTATTCACTTCTCTTTCCCTAATGTTCTTTGAAGCTGCTTGAGATAGATAGAAGCAGTGTGCTAGCTATGTAAGAAAAGCTCTTGGGAAAGTTAGGAATTAAGAGAGAGAAGCTTATTTGTTCATGGCCCAATCCCTACGTGAAGATGATTTGTGATTCCTGACCCACAACTATTCCATGTCCTGCTATGGGCAAAGTTAGTGTGGAAACCGCCAGGGAGAGCACACCTAAATTGAGGCAAACCCAAGGGATGCTTCAGTCAGCCTGTATTTGCCTCTAGAGGTCTCCCAACTCTTCTTGCATTTGAAAACCCAAATGTACACACTTGGCACCTCCGTCAGCTGTCTTCAGCATGTGCTCTCTCCCTTCCTCTCCCTCCCCTGATGCCCTGGCCCTCAAAATCAGCTCCATAGCATTTGTGTTTTATGGTTCACAAATACAATTCTTTCTTGTCTTTGTGCAACATTATTGTAACCTGTCAGCTGACCATAAAACAGCTTGTACAGGAAGATTTGCCATTACACTTATAGGAGGTATTCTGGGGAAAAATGCTGGATAATGCAGATAGTTTGTGTTGTAATGGTTAAATCTGGTGACTGCAAATGAACATTTAATTAATGTACTCCATAAGCATGTTTCCAAGCAAAGCATATGCAAAACTGAGTGAATTTGAACTGTCTCCATGGCACTTGTCTGCACAAAAATGGAATCCACACAAACATTTGTATAATGGTCTTGCTCCATTCCTTGTAGCATCTCAGTATGTGTCAGCTAGAACAGCATCTCTGCCAGGTTTCTTTCTTCCTCTGTGCTGATGGATCCCTGTCTGTCCCAGCTTTTGAGGATGGGATTCAGGAGTTATTTCACTGGGGTTAGTCAGCCTGCTTCATATTGTTGTTTTATATAGGTGTCATGACTTCAAAGCAGTTTTGTCTAATTTGCATCAGTATAGTGAGAAGATGGATTCACTCACTGAATCACTACGGTATAACACTTTCCTGTTAGCGTGATCCCATGCGGACTGAAGCAGAATAGGGTGGCATACTATACCACCCCTTTCAATGTGAATTTAGACCTATTTTCCCACTCTGGGGGAGGAGAAAGTGGCTGCATTCAGAATGCCAGCAGGAACTCAGCAGGAGCTGCTACCTCTCAGGCACAAGATAGAGGCAATCAGGTACTTCCTGCAGGTCCTGTGGAGCTGCTTGGTTTGGATTGCTCCCTCTTGCACCGGTGGGATACCGTCGGTCCTGCTCCGAGGAAAGGCAGCGGGTCCTGGCCCGCAGCCAGCAACCTGGCAGCAGCTGGTATCTCTCACACACCTTTCCTCTGGGAAAAAAGGGTTTCCACTTACTCTGGAATTTTAAACACCAAATATAACACGTTAAAGTGGCAACTCTTGTTTAAACCAAGCAAAACCTAAGGCATCCAGGCAATATAAAAAATGTGGAAAAATAAACTTAAAGGGCAGTTAGCTAAGGGAGCAACAACGTTCACAGGAAAAGCTTTTTATGAAAACTTGGAGGAAAAGAAGAACATACAATATCTCAAAAGTACAGTAGTGGTGTTGTACCCCAGCTGATGTCTGATGTCTAGAGTCTAGGGCTGAAGAGGGATTTGGTTAACTAATGATTATACAGGGGAGTGGGAAAATGCTGTTTCTAAATATCTATTCCAATTCAATGGAAAATGACCAGAGATTTGGTGGCAACAGGGTTTTTCAAAGGGTATGATGTGCTATGAAGAAAATGAATTCCCAAGTCATTAGCAAAGATATATAATTCATATGATAGGTCTTTAGAATAATATAATTCTTATAGAAATGTATGCATTGAAGGTTTTAAAGAATTAATTTGAAATTTGTTTAAGAGCTAGTTTTGTGGCTAGGATTTTTAAATTTTTCCATCAAAATATTCAGAGACATATGGCCATTTTTAATTTTAGTGAAAATAAATCAAAGGATTTTCTAGCTTACCATTTTGGTTGTTAACTATGTTTTAAAGTACTTTTTTTCTTGGTGAATGGGTTTGGGTGGGGGTATTGATGAGACTGCAAAAATTCATAATATTTTCTGTTTTAACTTACAGCAAATTTCATTAAGAAAAAGATGATTCAAACCTTTCTGCAAACAATGAGAAGAGACTGCTTAGCCCTTTTTAGGAAGCTAACTGTAGCAAGGAATTATCTTGTTTCCATGTTCAAATAGTTTTCAAATATCATACCCAGACAGAAAGCAAGGAAGACCATGGCCGTGGCTTTTTGAAGAACTGTATTCAACCATCAAACAGCAGTTGGATACAGACCAAAAAAGAGCTGTGAGAATGATCAGCAGCCAAACAAGCATGGATTAAGAAGATTTAAGGACATTTGTTCTGTCTAAAAGATACTGAGAGAAGACCTAAGAGATCATCAAAAAGGAAAGGAGATTATGATCACTTACTTGCTGCAGGTAAGAAGTAAGATGTCATGGTCTTAACTTTAAGTAACCAAGATTTAGGGTCGGATATCAGGAAGTATTTTTTGATGGTAAGCAGGCTGAAGCAGAGTAATAGATTACCTGTGGAGGTGCCAAATCTTTCTCACTGGAAGATCTGCAGAATTGGTTATACAGTCCAAAATGCTTTGTACTGCAGGACACTCTGAGCTCCTAGGTCTGGGTGAGCCCTTGCTGTGCCCCGACTGTCTCAGAACAAAATAATCATCATCTCCTTCCTTTTCCCTGCCCTGTTTTCCAGGCAAAGTAAAATGAAGCATGCAGTCCACAAAGGAGAGAAAATGACTTCCAGCAGATCCCTGGTCTAAATGATCTGGGGGGTGTAACTGTGAACTTTCATCATGAATTGCAGCTATTTGACAGCCACCACCATGGATTAGGAAGAGAGATGAACTGGCTGACTTCTCTCCAGATTCCTTTCAGTCTTGTTTTTTGGTGACCTGCTGCAGAAAATAATCAGAGACAGGTTTGACCTGGCAGCCAAACTGGTTGGTCATCTAGTCATGCTCTTTCATAACTAAGGGTGGAAATCCCCACGCCCTAGCACAACATTTGTACCCCATAAAGTAACTGTGTGGAGGTGACAAGTTAATGTCAGTTGTAGGATTAGAGACCTGGTGCCACGGGGACAGCACATCATTCTGACCCACCAGTCCAGAAGGCAAATGTGTGAGGCTGTGACAGCCCTGGGGATGCTGTGGTGGGAACAGAGAGCAGGTAGCTCTGTGAACTTGCACAGGTGCTTGCCTGAGCAAGGAGACACTCAGTAAAAACCGTTTAAGATTCTCCTGTTACAATTCTGCCTCTTGAGTATGAAATTAATTCATTTTGACAGTTCCAGTGGAGATGGGAAGATATGCATTGAGCTGCTTTACCCTTTCTCTCTTTGCCGCCTTTCTTCCCCTTGATAAACTCATGCCTGCCTGCCAGCTTAGAGGGGTCAATATATAAGGTATTTGGATACTTCAGCAATGGCCTCCATCCCCTATGGTCTTGGAAATGTCTCCAAGGACTTTCTCTTCCATTGTCCTCCTTACTTAAAGAGTTCTCTCCAAACCTAGCAAATTCTTGGGAATCTAAAATGAAAAACCTGGGCCACAGCAATAAAATGCTGTCTTTACAACTGGTACCAGTATCTGCTGTTGGAGACCTCTCCAAAACCACTCCATTGGTTAAAAATGAGACACTGAAGAAACACTCAGAAGACTCAGAATCATTTTCTCATTCCCTAGCTATTGTTTTAAAAACAGCTCCCAGACTATTATGCACTGCATGTTAGACAAAAGAAAAAAATAGTCTGCCAGTACAATTTTAAAAAGCTGATGACTTTAAAGACCTTCAACAGAGAGAGAGCTGCCACTGATAAAAACTTGCTGTGACTCAGCTATGCTTTGCGTGAGAGCAAGTCATTTTGCTACTTACTGTTACTTACTTACCCTCTGAGGTCCTCCAAAGGTCTGAGAACTGTTAAGAAGTGAATGCTAAGAGGGGGATCTATTACTGGAAAAAGTGGTTTTCAAGGAAAGATTGATAAAATTTAAAATATAATTAAAGAGGCTCAGGTCCATGTACACAATAAATGGTCCGTTTTTTATCTTATTCTACTGTAAAGCACAGCACTCAAGTCAAGGGTAAAAACAGGTGAAAAGAGTTTATTCACTTGAGGCTATAAAAGATTTACCCGCTTCTGTATACAAAGCAGGAGAGTTCATCTGCTTTTGTGTTCAGTATTACACCAAAGAGTAAAGCAGGAATGGAAGCTGAGTAAAGTGATGAAAAAGCTCCAGAAAAAAAAGGATTTGGTCAAAATCAGTGTGTGTGTGTATATATATATATGTATTTATAGATATATATATATGTAAAGTAAGAAATAAATATACATAAAGACTATTCCATATTAGACAGAATAATGCAGCTGTGTGCAAACTGGACAGAAAGCAGACAGGCCTGGGTGCCTTGGTGGACAGCAAGTTTAACACCAGTTAGTAGTGTGCCCTTGCAAGCAATGAAACCATTTACTGAGCTGCATTAGCAAGAACATAACCAGCAGGTCAAAGAACAGGCTGATTGCTAGGAGGCCTTTCCGAGGCCACATTGGGAGTGCTGTGTCCAGATCTGCCTCTTGTAAGGTGGCGCTGGCAAGAGAGGGAATGACAAATGGGAGAGTCCAGCAGAGGATCACGAAAATGTTCTGGGGGTTGGAGCACATGATTTATGAGGACAAGCTGAGGGAGCTGGTTTTGCTCAGCCTGGAGAAGAGAAGAATATGGAGGGACCTAACATCTGTCTTCAATTACCTAAAGGTGAATTACAGAGAAGATAAAAACAGACTTTTCTCAGCTTGACACAGTAAGAAGACAAGAGCCAACAGTTCACAAGCTGCAATAAGAGAAGTTCTCACTGGCTATAAGGAAGAATTTTTCATGGTGGAAGTGATTAAATGCTGGAACATGTTGCCCAAAGAGGTTGCAAAGTCTCCAACCTTGGAGATCTTCAAAATTCAACTAGTAAAGACCCCACACAGTCAGGTCTAAAGTGGAAATTACACCTCCTGTGAACAGAGGCTTGAGCTAGATGACGTTCCTACCAAATTAAATTATTCCACGATTCTACGATTATGTGGTATTTGTCTAGTCTGTTTTTAAAGATTTCTTATGATGGAGACTCCACTATCTCCCGAGGCAATCTATTGCAGTGCTTCCCAAAAAGATGAAAAAAAATATTCAAAGCAACTGTACGTTTTGACTGGATTAAATCAGCTTCTTGAAGTATTTGCAACCTTTACATTGCACTGCTGTGACAATGCCTAGCAGCCAGAGGGTGAGACTGAATACACTGTATTTCTTATAGCTGAGTTGAAGGAAGTGGAAATACTTAAGCATTTCAAATCATAGCATGGCATAATCTAAAGCAGGGATTGCTAGAGAATGGATATGTATTTCAAACACCTTTGTATTAAAGTTTTCCAATGTTAATGCTGAAAAAAAAGGATGTGGCTGCAGAACATATGAAATTATTTCATGGCTGTAGTTTCCTATCTCTATTTTTGTAAGAGAGGTAAGAATATGTATCAAATATATTATACCTGATTTACTGATATTCTAGGAAGTTAATTACCACAAATCCATTGTTGTATTGCCTGAAGATTGTTAGATCTGGACATTTAGGATGAACCCAAGAAGTACATGCTTCTGAAAAAAAACATAGAATCTGAATCTTAAATATTACAGCTTTGTCCTCATTTTTGTTTTTGCCATTGCATTAAATGGTATCATAATATCTAATTTTGTTATGCTCCCAAGAGTACTAACCAATTTTTCATGAACTCTGACTTTCAGCTAATTTTGAATCCGTTGCCTGCCTTCTTGCTCACTTCATTTTCCTGTTTATTTTAAAACTAATGCTGATCAACCTCTTTCTCTGTAAGAATGTCTTTTATTTATGTCATTATATTCAAAGCATACAATTTGTTCCTTTGCCCTCAGTAACAGGCACATACCGTCAGCTCAGTGGTCTCCAGAGTCTAATATGCAGCACGTATGTTGAAATGCCTTTTTAAACAATACAGAAATGGTGTTGAACAGAAAATAACACTGTACAGAAAGTAAGAGTCTATATGAAGTGTGCATCTTCTTTAAACACCAAGATCTATATTCATCAGCTACATGTACATCACCTCTTCTTCCAAGTCTCATTTCTTCTGTTAGCAACTGTGGCTGAAAGATTTTTATTTGTCTCTAGTCACTGAAACAACATTATTTTTGCAAAGGATCTAGCCTCATCTTTTCAGGCCCCCCAATTGCATGCTTAAATTCAGCAGTATCATTCTACCAAATAAAGTACTTGTATTAAGAATGGCAGAATCAGGTTGTCGGTTCCCAACAGAAATAGATAGTTGGGTTTTTTTGTTCTAACAAACATAGCTCTGACACTCCCAGCATTTTGAGTATTATCCTTGTCTATGGCTCAATCCACTGTTACATCTTGTATGCTATGCAAGATTTTGAGGATAAACTCACTCTCCACAGGTGTATTTTTCACAGTTCCTGTGGGGTAATCTGTGAATTGCTGGCACAGCATTGGTAATATGAGGAATTGGTAAGTCTAAATCCATATCTTACCTTTGCCTGTTGTATAAACTACTAAAATAGTTTTTCTAAGGCTGCTACATATCTAGATTTTACATTTCTTGGAATTGTTTTCATGAACACGCACAGGTTTAACCTAACTTTTAAAAGTGTCCCAAGACTAAATGCAAAAAAAAACTTACATGTTTTGAAGAGGTGAAAATGCAGGTGTATCCTACAAACAATGAAAAATATCCTTTTCAGGCTGGCATTTCTATACTTAGGAAAGAAACTAAATAAACAGATTTTGATTTATGGACAGAATCCTCTCCCCTTAGTTTATATCCAGGACATGAAGTGACTGGAAAACCGCTCTGTGTTTGCCTCAGAGACTTTCAGGGAATTGGATCATAATCTAGTACACTTCACAAAAGGTAGATAAGGTGCTTAATGAGAACAGAACTCTGTCACACATCTTCCCTCAGGTGTCCTAAGTTCTGTTCAAGGTATTTGTATCACTGCAGCTCTGTAAGGGCTGCAGAGGCTCCTGTGTGGCTTTTCTGAGGGCTGGTCCCCCTTTGTAGCAGAATCGTGTTCTAGAGCTGCTCTTGGAAATGCTGGCACCTGCATGGAGAGGCAGAGAACAGCACGCAGGTGATGTGTAGAGGTAACATTTTGCAGGTTTTATATTTCAACCCCCAACAAAACCAAGCTGAGGATAAAACTGGGGATTACATTGATTATTTTGGGTTTTATTCAAGTTAATTCAACATGACTGGATCTCATTTCTCATAAGAGTTGCATGAGTCAGACCTGTCAGTTTGAAATATATGTAAGTATGTAAGACATTTTTCCAGACAATTGGATCTGACAACGATTGTCCAAGTCAAAACATCATGGATAGGACACCTGTCACCTGGTTTTAAATGCTTGCTCCTAACAAACATCCTAGAAAATTAGTGTAGTTTTTCTTACAACTTATGAAGGGAAATACGTATATTTTAAAGCTATGATCTGACCCATTTTAGACCTACTTTCCAATGAAATAACTTGCTCACAAGAGCCCCCTGACAAGCTCTTGATTAATGATAAACAGGGCCCACTCGGATTAACTGAGATGTAGGTAGTCAGTGTTCTTCACATAAATTTTGCTGAACTGTGGAGCCCCTTTGGCAGCAGGCTCATTTAGGTTTATGGTCTTTTTTTCAGAGCTGATTTAAGACTTTGAGCTGTTGCTCAGTGTTCCTCACTTTGCTGTATGTGTTCTCTCTCTTTCCTGCTTCATGCACTGATTCACCTCTTAGCGTCTCCAGCCTGAACAGCAGACTAAAAGGCTTAACTAGAAGATTTTGATTGATTTCAGCTTCGGGTGACTTCAGTAAGGAAGCAACAGTACTTGAGCCGTGGCAGGATCCTGAAGGCATCTGTAGAATTGCACAACATGGCCCGGAGTCACGCTTTTACAGACTCTGGCTTTTCACTGAAATGTTTAGATGTATCAATAGGGATGTAACTGCTCTGGCAGAAAAAGTCCCCTTCTCCTAACAAAAAGAATTCTCTTTAGTGCACGACAGGAATTTGTACCTCACATTAAGCGGCAGAATACCTATCTGGTGGTGGTGTGCTGCATAGAAATCCCATTACTCCTTACTGTCACCAGTAGCACAGGGCACACAGTCTGACCCACTGATAATTGTGATACTAAAGGAGACATTCAGAGCACATAGCTTTGTGGTCAGAGATCTTTTCACGGCCCTGGCTCTATCTAGGTACTTTCAGTCACCTTCTGTTAATTTCTCATCATTTAATTTCACACGTGTCACCCCTCCTTTCCCACAAGTACTTCTGAGATTTTCTCCATGCTACTGTCCTCTGATGAGCCCTCTGCCATTACAGTTTCCATTCCGTCCTTCAAAATGCTGCCATCAAACCCCATTTATCACTTATTTTTTATGTTCAGGACATGCTACTATCTCAGATTAACAGAAAAAAATAGCATGATCAAGAAAACATTAAGAAAAAAACCCCTATACAAATCTGTAAATGACACTGTATTTTCTTTTGCTTTGGAAATTTTACCTCCAGCTGGTGCTCTTTCTTCATTATCTCTATTACAGAGTGACCTGATAGGCCAGGACCCGTCTTTGCTGTGTCAGTAAATCATCTTGTACAACTGAACCTTGATCCCAGAAAGTGTTTAAGAGTTTGGCCCTCAGTCAACTTTGGGATTTATCACGTCTTAGATATTCAGTCAGTAATAAAGTGCTTTGCAAGATCAGCAATGTATAAATAACAACTAATGGCATCCAGCTCGCAGCCTCTGTCCTTGCCTTAGCAACCAAAAATTACGTTGAAGGCTAAGTATTGTATATGGGATAAAGATATGGAAACTGTTGATGCATGAGCCAGTCGGGTGGACAGCAAAGGATGCTTCTAGCTTGTTAGAGGTCTTTTGTGCTGATGGTGAGCTGCGGTTACAATCAGAGGAAGTGAATTGTAACAGGAAAGAGTGCGAGATGCCCTAGCATATTATGTATAACTTCTCTGCCTGGTTCTCTGAGAGAACAAGGCTTCAGTGATTGTCCTCCACTTTGTTAGCCTCTTTATCCACCTTAGATAGCATTTAAAGTAATTAGTTAATTTCAACCAAAATTGACCGTGGATAGGATATTCCAAAACGTTAAATTCTAAAAACTATGATGAAGATCAGTGACTGGGTAGACAGGCACGATCCAAATGGGTCATACCACTGAAGAAAAGGATGTTTTAGTTCTGCCCAATATAACCCCAAGGAGGAGCAGCGGACCATTTAGCAGCTCTAGCTTTGAACTAGTCCTAACTATGCTGCCACTTACTCAGCTTAACAGGCATGGAGCATGTGAAGGAGCTGGAGGCACCCTGGGAGACAGGACACAGGAAAGATTTAGTGGTATCGTGTGTGGGTGGAGATGCACAGGAGACGCAGGACATGGAAGCAGTAGGAGCTGGGATCTGTTGCTACCACTGCCTGTAGACAACTGGTGTTGTATTTTTGATTGTTCAGCCCTGGAACATTTAAGGAGAAATACTTTAAAGGAGAAATCCTTTAAAGGAGAAATACAGTAAACAATGTTGTCTTTAATTTTATTGTTGTTACTACTGTTTTTATTGTGGTATCTCTAAGCAACCTTCTCTGTAGTTTTTCAAATACAATTGAGAATGAGATTTGGAAGTCAATCAGCTAGTGGCACTGAATTCTGCCCATATGGATCTTCATGTGGAATCAAATCCTATTCAGCTATATGGGTTAAGCAGATCTGTAGATTTTTATGGTATTAAGTATTCAAAGTTTTGTAATAAATCTGTCATGAGATGCTCTGTTCTGGGCAGTCTGAAATGTATACAGTAGGATACACTTTCAAAGGACTGGAAACTTTTCCCATCCACCCATATTTTTAAATACATAGAGCAGATCTGAAAGGGATTTGTTAATTTGCAGCATAGTTTTTGCAATGTGAGTTTATCTAATCTGTCACAGGTTTATATAACCCACACTTTTGTGCAGCAAAAATGCTACATGCAGTAATTCAGTTTTGCAATTGTTTTCAGAATCCATTAAAACAAAAAAAAAAAAAAGAGAGAAAACCCCCACTTTTTTCCACCAAGCTGAATTTAGAGTTGTGGTTGAGAATTTTGCTTTCATACAACTCAGTGAAACTAGATCCTATAATTTCTTTTCAACAAGTAGCTTGTGAACTAGATGGGAATCCCAATTTGTTTTTACTTCAGGCTAAAGCTGACTTCACAGACTTGAGATCAGTGAGGTCATATAATCTTGCTCAATGGGTTTATTCTCTTGGGATATAATAACTATTGTTATCATGTACTTTTATGGGAAGTACCATAATAGAATTATGCAGAAGTGACTTTGTCTGTGAGATGTACAGTTTGGGAGTTCAGCTCTGGATAAATATTATATATAAATTACTACATCCTGTGGTCCCACCCATCTTACTATATAAAAGATACAAATTAGGTTTGCCATTCTGATTTTTTTCTGTAAACCATATCTACTCCATCTCCACAAATGCTAGTTACCCTTCTCTCTCAAGCTGTCTTAATTTGATTAACATCATTCCTTCACCTCAAAAAAATTTGTGCTTTGCTCAAAGCATGTTGCTTCTGTTGTAGAAGGCATTTCTTTGAATGCAGAAAAACATTCCTCCTTTTTCTAACTGTATCATCTGGTCTAATACAAAATACGGCTTACAGATGTTGCCTTACAAAGGTTGTCTATTCAAGCATTTTAATAACTATCATCAATTTTTGTTTCAATTTTCACTACATGTTTATAAACTTCAAAATGACTGGACAATCAGCAATGCTTTTTTTAGCCCCTGTCCTTTTATAAGTAATGCATTTTTGTAAACACAGTAATATGAGAAACAAACCCTTACAGACTGCTCCCCTCAGTCCCATTTGTCTCTCTAATCATAGACGCTGAGGATCTAGCTTATACTACACACTGCTGATGCATACCTGTTTACATATTCAATGTATTAATTATAATGTGCTTTTCCAAGTATGCAAACTAGTCCGCAGCTTCCAGTATGGATTTCCACTCTCAGCACAGGCCAGGAAGCAACTGGCCACTTTGAGAAGGAGCACCAGAATAATGATTCTTTAGCTTTTAGAACAACTTTGCAGGGTACCCTCTTTCCATTTAATTAACTTTGACGTTTCTGACAACACTACCTTGGCAGTTGTAAAATCTCAGATTTAAATGCTACTTGAATATTAATGTCACTCTTCAAATACAGCTTTCTAACTCCATTTAGAAAAAGCACAAAATATTTATGTGTTTGTACAATTTAGCTTCAGTACATTTCACTTTGTTGGGAAATCCAATGCTATGATGGCGTCATACTGCTCATGTTATGGTGTGATCAGTTTGATGAAGGAAAAAAGCAGGTGAGCCATCAAAAAGGCATGTCTTTGAAATGCCTTGTTTGTCACATTACATTAATTTTAAATCAAATATTTTCAGCTTCCATTTGCCACGTGCAGTTCTAGTGTGTCACTTCTCTCATGTCTCTCTTCTGTAGGCACCCCCATGCCAGCTGATCCTATTAACTAGATGCAGATTTGAGGGCATTCACCGAAGGACCACATGCAGATTCTGTTCCTGCAGATCTGGTCACATTTTATCAATAGGTTGAAATGGATGAAAAACTGTGCTGCAAGGCACCACAAAATTTACTTACATTCTTCCGCTTCTCAGTGTTCAACTATTTCCTTTTGGCTTTCAGGATCAGATCAGGAAAGAGCTGTAAATCTGAACAGCCCCATCAACTGCAATGGAAAAAAGATTGATTTCTCAAGCTTCTGTTTAAATCATAAAGAGCAACACAACTTTTCAGAGCTACCGCCCTCTGCTTATTCCCTTGACATACTTTAATCAATAAAGGGACAAATCTTACTCCCTAATGCAAACAGTAACATTGATCATAAAGGAACTAATCTCAAATTATAGAAATTAAAAAGAATATCAACCCTGAACTAGTGTAAACAGTGATTTGCTTCGTTTTACTTGACAGGTTTTGTTGCTACCATGTCTTCAAATAGCAGTTACTGTGTTAGATAGCAATACTATCTGAAAGTGGACTGACTGGTAGTCCTCTGCTGTCGTACAGTTGTATCGAGACCATGTTTTCCTTCCTGCCTGTTCTTTTTGCAGTTTTCTAAGCTACTTGTTTAATGACAAGCAAATGCTTGAACATTTATTGCAGAAGAGGAAGTATTTTATTTCAGGGAACAAGGGATTTTATTATTTTATTTTGTTGATTCATGAGTTTATGTATGCATTAACTAAGAACAAATACTTTATTACCTGTTTGTTCCTTATGTGTCGGTTTATTCCTTTTTAATTGATTTTATATCTCAGGGGTATTTGCTTTGTTTTAATATAAAAGATACAGTGGAGCAATTTTCACATTATATCAAGTTACTCTGGTCTATCTTTGGAAAAATCAATAAAACAAGGTGAAAATAAAGGCTCACTGGCTGATATACGCAGAAGAATGTCACTCCGCAATGCATTCTTTTTAAACCAACTACTTAAAAGTTCAGTGTGGTTTGGTTCATATTTGATCTCTCCACAGCTCCAAAATCCTGCTTGGTGGCCACTGCCATTGTCACAGGGAAATTCCATGCAAACCAGCAGACCACCATATTACTGGAGCAGAATGCCACGGTGTCTCTTGCTCAGCTTTTGACTGCACTTCCATGGAAGGAGTCTTCAGATGCTGCAAGCTGACACTAATACCTAAGAAGTGGGAGCCTTTCTAAGCTCTGGAAGCTCGGAGTCTCCTCCAGCACGTTTCTGTCCGAGGGGAGGCAGGTTGGGCCTGGGGGGCTGCAGGGTGGATTGATGGTGTCTGCCTGCACTATCAATCCACCTGCAATGCTGCAGGAGCAATGCTTGCTCATTTTAAAAGTCCGAGACATACTTGGGGTGGGTTTAATATGGATGAATTTGCTGCTTGTCTTTCCATGGGACAATGAGTAATTTAATTTGCTTTTTCTTTTCCTCTAGTTGTTAAAATGAAATCCATATTTTATGGTAAGGCTGTAGGATACATTCAAAATTGGTATTTTTCATCACAGCTCATCTAGATGCACATTGCTCCTAATAAAACATTAACATTTTACCTGCCACAGTGTTTGCAGTCTTCAAAAAGACAGACTCATTGTCTCTTGGCCTCTCTTCAGTGTAGCACAGCCTGACCCTAAATTGATACTATGTATAGCGTTGTTATTATTACCTAACATGATTATTGCTGCTCAGACTTGAGACTGATCAGATTATAGACCAGCTGTATCAAGGACCATATATCACAGGCTAATGTAAGGTCTCTGCCTCCAAAGATTCTGCAGTGATTAGACATTTTAACTGAAGTTTTTGTTTTACCTTTCAAAGAACATTATGATTCAAACTTTATTAATGAACCACAGATATTTTAACTCTTGCTTTGATGTCTTACAAAGTATTCTCCTTTCTGGTTTCTTGACCTCATTTCTGGCCTTGACACAATTACTTTCCTCCTCATGAGTTCCTGTTGAAGGTGAATTATTTCTTCGTGTGTCTGTCTTGTCCCACAGGCTCTTCTATTCATCAGGTATTCACAGCGGTTTTGTGTTTCTTCTCCTTGATCCAACAACTAGGCTTCCTGTAATTTCTCAAATTTTGCTTTAAGTTGATTATCAATCAAGAATGCAAGGAGTATAGGCTATGATTAGACACATGGAGATCAGACCCACAGAAATATAAGTGTGCTTAGACTATACTTGTATAATCAAGATACTCTGCAAAACATCAAGTAGATCTTAGAGCAGCAGTGGCAATTTCTGTGAGAAACATTATATGTGCTATTAAAAATGCTACAAAGAAGGGTCTGATAGAACACAGCAGCTGCTCCATTCATACTGCAATTTTAAAAGAGATTGTTACCATTGAGGAAACGGAGCAAGAAACAGAAATTAGGTATAGCAAGATATCAGCTAGGTCTTTGTATGTTGAATTAGATTCAACACCATTGATTCTGAATGCATTTGTACCTGCTTTTAACAGGTTCCAGCATAATTCTTTAGTATCTGTAAGAGAAGTTTTTTACTCAGAGTTCAGGTGGGATGGATTTTGTTCACATTTTCCTCTACACTTTCAAAAACATTCTAAATCATTGCCTGAATTCCATAGTGAAAGACAGGGTGCCCATATATTTCACTTCTTGAGCATTTTATTCTCAAACTACAGACCATCTTTCAAAAAGGACAGGCATCCAGTTGCACGTGCACAATTATATAGATTTATTATGTGCATATATATCCTGTAAGTGTAGAAAAACTGGGGTATCTGGGTACATAACTGATGTTAAGATATCTCAGGCTATATACAAAAATGTAGTATTACTGCTATATTATTCAGATATTTATGAGAGTGTATGCATTAGGTGGAGAAATCAAAGGTAGCTTCAGAAGTTACATATCCAGAATCTTCCACAGAAAACTATGAATTTTAAAAAATGTCAACTTAAAAAAATGCTGATGACAGGCTACCTAGTGTCAGTACTACTATGTGTCAGTACTACTACAAGTATCAGTGCTACTATGATTTGCAAAGTTAGAAGAAGTTGAGTGACGTGGAAAATAAACATAAAGTCACTGAAATTATCGGGGAAAGGCACCTTACAGAAAGATTTGCTGTGTAGCTCCTCCAAACTGCAAGACAATGTCTCTGTCAGACTCAGAAGTGTCTCCCTTGTCATTGCAACCTTGCAAATAACTCCTGTAGGAGAGAATGGAAATTTCTGCTGTCAGAAATTCAGCCTCTAGTTCTGACTAATGAGAGAATGAATTAATTCGAATTGCCATAGGGAAAGAAGCTGTTAAAATGTGAGAGGCCTGAACTTCTTAGCTTATGTGAAAGCAAAATAGTGTATTTTATACCCATAACTGCCTCAACAATATCACGATGGTAACTACCTAAGTGTGAAGGAAAGGCACGGAAAGTAGGAAAAAAGAGAGGAGTGGAAGGTTATGCTTTCCTGTGCTGGCTGAATTTGTTATGACAGATAGCCATCTGCATTCGAAGAAATGATCTAGAGATTCATGGGGGATTGGGACAGGAAAGTAATGAAAATATTAAGAAATTCTGGAAATATATGGTCTTTGAACTATATATTTCTGAATGGTGTCTTTGTTTCCTACATGTCTCAAGTTTCTATGCTACAATAACTCTGTATCCTAATTAAGAGAAGGAAGAATGGTTATGTCTTTGAATCAAATAGGATGTATGTGCAATGCAGAATAGGATGCTGTGATTTATATTGGTGTCCTCTGCTGTAGTTATTTTAGCGCAATGCAGCCTTGGTTCCGCTTAGTGTGCTCTGTGATAGACTGGGCTGGAAGGAGCTTTTTAGTATCTTTACTCTTTCATATAATGAGTGAGTATATCATGCATGAACTTTTGTTGCAAGTTGAAGATTTTGGTATCTCAGCAGGTGTTCCAGTCTCATACTTCCACAGCAGAGGAAAAAAATGCAAGTTAACTGCAGGTTCCCGTTGTAATTGGAGTGTGTCTGGAAAAGTTACAGTTTGTCCCTAAGGCAATCCTAAAGAATTTTGTTTATGATGAGAAGTATTCAAATGCTGATTGTCATTTTTGTGTTCTAGTTTGTCATGCTCTTGTGTGCTCCTCTGTGTCAGTTGCTGATTATGCTGTCATTAAAGTAAGTCGTGAGGTCTGAGCCTTTGTTTCAGTGAGTTGTGTATATACATATACACATTACAGTCAATACGGAAATTCAATAAAAAAGAGATTACAGATAAGCATGTCTGCCTGCTTCTGCTTGCAGGCTGTAAATAGCTGATCAGTGACTTATTTCTCTGGGTGAGCATCTAGTGAGTCAGATACTTTTCTTACAGTTAATAAGTTCATACAATATTTTTTGTTAGATTAACCTCACTCCCCAAACGGAGTTAGAGAATTGTTCCATTTTGATAGGGCCTCATACCTCTGCTTACCATTTCCAGGCATACTATAGAAAACTTTATTGCAAGGGCTTAATTCAGCTTGAGCAGTTCAGCAAATCCCACTTTGTGCTTTGTAATCCATTTCATCTCTATCTGAATTAAAGAAAATCCTGAGCAAGACCATCATCTGTGCACAAGGTTACTAGCAAGGACAAACTTAAGACTTTTGGTGCCAACGTCAGCATCTGAAAACTGTATGCCTTCTTTTGAGCTGTAAGCTCTTTTCCAAGTGTCACTTGTATTCTTCTCACTGTAGGATCTGTTGGCAGGGAACCCAGTTTGGGTTTTCCAATCCTTGTGTTTTGATGTATGATATTATACAACCATATCTATAGGTTATCTATAATGTATAAAGGCATTAGTAGACATCTAGGAGCATATAAGTGTGTTTTGATTTCAGATGATTTAACAACCCACTTCATATTGTTATTAGCAGAATTTACCTACTATCAATCAGTTTCATTGTGTTTTAGAGATCCTTAACCTTCAAACGCTGCATTTTTCATTGGTCATATTCTTACTGCTCATTGCTTGCTTCATTTACAGTCAGGAGCTTCATATCCAGTGTCTAGAATGTGATTGAAAATATGGAAGATAAATCTGAATAAGAAAACCTATATGCTTTATGACTTTCAACAAAGAAGCGAAACTCAGGCTTGTATTAATTGGTTGACCTTTTGCTGTACCCACTTATAAGGCAAGAAGTTATATTCCTGAGTAAAGATTTGATTAGCAATGATCAAGTTGAGACTGAGCTCACTGGAAGTGCATAAAACATTTTTTATCTGGACATGTTTCATCTTCATCTCAGATGTTTATGGCTGAAGAAATATTTTTCCTTTTGAGCTTTTATTAGGTTTGGCAACCAAAGGCACTTTACAGATTTACCATAAAAATTGCTCCCATTTATCAAAGAAGCCCACAATCATCTCTTATTGATTCTGATAAGGGTGTTAGAAGTCACTGACCAAGTGATAGCCAGGTTCTAGGAAACTACTGGGAAAGGTAAAAGCATGACATCTTTTTTCCTCCATACAGGAAGCCATGGACCAAAGCATGAAAAGTCCCTGCTCCATTTAAATGTATGCAAAGAAAATCATCATCTTTTTTTTTTTTTTATCAGGTCATTTGATGAGTTGCTAGCTGTAAAACTGGCAGAAAATTAAACAGAATACTATGAGAAGCACTGTAGTTGAAAGAGTCCAGTCAATTTCTTGTATCCTACACTATGGGAACTGATTCAGATCACTACAAGCTTTGCACACTTAATTTGGGACTTAAAAAACACTGAAGTCTGCTGGCAATAGCTTATGGTAGCTGGCTTTTTATACTGTTACTGACAGAGATTCTTTGCTTAGCTGTAACAAGCAGAGCCTTTTCAGCAGCATATATGTAAATATATAGAATCCATTTCCTGGTGTGAACAGGATACAGGATCAGTTTTCATATATTCATGCCTAAATTCTGCACAAATAGGCTAGTTTGTAAACTAGCTATGCTTTTGTGCACTTAACACTGGTGATTCTGAGTGAAAAATGCACATTGCAAATACAAAGCTGGTTAAGTGTCGGCAACAACCCATTAACATTAGCACCAATGTAGCTTGTGGGTCTACAGCTGAGCTGGCCCATGACAGCAATAAATGGACAGTTTCATTAACCAAAACGTGAAGTTCATTCAAATCAAGTCTATGGTGCTTTCTATACTTTTATCAGGCTTTCTGAGGGCTAATCTGCTTTTTTTCATTAGAAGTCACCCTCATTGATCAGTTCTAGCTGGCAGGTTTTGATAATGTCATAGTTTCTGTCATATACAGCTATTTGCATCTTGCTGATCTCTCTTCAGGTCACAAGCACACTGAACACTCTCTGCAGGGTTAATGAAAACAAAACCATATTTGGATTTCAGAGTTTTGACAAAAATTTACATGGAAAAAAGCCCACTTTCTGACCAGCTTTAATCACAAATTTTTGAATATGTGTCAGAGTTTTTAGGAATATATAAAAGTTATTGAGATGCTACCAGTACTACTTTTTGTATCTGTTTATCTGTAACTTGGGAATGTCTTTCTACTCTATGGACAAATCTATAGCTTTCTGGGGTGGGGGGGAAGCAACAAACAACAAAAACCAACAGGATAATGAATAGATAACTGTTCTACATTACCGGAAATAGCTTTTCTGTGTACACAATTCTTATCAACCTTCAAAACTTGTCCATCCCCCAGACAAAGGTTTTACTACAAGAAATCTTCCAGAAAGAAGACTCCAAATGGCAGTAAGATGTTGGAGTTCAAATATCTCATGGGAGGAAAGGACTGCATGTTCACTTATGAGTCCTCTTAGGTGCTTATTTCTTCTTGCAATACCAAGTTAGGACCTTGTTTCATGGATCACCATGCTCAAAGTTCCCTTTATCCTCATTCTTATCCATTCTTTTTGATAAATACAAACTCATTTCTTGCTGTTTTAACCTTCACAGCCCCCTTTATGAGGTTTTCTTTCCACAATGCCTTCCTTTGTCACAGTAGGAAAAGTGTGACTTCTGTGGCTGTGGCTGTTTAGACCATGTTAAAGGAGCAGCAGCATCTTTGCCAAGCTGCCCACAGTCACTACACCCCAAAAGAGCTGTTCCAGAAGCAGACTTTTCCTTCAATTACTTCAAATGCCTGGAGGCTAATATAATATAACAGGCTAATAAAATACAGCAATACAAAGAGCTTCTCTGGAGCTCTGAGTGGTAGAAGATGTGTATAGTCATATCAGTCAGAAATCATGGGATAAGAATAAAGAAGTGTTCTGTGAAAACAGTCTGTTAAACAATCTGATGCACTGGCTTTCCTGAAAACCATAACAAATCTAAAATATGTCCTCAATAAAAGGAAAGACGAATCTGGACTTCCCAGGGAGCAGTGTACAATATGTATTTCTTTTGTTCCCATGATGGGAACTGGGAAAGAATATTCTATTTTAAAATAATAAATTCCCTAAATAAATAAAATAAATAAAGTAATAGCAAAAGGGGAAAAAAAAGAAATGGATTTTCCCATAATGAAAGAAAATTGAAACTGAGATCCACACACAGTTATAAATGGGAAAAAGTTAATAATGAATGGGCACTGTTCAGAATTCTTTACTGAACTTATAAATCCAGCCTAAAATACAGTGAAGCTAAGAACCTTTGGGACCCTTTTGATTGGCCCTATTTAAATTAGGAAAAGACAAGTAAATATGTGTTATGTATATATGTATAGAAATTTAGATATTCAGTTGTATAGCACAGGTTTTTCACAGGAGCTTATTCTGCAATGGGATTTGTGAAAACAGTCACAGTTTTGTGAGTACGGATTTGAGCGTTTGCTTGTAATGGAACTGAAACAAAAAGAAGTTGTTCTTTTTAATGTTAATCTTTCTAGGTACCTTTGGACACATTTTGAAGTGGAAAAAATCCTCATAGATTGTCTTTCTTTTCCTTCTTGCTAAAAAAAAGTCTGAAAACTTTTTATTAGTCCTAGTTGAAAAATATTCAAACAAATTAATATTCCCCTATTCATTAATATTCGCTGTTGGGTATTAAAAGTCATTGATATTCCTCCAATAACAATTTTATGAATAAAATATTCAAATTAGGAGGTTTGGCTGTCTCTTATCCTCAGCTACCATCATGATTTCAGCAAGACTCAGTAGAGATGGAAGCATCAGTTCACACAGAACTTGTGGCAGGATGGGGTCCAGAGGGGAGAGAAGAACTGCGATACAAGTGCATGTAGTTAAGCTCTACAACCAAAGTGGTGACAATACCATGATCACTGCTTCAGATGCTAAGATTGGAGCTTGGAAGGAAAACATCTGATTCAAGGTCTATTTAACTGGTGAACTTCTTCCCTAAAAGCGAATTTCTAGTAGTTAGAACAGTCAACTACCAATGTTTTAAGAACATCGTATAATTATCAGGTAGACTCAAAGGCTCCAGGTGTGCTAGAAGCATTCACTCAGACAAGGAAGTGAGAGCAACGTATATGGGACCTTGTTTTTTATTTCTGTACAATATCATCTCATTGCATGGAGCAGGTTTTCCAAAGCCAAGGGAGATCATAATCAGTATAACTGCTGCCAGGGATTCTTGTATGAGGCAGGTATTGACTGTGCTTTCTTTATGATGAAGTAGTTGTGAAATTAAAGCTTGAATCTTGAAAAGATTTACATATATTGACACCAATATTGGCCCTAGGGAGAAATGCTGTTCCTCAACTGACTTAGGAGATGCCCATTCTCAGAATTGTTGTCATACAGATTTAAGAGCAACGTTCAGTTAGCAAAAAGCCCAGCTAACTTGTACTTCTCATTACTAGAAAGTGACTGAAGATCACTGTCTTCAGGCATCTTTTGTTTATAGAGTGCAATTTTACTAGCAGGATGACCTTTTCAAATGATGGCATTTATCCACCATTTCACTCAGTGTATTTCAGGGCCGTGGTTGTTCTTTGAAGACACATACAGACAAGCATAGGCAGGATTCACTGAAGGATTTAGATGAAATAAATACAGAGTCCTGGGAGAAACACTGTGGTTCCCTGTAAAATACACAGGAAAGGACTGATGCCTTAGGATGGGAGGAGAGCATCCATCCCCAATTGAATGAGCCAAACATAAATATTAAGGATGAGTCTTATACCACTGCTGCCTCTGCTGTACAACAGCCAGCCACTGTATGGATGATGGGGATTCAATTATACTTCAGCCTGAGACAGTTCAGACCCAGCTTTTTCACCCTGCAGGATAGTGTACAGGTCAGCAGGCTGTCCCCTCTGGGGCGCTCCGTCCCTTTCCACTGGATCCCACCTGCAGTGCGGAAAATGTAAGGTCCATTGGGCTAACGTGAGAACATACAAGAGGGAACTTGGCATTGGAGATTAATGATTAGGAAGTGAAGCAAGAGCGCTACATTAAAAAGAAAATGTATAAGGTGGATGCTCATATAATATAAACTGTTCTGAGAGGAAGGATCTCCATTTCCCCCCTCTAGACAAATGAGTTATCTAGCTACTCAGCCACACTATCTTGCAACAAATACATTACTACACGTTCAGAGGAGCCTGATCTGATGGTAGTGTGCGAGGTGCAATCTGGCAATGCCTTTAGATCTGATCCCACAGGGGAGTTAGATGTTGCAACAATAGCTGTGCTTAGGGGTAGGCTGCAAGATGGTCTGACTGGGGACGTTTTGGGTACAGGGAGAGTAGATTTAGGCCCCTTTGTCAGAGAGGTATCCAAGGAGTTAATTTCTTAACTGCATGGTGTCCATTTGGGATGACAATTTATTTTTCAGGTGCCTCAAATTCCCGTTCTACCCTGTTCCAGGCACTGGTGTGGACTCTAAACCCAAGACTTGTGTGGTTTAGGATTTCAGCATCACATCATGCAAGTCGAGACTGACAAGTGCTTGACACTATCACCCAGAAGCTTTTGCTTAATATTTCTGATTGCATTCCCAACTGTGCAGTCATGAGACAGAGCAGGGGATTCAGATGTGCTCTTCAGCCACCAGAGACACACTTGAGTGAATTACTAATCTCCCCAGGCACCTGGAATGCAGATAATGACTTTTGTATGTAGCGCTTGAGCATGCACCTGGGTAAATCGGATCATTCCTCGCTCTGCTGTGGCAGGAGGATTTTAAAGCTACTATTCTGAAACTCCCTTCTTGGTATTGGCATGGCTAGATCCTCCAGAGCACTCACAGCTGTGCTTCCTTTTAACAGCCATTCCTTCAAACAGGGAGAAATGATGAATCCAGCAACACTAGGTTAAGCTGATAAAACACACAGGCATAAATGGCAGTCCAAAACAATTCTTCAAAGCAGCAGCTGACTTATGATTCATGATGTAAAGCCTGGTGGCTTGGCTGCATGAGATTTCTAATTGTGGTTTTGGCCTGCTCTTCCAGCTACAGGCCAGCATTACTGCTTAAGCTGGAACACCCAGCTTTCAGTAAAAGGAGCACTTCAGCAACATCAACATATGCATCAGATAAGAGATATCACGTTCTTCTAGGGCTGGCAGGATCCTGCCCTCCTCTCTCTGTGAGTGACTGCCATTGTCTTTGCCAGGAGCTCCCTCTGCCTCCAGCAGCAGCCCAGTGCTTCGCTGTGATTTGGTCCCAGCTGTGGGAGAGCACACCTGCAGCACACCATACTGTCCTCCAACAGCACCACTGAGCCCTAAATATATTGTACTGTTGTGTTTATAGAGAAGCAAACTCTGGGGATGGCTAAAGCCACCTCCAGCAAGCACACACTACTAGAAAGGGATGTCCTAGAAGTCCCTTTTTCTGTGTGTAACTGTAAGTCTGGGTGAAGGAAGAGCCACCAGAAAAGAGCAGGCCAAAGAGGGGAAAAGTGTATGCTGAGAAAGTACTGTGTGGAAATCTCCCCAAAGTGCTAAGCTTCAGAGGCTGTTGAGTCTGCAGGAACCTATAAGCTCACAACACCAAGAAACAGCTGAATCTGCGCAAGGCCACCAGCACACTTTAGTGTTGATAGTGACTTGTAGAACTCAGCCTGCATCCACAAGGGCAACAGCTGCTGTATGCAGACAAAGTCTACAGGATGATGTACATCCCTCATAGAACAAAGGACCCTCTGAGAGGCTTTCCAAAATCTGACCTCAAAGCCACTGGTGTGGCAGTCCAGCCCTCCACTTCTGAATATACAGCTGGCGCTGGTCTCCCAGCTCTCTCTCCAGCTGGGTAACAACAACGAATGTATGAGTGAATTAGACCCCCTCCATCCCCTCTCAATGAAAAGGGAGTTTTGAACAGGGAGAATGAGTTGTCCAAACTTCCACGTTTGGTCAGAAAATAGAATGGACTGGTCACAGTTCTCATAGCTCCCCTTACAGCTGCACTTACATATGGTAAAATACCATACTTGGTCCCAACATTTCC
Source organism: Nipponia nippon (assembly GCF_047370975.1). Lineage (NCBI taxonomy): Eukaryota > Metazoa > Chordata > Aves > Pelecaniformes > Threskiornithidae > Nipponia > Nipponia nippon. The sequence continues at coordinate 140,877,345 of NW_028262290.1, read as the reverse complement.
TCTTTACCTTTCAAACGGATTTGGCATCCTATAACTTTATCACTGCATCAGAAATGAAGGGTCATGCAGCTGAGGTTGTGGACAGTTTCCTTTGCTTTGAAGAGATAAATCTGACAGGTTTATATTTCTTGTGCAAACTTTATGTGTCTTGTTGCTTATATGCTCTTTGGCAGGGTAAGAAGATTTTGTGGGTTACAAGTCATGTGTATGAGCACAAGACAGCTTTCCTTATACCTCAAAGAACTTAATTTCCGCTAAAGTTCAGGCAAGACCCAGGGGTAAAAATGAATGAGACATTATTAATAAGTAACCTTAATAAGCATTTTACATTTACCTTTCAAGTAGCCATTAAAACAGTTCACACAAAAGTAGTTTTTTGGCCTCCCTTAAAATAGCCAGTTTTCCCCTGCTCTATTCCTAGCCTTGGTGCTGTTCCTGTTGTTTGAAAGGGTTTTTGCGAACTTGTGCAAGGAGGGAACATGGTCCATTCTAGTGCCACCTTTGCCTTTTCGAAGGTCCTTGTATTTGTCAAGTATAAACCAACAATTGACAAAGGTGCAAAGACCATCCATCTTCTACTCTGAATAAATCACTTGAAACTAAAGAATGTTTTCTTTGGTTTCCTCTTTTTTTAAAGTTCTTATGCTAGCTTTTCTTTTCAAGTGCATTTTGAAGAGGAGGTCATCTTCAGGGAATTCTGTATGAGCTTATTTTATGTTTGTTTATCAGATGTTTTCTGTAAGAAACTGCTAATTAATTGCTAATTGAATAAAATGAAATAGGCTGCCAGAATTCCCTGAAGCAGCAAGCAGCAGCTGAAGCCAGTGCTTTGGGGAAGAAGCTTTTCCAGGGACTGTTGGTCTAATGAATACATTGACTCAACAGGTCAATTGACTCTTCTCACGTGGGGTTTTGTACCTTCTTCCTCTAACATAGCCTAGACTGTGCTAAGGACACAGGTGCCTCGCTCTGTATTATTAACCTCTGACATTGCTGTTCTAATCCACTTGAGTAGCTTGCTGCTGCAGAAGTCACAATTTTGGAGAAAGATGAGATTTTGATGTGATTTGTTTTGGTGGTATCATTTTGATTATTTGGTCCCATTGACCAAATGGAGCCAGTGGCAGCCAGTCAAATATTTCAATGGCTGATCTTTACCCTGTGGCAAAAGACCTTCCAATGGTACAAAGTTCACCTATTAATAAAAGTGTTTGGGTTTCTTTTTTTTTGAGCTTCTTTCCCTCTTCAGTAGAATAAAATGTCATGAAGCCACTCCTATAAGTCAGGCTCTAGAGGGATGGAAACCTTTCGAACAGCTGTTCCTTCAGTGCAGAAACATCTGTCAAATAACATCATGGGCTCAGCCTTTTTCTTTTTGACTTAATACAAATGAAATCACTGCCATACTAAATTGTCACAGGTTCATCAGCTATGCTGGAAATAAACTCTGCCTCTGACTAAGTGTTATTCTCTGTCTTATGAAGTGTTTTGATTTTTAGGGTAAAAATGGGAGGCCACTACTTTGAGACAATGTTCTGGGGCACTTTATCTGCCTCATCAACATTCAGACTCAAATGCCAAGAGGACCTAGTCATGTCATAAAGCCATGTAGGTATTTTGTGAATAAAGGTGTAATTATACATATGTTCAAATAGTCATTAGATCAGCACCCATTTTTTAAGATGTGGGTTGGTGTAAAGTGCACTATCCTGATTACCTAAAAAATGTTGGCATTGTGTTTTGGATTTGGTTTTTTTTTGTTTGTTTTGCTTTTTTTGGAGCAAATTAGAGCAAATTGGAGCAAAACAGAAAGGAAGACACTGAGGATATACCTTTTGTTATCACTGCTTACGTATTTTGTATGGACTAGGTACTTACTAAAGTTTGCCAGATAGATTTCCCTAAAGAAAAAATAAATAAGCAAATAAAGCTAAGCAAGACCTTCCCCAGGGGAGCACACTGCCAGCTGCGTTTTGTTTGGCTGCAGAATTAAGAGGGGCCTTTCTACCCTCATTCACCCGTCAATCTCGGCATCCAAAGCTCAGCTAGCACAGAAGAACTGCCTAATAAAGAGGGGGCAAGAGCCAGAGCTGGGCAGGGGTGGGTAGAGGGAAGAGATATGGCTCTATAGCGCCAGTAAGTTTGCCTTTCCTAGGGAGAAAACCCAGAGTTTTCTAGGCTCATCATTTCTTCCTGCTAGCAAACTCCTGCGTAACTTGTTCACAAAATCTCTCTCCCTCTCTAGGGCTGGTCCTCGGGGAGGATGATAATGCGTTACTGAGGGTTCATTAGCTCAAGCAGCAGTGAATCAGAAAGTTCCTGCTGGGACCAATATTCATCAATATGATGAAATTTTGGGATTTTCTTTACTTTGCTCCAACAAACAAGCAAAAGCTGACATGCCCACATCCTGTGACTCCTTTATATCAAACAGCTACTGTGTTTATTATTTTTTTAATAGCGAGAAAGCATTTTAAAAAAACATAGAGAAATGTGGAGAAAATGACAATTTTAGAAATTGCATGGTGCATGGTCATTGTGGTTTTTAACCTCAGGACTCCTGCCTCATGTGCTGCCTGGTGTGCAGCTGGTTTGGGAATGAATCAGGATCTGTTTGAATGAATCCTGCTTAATTTGTTCTAGAACATGGACATTGAGCAGAGGATCAGCCAGGGTACTAAAGGAGAGGTGTCAACATATAACAGTGAACATTGGCCCAGAAACTGAGGCCTGTTTCTAATTTCCCCACTGAGGCCTTGTGTGGCCCTGGACAGATCAGGTAAACCAAAGTTTTCACAGGCAGTCTCTGTGTTACCCATTTTCCAGCTGTCTGACTTGGGAGCTCTGGTTTATAAAAGCACTGAAAAATCACAGCTGCAGCTGGAGTCTCTGCAATTTGTATTATTGTGAACATATATATTTCTAAATAACACAAAGCTCTCTGGAAATTCAGACCTTACTTCTTCAAACAGGACATTCAAATTAATAAATATTTATCTTCAATCTCTCTGTGCCTAAATTCTCCCTTTTGATATTGGGAATAATAGCATCTGTCCCTATCCTCCCTGCCAACACACACAGAGAAGGAAAGGAATTATCCTGTTGTGAGAACAGGGCTCAAATTACATCTGTAAAATGTAAAACATATGTTTTACATGCAAAGGAGCTCCTGGCCCTCCCTATCTAAAATGATAAGATTGCAGTTGCTATCCAGGATAGCAATTTGGAGAAGTTGAAGAAAAGTTCAGTTCTTCAGGCTATAGGGGTGATTCTCCTGGCAGGTTCTGGATGTGACCACCTGAGTCTGCTGAAATTAGTGCAAATCTACTGACTTCAGTAGACCTGCATTCAGAGAAGGGAAGTTTCTTTCTAAGGCTTCTGAATTCTTGTTTACTGACATGGGTCAATGGGTTCATCTTGGATACATTCTTTCAAGCAAACGCTTGATTCTGAATGATCTAGTTGGCGTTGGCTGCAATGGTGCAAAGAGAAGGCATTTTAAGCTGCCTCTGGGCAACATTTGGTGTAATGTTTCATTTCATTACCTTGTGTTATGAACCCACTTGCTGGCACAATAGTCATGTAACTAAGGAGAAAAGGAGTCATTCTGCTGTCCTTACCAAAGTTGCGTGGCACTTCACTCTGAGGATCTAATTATTTTCAGAATAAAAAAGGGGACTAAATAAAGCTCTAGAGAAATATTTTGCCTGTTTTAGAAGAGAATAATTGTGTGCCCATTTTGTTTAATGAGTATGCTTTATAAAGATGGGTTTGAAATGCTTTACCGACTACACTGGAGGTCCAAATCACTGGTTACTCAACAGAACAGGCATCTGGGTAACAGCCATGTGATGAGCAACGTGTGTCTCCAGAAAGCTGAAGCTGGTAAAGAGAATTAAGGTTTTACAGAAGTTGCCTGCTTTGTTTTGTGATGGCTCTCTGCTTTAGACCACTTGCAGGTCAGAGAGTATATGATTCATCTTCATTTGTCCCATACTTCTACTTCATAAAATAGCCACTGATTCACTCTGTGAAGTTCAGTTAATACTTAATGGCTTGTCTTACACTCTGTTAATATTCAGTAGTGTTCAAGCAGTGTTGAGGGCAAGGAAGGAAGGGACCACATCACTTCAGTCAGCACGAAGTGGGAATAGAAATTCTTTTGTTGCCAACGACCAAAAGAAGAGAAGAAAGAATTACAAATACACCTGAAAGCAAAAGGGAGAAAAACATGTGCTCTGTTTCATTACAGGCTCCAGTATCAGGAACATAAAAGATACATCTTTCTTCCTCTGAAGCAGAATGGTTGACTCTGCATATTAGGTTTATCTCCACAAAGACTTTGCAAAGCCTTGTAGGCTTTTTGCAAAACCCAAATAATAATGGTGTAGACCTAGGATCATTTTAGCTGTGTGTCATTGTTTAACCTCAGTTGGCAACTAAGCACCACACAGCTGCTCGCTCACCCTCCACCTGCCCCAGTGGGATGGGGGAGAGAATTGGAAAAAAAAAAGTAAAACCCACGGGTTGAGATAAAGACAGTTTAATAGGACAGCAGAGGAAGGAAAAAAAATGTAACAGAATATACAAAACAAGTGATGCACAATGCAAATGCCCAGCCCATCCCCAAGCAGTGATTGCTGCCCCCTGGCCAACTCCCCCCAGCTTCTATACTGAGCATGACGTCATACGGTATGGAACAGCCCTTTGGCCAGTCTGGCTCAGCTGTCCTGGCTGTGCCCCCTCCCAGCTTCTTGTGCACTGGGCAGAGCATGGGAAGCTGAAAAGTCCTTCACTAGTATAAACACTACCTAGCAACAATTAAAGTGTCAGTGTGGAATCACCATTATTCTCATCCTAAATCCAAAACACAGCACTATACCAGCTACTAGGAAGAAAATTAACTCTATCCCAGACGAAACCAGGACATTGTGTTATTAAAGCTTGAATAATTTTGTCTGGCCAAAAGGCTACATTTTTGTCCTAACTCTGTAATAAACAAAAGCTTAGTTTTGTAAGATCAGATTTACTTGGTAACTGAGTTCTATTTTTACCTGAACTACATAATCCAGAAAGGATTCAGACTTACCTTAGGTTTGCCATCCCTCCGATACATATCTGTTTGTGATAAGGGGATCATGATGCTCTGGTACAATGAGTAAGTGGTTTTGACAAATTAGAGACATGCAGGTGTACCTGTATGCTCATATTCACATGCCTCTGATTTTGTACTTGGGTCTTAATTCCCAGCTGCCCGTGTTGTATACATGATTGTGTTCATTTTATGTCTGTTTTGACACAGAAATAAGAGCTTCCTTTGCTAAGGGCCCTTGAGCACATTAAAAAAATACACACTTAAGTCTTGTCGTTGCATGCAGTATGTATGGTGTCACTTGCTCCTTGTTCTCCAGGTCTCCAGTGGGGTCCTGGTGCCCTGCTCCCTCCATTTCATTGTGGTCTTTCTTCCATAAAGCCCCAGTGGCAGTGCTGGAGCATCTTCTCCAGGGATTGCATGTGCTGCAGTGGAAGCACATGCTGGCATAACCTGCTGGTATGAATAACTGCAGGCCTGCAGGACCAGGACTTCATAAGGCAGGAGGAGAGGGGGTGAGTGGGCTGCTGCCTTGTGTCTTCCAGGTGGCGATTTATACCAAGTTCTTTTCTGGTATAAATAGATGCAGAGAAGTAGAAGACTTCAGCTGTAGCAAGTCATTCTCCTATGGCATCTTGTTTCCTCAAGAAATAATTGCAGTGAAACAGGGTTAGAGCCAGTCATCCTCAGGTTTGGTGACTTCGATCTAGGTAGACAGATGCATTTAAAAGGTCACACAATTAAAGAATAAGCAGATTTGCAAAATCTGCAAAGGATGCAGAAATTTCACTCAGCTTTGCTCATGTTGCCCACTGTAAATAATCAGAGTGTTGATGTTAACTTTTGGACCAGATATCATGCTTGGATCTACTGTTCTGGACTGGGACCATCTGTGTTTTTTGTTAGTAAAACACCTGTTTTATGCTGCAGTTTTTTAAAAAGTACAGTCTTCAACACTGTGATGTGGGTCCTTGTTTCATACGCCTACTTGGAACAAACTGTGTTTGGGCTATAGGTTTTATCCTGATGTTTGATGTTATGTTTACAATCAGTTGATGACTATCAAAGCATTTAATGAAAACATATTCTGATTTTCTGCTTTTATAATTTGTGACACTGTTTTCCATATGCTCGAGATGTACTGCGTCTGCTCCCTTTCCTATGTGAGTGGCAGTTTTACAGTGCACAGTGCTGCTAATAAAAGGTTATTGTTGACAGTTCAGTCATAATATAAAGTTCTTACAGCCTTTAAACATGTAAAGATGTTTAATTTGTTTTTAATTAGCGTTTTGGTGCTTAACTTGTAGTAGGATTTTTAAAAATGTATTATCTTGTAAAGCAAGCTGGAATAATGAGCTTTAATTGTGGATGCTCTGGATGCTAGAAGATTCATCAGTACTGCTGTGCAGCTACTGGCTTATTCTTTTAGAAGTGCTGCTAAGAAAGTTGTGTAGGAAAAAAAAAAACAAAACCCAAGCAACAAAGAAATATAAAATAACCCATTAGCAGTAAAATATCTGGTAGAAAAAATCCTGCAGCAGTACCAGGAGCAATGAACAAAGCTGGGTCTAAAACTTAGATTGGCAGGACAGCGTGGGCTACGTGCCCATAATTACACTCAGCCAATCAAACCTGACATCAGGATTTTGTCTTATTAATATATCTAGCCATTAAAGAAAAAAAAGACAAGACCAAAGATCTTGATTTGACCTTTTGTAGTTCTCCACATGATAATGTGGTGCTTTTAAACTGTTCAGGGCTGGCATCCCGATGCTGCTGTTGTGCTGTTCTTCATCCACCCAGCACGTGTGGCACGTGCGAGAGCGGCACAGACCTGCCTGCCCCAGCCCTACACCGCGCTTGCGGGGTCACCTCCGAGGCCAGCCGAGGCTCCGCAGCTGGGACAGCCAGCTGGAGCGAGCTTCCTCCTGGATTTTGTCCTACTTCTGCTGCTTCACCATTCAGGTTGTCATGCCACATTTTCTGGGCATCTGCATACCTTTCTGCTTCAGCCTGCACATATATTTCATGTAAGCCATCTGAAGAGCTGTTACTGGTTATTCGCTTTCTGCCCAGATGGTTGTAAACTGAGAGATGTGGTGGAATCCTGAATCCATCATTTTTCATCCTGGTGGAATCCAGGCCCATCATTTTTCCAGCAAAAAGTTTTTTTCTTTGTCATAAATCACTGCACTTGCATTCCCTATTTAACCTAAAGATACATAAATAGGCACCATAAGTGTCATATTAGATAAGCATATCTTTGAAAAGAGACAGATGTTCTGAGAAGTTCAATAGTTAAAAACAAAGATCTCAGATATCACGGAGTTAAATAATAAAATGGAAAGAAGCAAACTAGGTGTAAATCAGTCAGTGGCTGTTTCATCAGAGAGTGATGATTTTTTCTTATCAAAATGATAGGAATTTTTCCATGGTTACTTTTTTGTGGCCTACACCTGACTGCATGGCATGGGACAAGTTCTTTGTGTAGCCTAGAAATGTGAAAAACCTTGTTTAGAAATGGAAATCAGAACCATTTTTTAAAATGTGTCTAAATAGAACATTTGAAGTTTTGAAATTTGTTTGCTTTTTATCCAAAAATATTTCACTGTATGCTCCTTGGATTCCTGAATAGTTTTAGTTGAAGCTAGAATAATGATTTTATTATTTTTAAAACAAACACAGTATCTGTAGACTTAAGTATGTGACAATTCTAAAGGTATCCACACCTCAACTGAAGAACATTTTGTAATGCCACAAAATTAGAAAATGTTGAAAATTAGAGGAAGAGGAGAAGAGTAATCCAGTGTACTCTTACCTCAACAGTGGGCTTGACAGTAGAAGCATCAGTAACACAAGGACTGCAGAACAAGTATGGTAGTGAAGAGTGGGTGCAGGGTAGAGGAATTGGGCTTTGATGCCCATCTCTTCATTTATGCAATCCTTGTAACAGCATTCCCTCGCACTACATCTTCTGTAAGAAGGGTATGACTTTTTGGGTCACATTGAGATCAGTCTCTCAATGACAATTCTTTATTTCCATTTGAACTTCCGGTACACAATTAATTAAATATCATATTAGTCCTATCAGGTAACATAAATTCGAAATTCTTTGGAAAATGAATTCCAAAATTAGTTTACTTATTTCTAAGCAATAGCCATACATTTTATTTTAAGTATCATTTGTACTTCCTTTCATTACAGTTATTCAAAGACATATATATTTATGCTGTGTTACCTGATGTCTAGGAGCAGAAATGCAGGCCTGAAACAAAAGTGAAATATATTGCTGTGGGTGGCTTTTAAAAGATACTTATTTTTATTCACCATGTGTCACATTGGTTCACAGCCAATATCCAGCAGTGAGTTTTATAACTGCTCTGGGATTAATGGGGTATCGAAGAAGCAATGAACATTTTCACAGTTGTTTAACTTGTTGCTTTATTTCTCCTTTTGCATTAGTGTTATCATCCTGCAGCATCTATTATTAATAATAAGCATAATAAGTGTGCTGGATGCAGCACACATTGCTAATAATAATAGTAGTAATAATAATAATAACATCACGGACTTCTGAAAGAATGAGACAAAGCTGCTCCAGCTAAAACTTCACACATTTTTCGCTCTCTTGAGGCTCTCACAGAACAGTATTGGAGCTAAAGAAAGGCAGCAGTACCTCTCGTACAAACACTTCAGCTCCAGGTCTGTTCCTTGCCCTCTGTCTCCAACTGCAGCCAGCAGCAACCCAGCTGTTGTTACCTGACAGGTTATCCAAAACCTGAGCATCTTTATCCAGTGAAGCTCTTCCAGTGCTGCTTATTCATATTATTCCAGATTTGTTGGTTAAAATAAAAAGAAATGCAAAATCGTGGTAGATGATACACACAAAATTGGTACAACAGCAAATAATGACACAGTACTTATTTGAAGCCTTACTGATAAGAGATGATATCCCTAAGAAGTATGAAAGACTGAATTTTCAGTAGTGCTTCTATGCATTATAAATTACAACGTTTTCCCAAATTGTCCTGCCCTGTTCTTTTTCATAATGCCTTCAATTTCTGCATTGTATTTCTGAGCAGCAACAGTCAAATCAAACATTTCTGTCTTCAGTTGCCCCACCTGCTTTACCCAGCAGGTGAATCTGATTGATAGATAGCATGGTGTTAGTCAGAGTAGCTTCAAAAATATCAGCACACCTTTGGAGTTGCCATCATTTTTTGGGATATGGAGAATAACATTTGAAGATATTTTGAAAGTATATTCAGACTTTGTGAAATTCATAATAGCAAACCATCTGAGGTGATAGAAAGGTATTTTGCTGAAAGATGGTTTGTGCACTATTAAAACATGCATCTCTTTCTCCAGCTAGAAGTAGAGTTAATCAATTCAGGGTATTTTACCCTAGAAAGCCCTTAGTCTATTTTTTATAACACTAAGTGTCTGGACTCCAAAATAGCCTCAGAAGTTTCAAGTCTTCTGTCTTTCACGGTACAATGTAGTCTTGATAAACACAAATCAAATGAAAGACCTTTTTGCCTGCAGTTAGTGGGAATTTTCACAGCCCTCTATCATGTTTAGGAACCATGTGAACAATCTGTAAGTGGCAAGTGTTGGATTTTCCTCTGCTTTTAACACAGAAATCAAATAACAGCCTCTGTGTGTATGTGTGTGTGCTTTCCTGCAGTTCACTAAGCAAAAATAAATTCTAAAAGACTGATACCTAGAAAAAATATGTCTTCATACGTTACCCATAAGACTGTGTCCAAAGCCACTAGAGGATGATCTGTTGAAGGGGATGGCATTATTGCTAAATAGAATCTTCTATTTAAATGATTGAGAGCTGGAAGTCTGCTCCACAGAAATTTCTGTAGAATAGAATTCCAGTGTTCCAAAAATTTCAAAATCCATAAAACTCCTGAATGGCACAGGGACAAAGTGATTCATTTGCTGTCTCTCCCAGTAAAAGAACAGGGGACATCAAAGGCAACCAAACAGAGACAGATTCAAAACACACTTCCAAAAGCTTGGGATGTGGATGGTCTGGCTGCAGAGTGCTGTGATGCTAAAAGTTTACATGGACTCATGACAGACTGGACAAGTCTAGGAAAAAGCAACTCATTAAGGGTTACTGAATACACAGAAATCACACTGGGCTTGTAAGTCCTGAGACCCACGAGTGTGGCTCAGCATATTCAGCATGCTCACATGCTCAAGTATATCTATATTCTCCTTCAGTCACTTGCTCTGGGACACAGTCAGAGAGAGGCTATTGAGCTGTACAGACCTTCAGTCTGATCTGCTGTGGCCTTTCATTCTTGCCTTCCTTCTGTTAATTCCAAATTGTGGTAAAAAAGCTGACATTGCAGAACTTCCAATAAGCTAAAACATGACATGATCTCTCTCTTATGTAGAGAAATCTTACTTTTTATATAAATGTCTCTATATATCATATATAGTTTAGGTTATCTTTTATAGGCAAACAGCATCTATATAGGTGAATGATAATAATTTCTAAAAATGCTGTAGGAATAAAGGTAAAATCAGTATTTAGTATAGTAATGAAGTAAAAAAAAAAAAAACTGATCAAGATGATGAAGTAGAAATGAAAACTTCCAACTGTTATTTCAAGCCCTTTCCTTACAACTAACTTACTTGCACAACACATTTAAATTTTGATAAAACTGCACATTTCATCAGAACCATTTAGTGTTGATGTGCTTTGGATCAGACTAATTATCAGGGTCCACCCTTTGTGAAACTGTGTTTGTGGAGGTGTTAAAACTGCCTAAACTTGGCGCCTACTGTTTGTGTCCAACTTGGAAGTGCTCTTTTTTTCAGGAGAGATGGGGCAAGAGCTTTTTCAGATTGTGATTCAGTGCAGGAGCCTAATTTAAGTGCTCTGAATTGCTTCTTGGATCCTCCCCACTATCCAGTGGCTATAAAGTGAGATTAGTCTCCTAAACCTTGGCACATGAATTGTTTCATGTGAATATCCTTTTGTGCCATTTTCTTGAGTTGCTCCACACCATGCCTGTAATGTCCCACAGGCTACATTGCTACAGGTTCTGCTAGTATAAGTCTGTAAACGATTATAATCAGGATTACTGCTACAAGGGCCCATAAATCCTCCAGAGCAGGACTCTCCAGCTGTGCTTGTTCAACTCCCACTGCAATCAGGCCTGATTCTTGCCTCAGATTTTTAGGCACTATAACAATACAAGAAATAATAGTAATAGCCTTTGGCCACTGCCTGCAGATGCTGAAACCAGGAGGCAAGGCTCTGTAGGCGGGAAGTACTAAAATAGCCTATTTTCCTAGGACAGCAGTGACAGACTGTTAAGCTCGTGTTCCCAGCCCAGAAAGGCACAGAGAAACCCTGTACAAACATGGGAACAGTAACCAGAAACCGATGTGGCTGAAAGACTTCAGCCAGTTTCTGTTCTCCACTAAGTTGCAAAAAATACCATGGCTGGTGGGATCTGGGGAACTGTAGCAGTTCTTTAGCATGATGCTGAGTGAAAAGACATTCACACATTTTTACTACGTTATTTGGAAAAGTCTTTAGTGCTGAGTTAGATTGCTTTTCATTAAGGCTGTTGCAACATCTGCTTGCAACTCTGTTCATTCAAATGTAGCCAGCAGGTAAAAGAATAATGATTTATCAGCCTCTGGCTTTCTTTGCCAGGTATGAAAACAATCAGCTAATAATATGTACAATGACACTTCTGGCGGGATTAGCCAGAACAACCTGCCTCTGTTTCAAACCAGGCAATCAGCATCCTTCTCCTACGACTCTTTCTAGATCAGCAGAGGAAGTTCACCAGCAAGGCTGAGACAGTCAGCTACACAATGGAGCCAAAAAAGGGGTCTGAAAAAACCTGCACGTGTTTAACCCCAAACTTTTTTTTCCTAAAAAATAGGACAGAAAAATGGTCCATTTTTTCCAGGTTGTAGCCTACCAGCACCTAATCAAGCACTTAGAATACCTTTTTTACTCTTGCAGGAGGAAAGACTACTCCTACTTTTAATGGCTCTGAGCAGAGCTCTGCTCTTCAGCAGCTGCAGGCTGAGAGCAACTTACCAAGCATCCACAGACAGGCAGAAAACTTGCAAGATCAACCAGCTCTGGAGCACCATGTACAGCTCTGAGAGTGAACCCAAAATTCCTCATCTGAATCACAGCCATGGCAATGGCAGGTGAATTGCAAATCTGTTTCCAGCATCCTGGATTTACTTTTGCGCTTAAGAAAGAAAAGCATTTGTCTCCAGCTCATGACAGTTGTAGAAAACAACATAACTCACTTTCTAGTGGCTTATGCAAACTTTTTTTTTTTTCATTTGCCACATTCATTTCCATAATTCGAAATTGGCCCTACATCCCCAACTGAAAACAGATTAGAACATCTCTATGAACCTCAGAGAAAACGACTGAGTTGTCTTAGTTTTAGAAGGACAGTGGCAGGTCCCTCTTTACAGTTTTATTTATTCAGCATGCAGGATGATGACAGCAGTGCTTAGCAGAAACTGAAGTGTGTGGATCATTTCAATTTTGAGAAAGTTCTTACAGGACTGAATATTATTGCATGCCTTTTAGTGGCAGTAATGGATTTGGCACACTGCTGGGCTCCAGAGGTCATCTCAATGGCTGTTGAGAAGGAGGTCTGTGTTGCCTTGCTGTGAGGATATTCTTCTCAGACATTTATCTTTTGGCAGTGTCTTCCACTACCCTAACTTTCCTTTTCGTCTCTCAGTGTGTTACATCGCAGTTTTGATGCGTGCCTCTGAAAACGGTAGCTACTGGCTGTGTTAGCAAAAAGGTCGAGCTCTGCGTTGACTTGTTTTGTCCTGAATATCATGACTTTGTAACAACAGGTTAGATTTGCCCCATCTTTCCTGGGCTGTGTGTTTCACATAGTAAGACAAGGCAAGAACACCATGTCTAAGGAGCACAAAATCTTGTGAATCCTTTCTCTGGGAGACGCCAGCCCAACACACAGAGAGGGACAGCAGCACTGGCTACTTCATGGAAGTGAAAGACACTGGCCTGGCACTATGTAGAAAATACCTAATACCTGAGCTGGTTACAGGTCACTCAAGGATGCTACATCAATTATCTTGATGATCTAATGCTTTATCCCCCTCCAGCTGCCAGAAAAAACGAGCATCTCTGGACACCCTCTTTCTAATGAAACCTCAGTCCAGCTCCATTTGTTTTCTTTCAAGGGAAACTGTTTCATTTCAAACTTTATTTCATTCCATAGAAAGAAGTCTTGCAGAACAAATGCGACTTCGAATCAATCAAGATATTTCCAAATACTGTTGTACCAAACTGTGATGGGTAAATGTAAAAGATATTCAGGGTTTTCCTGCTTTTTGGTCAAACAACATTAAAGGGGCAATGGAAAATTAAATAATATTCCAATCAAGAAAGACTGGAGCACACCATTTCAAAATGTTCTATGCTCCTTCAGTTTTTCTTTTTGTATAAACTTTTGTTGAATGCATTGTTTTTCCAGAAAAATGTTTAATATTCACCAAAAGGTGTGAGCTGGAGGAAAAAAGTTCCACTGAGAAATTTCCATCTACTTTTGGTCTCCTTCCCACTTGACAGGGACCATCTCTAAAGCACCCACCCAGCTATTCACTTACCAAACGAAACTGTCCAGAGATACGTCAGTTTAATGCAGGCACAATTTCTGTTAAATGCTATTTTTCATCTAGTGGGTAGAGGAAGCAAAGTGATAAATTTGATTCATAGCATAATCTGCTGTTGATTTCATTATAGTGAATAATGGGTGATTTCATTATAGTGAATAGTTACAGGTGAGACAAGTAATAGGAGGTTGAGAGGACTTTCTCCTATCCTGCCCCCACAGCTTCCTCCCACTGATCAGGTTGTCTTAATTGAAGGATGTCCATTATTAAACATCTCATTGCATATGACAGATTGTTTCCTCTTAGCCATTGATTTAAAATCTGTTCTGTCTTGAGGTTTGTCAAATGAATTTCCTGTAAATATATTCAAGCAACTTATCAAGCAAAATGGAATCTCCTTTTTGTTCCTTTTTTCCATGTAAGTTGTAATGCCAGAATCCTTGGTCTTTCAGGGCTTCACAAGTTATATGGCTGATTGGGGTGCTTCAGTTGTAGAAAGGTGCTAAAATCACAAATGCTTCATTTTGAGTGATGTGTTTTAATAACAGTATGTTATCTGAGGTTGTCCACTGTTTGTAGATGTCAATGACCTTGTTGGGTGTTAATACAGATTGAAAGTCCAGCCACACATTTTCTTGATGTGTGTATTTACAGGTGCAAACTCATTTACAAAATAGGTCAAGAGTAAATTAGTAGCAGATGATATAGCTGCAGATCCTGATTTGCACTTTCATGTTCAAACTACTGGGTGTTTCTCTTCCCGTGAAGACAGAAGTGTGCTCCCCAACTGGGGACTTCCATGGAGCAGTAAAAAAACCTATATTTGATTTTTAAAATGTATGTAAGATTCATACAGAAATATCCTTGCAACCAAATACCACTGGAAATGAAGAGTTTTATTTCTTACAAATAGATCATTGTAGAACCTGTTTCACACACTAGTAAACATAATGAAATATTTATTCAAACCCTATACTTTTTTTTTCAAGTACAAATTCTGCTATTTTCTTTCTTTTTAAGTGGTGCTCGTCTGTTATAGACGAAAAGAGCAGGAAGAATTTCTGCTTTGAAGCTATACCCATTTTGCTTGTATGAGTCCAAGAACATTTGGAGCTCATCAAGGCTACATCAAAGAGTTTTATCATGTTCATGCATCAAAAAGGTAGTGACAGAGCAGCACTTTTAAGAGCAAAGCCTGTAGCTTCATCTTTGTCTTTATATTTGAATAGGGCTTTCCAAAGGAGGAAAAATAACAAGCAAATGCAATATTTTCTGCAAAAGGAGATGACTTATCTTCAAAATAACTTTTCAATTCAACTGAAAATTAAGTACATCTATTTAAAATAAAGGATTCCAATTAGGAATATCAAAAGCCATTCAGCTTTCTAGGATTAATTTGAACTTTGACGAATGTAAAAGAATGTTTCTTTCTTGAAAAATGAAACAATATTTCATCCATCTGTTTTTAAAAAAACAAGCTTTAATTGTCTCCTAATGCAATCCATAGCCTAAACAGGCCATGTAAGTGCAATCCTATGGTACCCTCCAGTATCTACTAAAGCAACATTATCCCTCTAGGACAAGCCACTGTCTTGTAAAGATCCTTTCTCTTGGATTCTTGTGCTTGGGAGGGTTACAGTCACTAAGCTCCAAAGCCTCTTCTTCCCCCAGAGAGGCATACCTGGCATAAAATTGAGCAAACATCTGAGAGTATTCTTTTTTTCCTCATTTCCCTTTCTCAGCCATCACTGCATTTTTAAAGTCATGTCGGTATTATTGACAAAGTTTAGTGTTGGGTTAGTTGGTTGGTTCAGGCAATCACTTTCAGATTTAATATCTATTGATGTTCTTAAGAAAGCATTTTACAACTGATCTCAGTTGTCACCTGGATGCTGAGTGGGCAAGGGTACTGTTTGGCCTCTATCTCTAATCCCTAATGTCGCTTGAGATCTCATGACCTTGACAGCAACGTGATTGTGAATAAATTCTGACAAGTTCCTCAAAGTCAAAAGGAAAGGCAGTCCTGGAAAACTTGTATAGATGCTTAAAATGCTTTTCCTGTCCTGCCAGAATTCACAAGCTCTGTTTGCAATTAAAAATGCTGCAATTAAAAAACCGGAATTATTTGTTGGGTTAGGTTGTTAAGTTTCTCGCTCCAGTTGACATCCTCTTCTGAAGTGTTTTAACCAGAGATAAATTCAGAGGCTTTCTGAAGTACTCACTTTGTCTCTTTCTTTTTCTTTTGTTTTTGCAATAAAGATTAAATAGATTACAATTCTTCAGCTTGGAAAAGGGACCTTTGATGTGGTGCTGGTGGGGAAGTTCTCATATTCTTATGTTTATGGCTGTTTATGTCATGGTGTCAGTTTATATCATATTTTTCTTTTTCTTCTGTGTGAGGACATGAAATAATGCTATTGTTACCCTCAGATCTACTTTAATTTCTTTTCACAAAAGATTAATAACAACTAATAAAGATTAATTTAATGCACATTTAGCAAAAAAATTAATTTAATTACACTACAAAATTTGAAAATCTATTGCATATCTAAGTTTAAACTCTCCAGAAAGCTGACACCACCATATTATGATTAACGCTATAATTTTTCTCATTTTCCATGTGGTTGGGCACAGAACTTGTCACTAATTATAACAGACATATAGCATGGTGTTAAGTGGAGTCAATGCATAATTTTCAGCTTGCTTCACGCTTTCTGCTTTCAATCAAATCCATTTGACTCCTTTGGAAAATCTAGATTCAAACATCTAGTACTGAAAATCAGGTAACTACTAAGAAGCTGCGAATGAACTATATAACATGCTGTTCACCTTGTATGCATAACTTTTACTAATGGACAAGTAAAAGCCATTGATGGTTTTCATTTTTCCTACTATCTTCACTTGCATGCTGGTTCTCAAGGCTGCTAGCTGTTCATGATGGTTTTGCAGGCTACAGTAAAGAGCTATGTGCAGTCATCCTGGCAGCCTACAAGCACTCCTAATTTCTTCAACACTCTCTTGCTGATTAAGGATATGCTGAGCTTCCCTGGACACCCTGAATGAGGATCCCAGTGGAGACAGCTCAGCTCATACATTATGCTGGTGATTGAGGAAGCAGCCCTGCATTTCTGAGTCTTTCTTGATGCAAAGCCCTGTTCCCAGAGCAGTGGTGATACTGCTGGAGCTGTCATTTCTTGGGCACCAAAACTTCAAAAGAGAGGAGGTGAACCTGTATATTTGTGGTTGTAAATTGGTCCATAATTACAATTTCATGAAAGGTTTAGATGCAGCTGTCATGCTTATGTGTGTTACTCAGTTTAGTCATGACACACAGTCCCAGAGCTGCATTCAGGTGAGCACCAAGGATGTTCTCTCCAAAGGGAAAGAAAATGCCCACATGCTTTGGCAGCTCCAAGCAGTGGTCACCTGGGAAGGTGATGGAGTTTCCAAGTCACCTCGCTCTCCTCCCCATCCTATTCTGGCACGCCACAGTTCCTTTTTGCGTACTCTCTGAGGCTCCTGAAGGTAAAACCACAGCCTATTTCTCTGTAACATAAAAGCAACGCCATTTAAAAGGTGCAATTTTGCTGAAACACTTTTGTTAGCACGGGAATTTGGTACTTAACTGGAGCAGTTCTTGGACCTTTTCCACTGTCCTTTAGTAAATGAGAGTACTTAAGTTGGTGATCAGTCATAATCTCTGCTGATTTTGCACAAGGATCTTCATCTATGAGGTCAACTAAAATGATAGTTTCATATAAGAAACTCCTTTTAAGTATGTGCTGAATTCTCAACAGGAATTACATCTTATAACGAAATGTTAATGTCTCTTTGAATAGGGAGCTGGATTTGTGTCATATTACTTCCTCATACAGTGTTTCAGACTGCCAAATTTCTGCTACACAGGTATGGCCTCCACTCAAACGAAATATGAGTGTATTTAGGAAAAAAAATCATTAACAGCATAAGAACATTTCTAAATATAAACCAGAAAAACTTAAAGATGTGTTGTATATGTTCCAAGCTAGGAAACTTGATAGTTGCCAATTAGGCTTAAGTGTACCCAAGATAATACAGAAGAATGTAGTTACATATCCTTCTGCATTATTTGTCTTAGGATTCCACAAAATCTAATTTGGAACAGATTTCTGGCACATGGGACTAAAAGGAGAATGCAACTACTCCTAGTAATTCCTTGATGTATGTACTTCCATCCTCTGTCCTAACTTAGTTGTCATATCATGCTTGTAGCAAGACACATTACCAGCACATCCTACAGGGTCAGTAGTCTGCCAAGAATTGCACAAGCTTCAGAAACAGTTGAAGACAGCAGTAAAAAATATGCAGCAACATATTTGGCGTGAAAGAGCTGCCCAGCAGGCTTGATGAGTTCAGCTATATGCAATAGAGGTCTTGTATTTTTAAAATACAAATATGAACTTTTTGTATGGACTGGAAGCAGTTTTGATTTACTCATTCAGCCTAGTCTTACCTTCCATCAAAAATGACCAGTATGAGGAGAAGACTATTGACCACATTTGGCTATCCTTACTCAGGCTGAATACTGTTTTATCCCACTGTTTTCCTCATCATCTTGACTGACCTGCACAAGAAGTAAGTGAAAGAGCACACAATGCTGCTGAACAAGCAGAAGGGGTGAGACTCAAAGTCAGGAATAAGTTCACAGACTACAGTGTGTAGGCATAACATGTTATTTCTTCTTAAAGTCAGAGTTTTTTTAAATTAGTGGAATTACATCTTGGTACTTTTAAATATAGTCCCACTCTCTCCTTCCCCAGCACATGTAGATTTTTAAGAAATGAATTGAAAAAAGAAGTAAAATCTGTTATTTTTCATGCCTGTTTGCCTGTTCTGTTTGTTACACATAGTTCCCATGGTTCCTGTTTAGCTATATTCGTGCAATGAAAATCAATAATGCCATCAATTGCCAAAGAACATTTACCCATCCAGACTGAAGGCAATTATCTGAATTCTTTATGGGAAGTGCTGTGAGAAACATTTGTCTTTTACCTTCTCTGTACTCCCCTCCAAAAACGTAGATGAATTCTGAGCAAAGGTAACAGTAAAATTAGTTGAAAAATGCCATTACAACAATGCCATACAACAATATCCAGTGACCGTAACTCCTCAGCTCAGCTCACAGCTGTGTGTGTATTTGTAGAGCGTGTCACAAGGAGGAGTTTTCAAACTCCATTCCTCTAACTTTTCCCATCTGTTTTAGAAACGTGCAAAAATCTTCCCTTGGAGCCTCTAACCTCTTAAAACACCACTTTCAAGCCAACAATAGTTGCTGTGTGGCCCCTCACTGCCCTCAAACTGCACACAGCATGATGCTCCCTGCACTGCCTGCCTGCATTGCATATTACAGCCGGGTTCCTACAGGAAAAATCCTCCCTGCCTGTCAAGAAAATGTATCAAGGTTATGCTTTCTGTGAAAAAAGTTGGAGTGGGAGTGAAGGCAGTGGGGGAACAAGGCTTTTAAGTGTCATTCTGCGGTGGTACATGTGTGCATGTCATGCCTCCTGTCATACAGCAGCTAAGGCCTGTACCAACACGACCAGACCATCTCAGGTTCAAATACGGCTTTGCTCACTGCAGAGCACTCAGTGCGCCTGCTTTTAGAATTTATTTTAAGCTTTGCAGCCTCATGATGAGTAGGTTACAAAGACCAGCCATGGAAACTTGCTTTAGATTGTGTATACAGATTTATGAATAAAAAAATTGCACAGTCACATCACTGGTAATGTATCTTATTTGTTCCTCATTTAGGAAAAGCTTAAAAATTCAAATTGTCCAGGAGTAGAGGCTTATTCCATGTTTCTATATACACAACATCAGAAAGATCAATATCTGGAAGGCTTCACAAGCTTGGATAGAAGCATGGAAACCAAGAGTCTTCTTATTAAATCTAGCTCTTATTCAGAAACAGGTACCCAAGCTAGTAAATCCACAGGTTTATGGATGTCTTTTACTTTTTTTTATTTTGAGGGCTACTTTTTTCATTCATTACCACAAATGGTTTAACAAGGGTAGCCAAGCAGCAGTGTCAGTCCCCTGAAGGCAGCCCTTCTGATTCATGTCCCTTTGTCAAGCATTCAGCATGGCCATTCACTTACTGTTGCCAGCAGGCAGATGAGCCTATTCTAAAATTACTGTAATGTTATGCAAAGCTTGAACAACTGTTATGAATAACTGTGGTAGGAGAAGCTAATTCAGTGCTTTTTATGAAATTAAAAGATATATTTACCTTAGTATGAGCATATTTTTTGAGCTCAGTAGTACTGTTACAGTATACAACATAAATCCTTCAGGCCCTGGTCCTGCAGAAAGAGGTGCATGGGCAGACACCTTAGACTGCCTAGGGCATGGGGCTGTTAAAGGGGCAGGGGTATTTGAGGGGTGGTCAAGAGGGAAGCATGTGAGTACAGAGTCCATCAGGTGAGATCCTGGGCTCTTCAGTGTAATGTTGGGCTCTGCTTTTCAGTCAGCAACATTTGGAAATTTTTGACCTGCCTGGGTATCATTTGCTTTGGGAACCTCAGATTTGAATCTCAAAATTCAGTGTGTTTGTTCTTCAGCACTGCTAATCTGCACTACCAAGAGAACTGCTAATTTTGCGGATCACACTTTTTTTTTTCTTTCATTTCAAACTTTACAGTAGGGAGAGAAGCCATCTGGCACAAATAACCTATGATCTAATAAAGCATCAATTGCTCTGCGAAATATCTGAGTCTGGAAGGAAGTCCAAGGCCCCCCCCAGAGTAGCTCAGCTATTTATTTTTTTAAATAAGGTACATGGTATACCAGTAAACCAACAAAACAGAGGAGTTTGAGAGGTCTTTGATTCTTCTAAATAATCAACATTGCCTGCCAACTTTAATGATTAATTGGTTTCTGCTTTTTTCTGAAGCAAGCTGACAACTGACTTTCCAACATACTCCCAAGAATATACTCTCTAACTGCTGGCTAAAATGCAGGTGCATTTGACTGTGATTTTGCTTGGGCATTTTCCATGCTACATTTAATCCCATTATTATAGCTGAGCCCCAAGAGGGTTTTTTTTGTTTTTGCAAAATAAACAGGAATTTTCTGGTACTCAAAGATCAATAAGAAGACTTTTAAGAACTGATCCTCTTCAATAACTCGATGTGATAAATGCATAATTAGATGATGCATCAGTGTGAGAAATGTCAAGGGAAAAGGGAATTGTAATTGGAAGCTTTTCCATATTCTATTAACCGTCTGATAATAAATACATTTTTTTCAAGTTTGCCTTACTTTCAACATACTTCAGTCTGTACTTTGTATTTTCCATGTACACTGTCATTTGTAAGTTTAAAACCAACTCGAAAATAATATTTTTATGTTAGTTCTTGATAAAGGTGGTCTCAGAGGTCAGTTTTTGAAAATCATTGGGTCTTTACCAAAGCATTTATTGCTTTGCCAAGGTACAGTCCCATATTTATGAAGCAGTTCTGCAACAAACTTGTCAAGCCACAAACCATCACTGAAGAGCAGAATGAACGGAGATGAGCCTGAGGAACAGACTGCAGTGGCCTGATTTGCTTTGGTGGTTGTTTATTCAAAATTCATTGCATCATGATCAAAGCAATCCTTTCCCTCAGCTGTAAAACTACCCAGAAGTGATTGCTGTCCAACACTGAGAACTGGAAAGAAAGCAGAGGGTTTCAGATAAACAGGCCGCCTCAGAAACCCTGAACATCCTGACTGGGTGGTGAGGGACACAGACAGATCTGTCATTCAGAGGTAAGGTCTTCCAAGAGACTGCCAGAAAGCTGTGAAGGATTTTTCAAGCTGATGTATGGATATAAATCTTGGAGACATTTGTTTTGTACTGTAAATGACTGCGGGGAATTCATTTTTTCTGAGAGGAAAAAATGGAGCTGGCCTTTTATTTGTGCTTTTTGGGTTTTTCTTTTGGTTTCTTTTCTGTTTTTCTCATGTCAGGGTGACTAATGCCTGCTAGTGATCCTGTAGTAAAATCTCTGTGCAAACAGGGAGATGAGAAAGGTGAAGTCAGACATGGATGGAGAAATAGACCCGACTTTACCCAACTATATCTCCTCTACTGCATTCATGGGTTATGCAACAACATGAGCCACCTTACCGGCAGCAAACCTTCCCATCACCATTAGGGTTGTACTGCATGACTATCCCATGTCAAACTCCATCACTTTTCCAGTCTAAGATATAGTGCTTAATCATCTTATACATTTCTAAAGCAGCTTTTAAGCCATTATATTGACCTTTGTCTACAGGATGCAGATGCTGGAAGACCAAAATAGAGTGAAATGACTGAAGGATGGAGAAGACAAGCTCCAGGACTGATTCCTCCCAATGCCTGGTGATGAGAGAAGTGCTGAACAACTGAGACTCGCTGTGGTTTCAATTGGTGCTTGAGCAATAATGTTCAGCTGAAAAAATGGTGGAAAGCTATTAAGGAATGTGAGATGCTCAACTATCTGCATTCCTTGTGCAGGGGAGGATTGAAGGTATAATTTATCCTGTGGATCCACAGCTGTTTTCAGAAGACTTAACCTCTAGGAACATCCTTCCCCAAATGCCATCCCCTGTTAGTAAATAGTCCAAAGGCAGAGCTGTTCTCTACAGCTTGGGCATTGATCTGCAGCTTGGTGGGGCAGTTGACAAGATTTGGAGGGGGATTGGGCAGCGCTGGCACTGGAAAATTATGCTCAAGCAGGAGCAGCAATGGGGACACTACAGAACCTGACTGGGGCATCAAACAGCCTGGCAGGTACTTTGACTGATCAGAAGCTTTCTCTCAAAATTGATTTTGATGTGAAATTGATTTTTTAGTGAAACGGTATTTTTGTAAGTACTGCCCGTGTTCTGCAGGCAGCTTTGATTTCTTTATTCCTCAAAAGAAAAACTTAGATGTTTCTGTTTTCAGCCAAAAATATGTCTAGAATCTGATTTTCTGAGGGTCTTTTACTGAAAAATGACTTTTCCACTAGGAAAAGAAAAAGACATGTTTGCTAATTTTTTTCTGCTGTCTAGTTGTATTCTATTTTATACAAGCAAAAAGTACTTTTCTTTCTTTTCAAGGTGTTTATAAGCAAAATTAAAATCAATGCAAAACAGGAGAAATAGAGTTTACCTTACTTACAAATAAGGCAGTAATTCTGCAAGGAAAAGCTCTTCCTTAGATTCTATTAAATGCAATGGTATTACCAGCCACCCTGTTACCACTAAAGTTTGGGTCACTTTTCTCGGTAATACACTTCATATTTTCCCTTAACCTTTAGACAACTCGATTACGCTATGCCTTTTCTTTTCAGAAGAAGTTATCTAGTTGCTGGATAGAATGACTGCAGTTTTCTATTGTAAACTTTTCCATATACAGAAAATGAACCCATCAGATCCTGGTCTGCTTTCTCTCGCTGTCTAAACATACATTATTTTTAAATTTGTGAGTTTTTTACTATCAGGAGACCCAGGAGGCTTGAAGTCCTTTATCCACAAAGCAGGAGTGGATTTCCATGGCCAGCAAAGTGTAGAGATGCTGCTGGCCAGGCCCTTGCCTGTGTGTTACCAAGGCTCAGAGCACTCTGAGTGCTGCAGCAGTTTTGATCTTCAACAACAGAGCTATGGGGAGATCAGTCAAGATCAGGTCTTCCATACTTTAGAAGCATTTCACCCACTTTTTCCATACTTACTGCATTTTTTCTTACCTTTTCCCGCTTCCCACTTCATCACTGCCCCATGATGCATCCTTTGATAGCTCTGCTTTCCCACCCACACCTCCTAATGCCTTCATAAACTTTTCTCTGCCTCCCTCACCACGGAGGGCTCTGGGCAGCAGCAAGCCCCTAATTACACAGCCAAGAGAGAAACACAGCAAGAGCTCCCATTTTTCCACACAGGAAATCGGACAGAAATATAACATCTAACCACAACAGGGCAGAAATGTTGCTCCTACACAGTCAGTCTGTGAAATATGTGTACAAACCTGATTCAGGGAAAAGGACAGACTAGATAAATCCTTCCCATCTTAAAATCAGTCCTAGGATCCTCCTCTAGCACACCCCAGCTAAGTGTTCCCCAGCTCCCCCACCCCAAAAGTCTAAGATCCTACTGTCTCTGCTAGCAGCCTCGGTTTACACAAGATGCCTCTCTGATATCAACCTGGAATTGTCTTTGGGAAAAAAGCCAGCAGAAACAGACCTTTCTAACTGAAGGGACTTATCTTCTCTAGCTTGTTATCTGGGGGCTGCAAAGCAGTGTGATACTCTTTGCTATATGTGTTCTATATTTTGTAATTATACCATCTGAGAAAATAGAAATGCAACGGTGAAAACAGGAGTCAGCAAACCCTACATTGCCTCTGATACAGCATTCTGGAGAGGATTAAAAAAGAAATAAAAATCCAGCATATTAATGAAAAATGCCACAAAGGTGGCACAAGCAAAATACACTGACAAACAGCCCTTTGATGGAAAGAAAGGTCCTGCGGGAACTGCCCAGCATGAACACCAAGTGAGACCCTGGGAATTAACTTTCCCTCTCTGGCACAGCAAGGGCAGATTATGTGCTTTGTCCAGGCTTTCCTTTCAGTGCAATTCATACCAGCGTCAGCCCTGGGAGAAATCCTGGTCTGGTCCCTCCACAGGAACACTTTCTCTGGAAGCTGGTAATGTAAATTCACTCCAGCCTCGATGCCTTCCATGTCATTGAAACTGCTCTGTAACCTGTGCTGGGTAACTTTCACTGGTAGTTTTTGTCCCTTCCCATTTTCATTTGCTGCCCACCCAGCTGCTGCTTTAGCCAACACCAGGGAGGGTATAAGAAGAAAAGAGTAGGAAATCTCCACAGCACCTTTAGGCTGCCAGAGAGCAGGAGCTGGCATCACAGGCAATGGCTGGGGCTGGTGGTTGCTTCTCCCTTCTTTGCCAGGTGAGCAGCAGGCAGAGCCGGGTCCTGCAGAGGCGCAGGGGTGGTTTCAGAAACCAAACTGCCTCCCCATAGATCTAGGTGCATATTGTGAGAATAAAGCAACTGCTTCCTCAGGAAGGAAGAAGGCATATGACATCCAATTTCACAGCCTTTTTGAGAAACTGAGTTGTAGTTTTTTAGAAAAAGTAGGTGCCCATAATATTTTCCATCTTTCTGTGCTTTTTTCCTAGGCAGTAGCTCATCAAAGAGTCTCCTCTGTGTCTGTTGTTGTCTTCCCTTGTTTCCTCTAATGGAAAGCTGCTCTGAACTCTCAGCCAAGCTGGGGGTATTAAGTACATCCAAATGATCATCCTTTTCACAGGTGCAGGTGGGAGCTCAGTGCTCCAGCACACAGTGCTTGCTAATAGTTTTATGCTGCATGTACTGTAATCACGTAAAAAAGGCAGGATAATAATCTTCAGTGCAGTTTGTGGTATCAGTCCTATAGCCTGGAAAAATAAATGTAGTTGCGCTCCTCATAATACTGACTTGATTATTCTGTTAAGCCAGAGCTACTGACCTTGTACTGCGCCATTACACTTGGACCCTGGACTACCATCAGGAATATAAGCAGAAAAGGGAAATGTCACATCCTTAAAGTTAGCTATAAGACTGGTTGCAGGGTGAGTTTTAAATAACTGACACTTTCCGATGCTACTTGAACATTATACAAGGACATCTCTGCATTGACTTAAAACCAAATGCAAGACCAAGGAGTAATGGTTCAAGAAGTTGTTTACTCTTGGCATAACACATGGCTGGAAATATGTGTAATTCCATACAAATAGATGGTTTGTAGCATTTTAATATGGTTAAATGAAATTATGTCTAAAGAAACCTTCTTTTGGTATATACACATGATCTACAATTCTGTCCAGTGAATGGCATGATTTAAAGTTGTATCATGATTTAAATTTAAAAACCTTCTACCATAAAATCATAGTATTAAAGGCTGTAGGGATTCTTTGCATCTCCCACAAATTTTGTACTTTCTTTTCTGTTAAAGGCATATTTCTCCGTGTCCTGTTTATTTGAACCAAATGCAACTGTGCATTTGATTTTATCTATCTTCACTGCACTTTGGTCCCAGTTTTCTAATAATGTTCTTCAAGTCTTCACTTCCCCTTCACAGGATTACCAAAGCAGTACCTACGTTTGCAAAAACTGGGTATTTTGAGAGTTGTGCTGTAATTGTACTACCCCTTCCAGAAAGACATAAACCAGCAGTAGTGTTAGTGTGTTGCCCTAAGTCTCCAAAATGGGACAGATGCAATTCCATATTTTCTACACAATATTTTGCACTCCAAACACAGTTACACCATTCGATAATAGCACCAGGTTTTCCACATGCTTCCATTTCAGCTCAGCCACCATCTTAAAAATATAAGAAAATTATACAGGCATTCTCATCATCTTAACATTTTTTCTTCTCCAGTAATGACAGAATGAAAACAGCTGATTCATAGAAGATATACTTTTCCAGAACATATATTTCATACATATACCTCAGTAAAAGGAATGTGACGATGAAAAAATACCAGCAACAGGATACTATTGGCCATAATGAGTGAGAAAATGAGAGTGGTGTTCTTTCTGATTTGTTCCTTTTTTTCCAAATGGCAATCTGACTGCCTGCTTTCATTCTCTTGGAATTCTTTTTCAAACCCCTAAATCATGAAAAAGAATTGTCATATTCTTTCCCATTTCTAATAATTCAGTGGCAACATTAGCAGCACCTGGTGTTTTGTTGTTCCTGAGCTCCTGATTGCCTCTCAAATCACTTCAAAATTTAATTCTTCCACAAATAGCTCATGTGTCTGGGAGACAGCTTTTTATTCACTATTAACCATCTCCCTGTAGTGGACACATAAAAGTACTCCTCCTTGCTCTTCTGTAATTGAGTTTTTTATAATGAAAAGGTTTCCTTATTTGTTCTTTATCAGACATAGATGTGGTTAATATCCTCTCTTCCATGCATCGATACCCTTATAAAATGTGTTTATTTTACTAATCTTTCTATTCTGTTTCATCTTTTTCCCCAAGCCATGAAAGCATTGCCTTTCTCCTTATACTGCTGGCCTCATTACTTTCCCTCTGGTTTTACGGTGTTTCTCATCCAGAGTTCAATTCTGATTCTGAAGACTACAGCTTTGCTATATGCGAGTCTCAGTTACTTTCCTCTAATCTTTATCAAACCATTCTTTTTCCGTTATTTTCGGATTTATTCCTACAATCTGTTTTAATGCTTTCTTTACCATCTCGCAGCAGGTATCAGTTGGTATCAGTTTTCTTATAAACATCACAAAATCCTTTGAAGACTTCAAGCACTTTTAGCTACTGACCAATATTCCTGTCCATATTCTGGATTCCCAAAAGATTCTGTATTGTGTCTGTGTCTCATCTGCTTTATTTCATTTTGCTCGGTTCTTGGTTGTAGCAAATAATTTTCCTACAATACAGAGAGCTCAGCTGCAGCCAGCTCCCCTTCGCTTTCCACTGTCCTGGGTGTCACTTCTACGTCTTGAATGAACTAGTACATTATGCAATCTGATTGATACCAAACTATTTTGAGGTACTCACATATGCTTTTGAATGTTCTCATGAGCAAACAATGTGACCTTCACAGCTACATCTTTGAACTGAGCAAGTGCCATTTGAGTGCTATTAATTCTGCCTTTAATGCTCTCATCTGGATCCCATACATCTTCCTTCCCTTCCTTAGGATACCAATCATCCAGGAAAATACTGGAAACTGAAATCATCTTATCTTTAGTTCTTCAGAGAACCTATCTTCTCTTTTATGATCACTGAACTTCATCAGAATGAGAAAAGTCTTTTCCTGGTACCTCCCTTTAAACTACAGACAGGAGTGCGAGAGGACTGCAAACCCAGTTGCTGTATCACCAGGGAGCCAGGTCCCGTTTCATGCTCCGCAATTACTCCTCCATTCCAAAATAGTGCCAAACTCCCAACTTCAAGTGATTTGTTTCCTAGTCCTCTTGGTTATTTCATGACTGTGATAATCAAACAGTTAAGAGGTTCCTGGTTTATGTAAAGTCAAAATGCTAGATGTTCCCATTTCCCAGTATTATTTCCACAGCTCAGGTTATTCAGTACAAAAGATATCGTGGATATCTGAAGCTTTCCTTTTTTTCCAATTTCAGTTTTTACTCGTGAAGGGACCAACAATGTGCACAACAGTCAATGTGCAGGAATGATTTCCTTATACCAATCATTATTCTTCTACATGTCTGACCTGGCTAACTCTGGGCACACCTGCTGCAATACAAAGACCAGGGAATAGATATTAGTAACCAAAAGTCTAAGGACTATTTCAAATATAGGCTACCACATGCTTTTGCACAATACTTTGTGCTATTTACTAGCTGAAGAACTAATTCACTCTGTAATGTAATAAGTGTTAAAATTCTAAACATACACAAGTCAGCAAAATGTAAATAGGAAAACAACTAAGCTGAAAGAGGAAGGGCAAGCAAATTTAAGCCAAATAATAAGAAAACCTCACGTTTGTTAAATTTGTGAAAACAAAATTTAATTGAAACTTCATCACTTGGGACCATATTTAAAGTTAGACGGTGTAAAGAGTACAAGGTGCCTCCATGACTAATTCACATTGACTGAAAGAACTATGCGCACCTAGGAAGCTGAATCTAGAGCTTAGATGTCTCGAAGTTAATGGAAGTTTCCATACTGAGTTTATGAAAAATTATGTTTAATGCTAACAGAGTGATAATCTAAGCAAGTATCCTGCACACTTGCACAGAGTGGGGCTTCAGTGGAAGCCTCCCGAGGAAGGGGAGTTCAGTGGACCATGGCAGAGGGGAGTCATTGATCTCTGTACCGATGAGTGCGTGGTCTTTGACCACTGTTGAGTGGTCATGCTGATTCCTCCACAGCTCCCACCAGCACTGCAGAAAGACAGGCACATTGCCTCACCTGCCTCATTTTGTGTCCTGATGGTGGGATGCCATGGTGTCTTTGAGAGCTCTTCTGAGCAGCTCTCTAAATGTGTAAGGTATGACAGTAAATAGCCAATAAAAAAAATGAAGGCTTACCTTTGAAATCTATTCAGCAAAGAAAGACCGAAAGCCAGATACATTTCTGGTCAGAGAACAGCACAGAATGAGACACTCACTTGCAAACGGACCAGCCTCCCAAACATGTCTTCTCTTGCATTAAAGCCTCGCACACCAAATCCACAAGCAAGACACACAAGTTTTCCAAGCTTCCTCTGGGAACAATTGACACAGCTTGGCTACAGGATCTTTGAAATACCCAAACCGTTTTCAGCTGAGCCTTCAGCTCAGCAAAGAGCTGGGAAGCCAGACCGGGAAGGTCTGGGAGAAGCAGGCCTGGCAAGGCTCTGAGGCACATCGCCCTCAGAGCCTCCTTCTGTGCTGACACCTGGTGGTGGCCGCCGCCGCCGTTGTGTCCAGCACGAAGAATATTGCATGGATAAAAACGCCCAGCAAAACTTCAAAATAGCACTTATTTCCCCCTGGGAGGCCCTTCTTATGTTTCTGACTAGAAGCAGCTCGTGACTCAGAAGAAAGAGTGCTTGGAAGAGGGATATACTCTCTCAAAAAGTTTGTGGACCAATTGAGCCCATTTCTTTGCAGAGAACTTTTCTCAGTGATTTGAGCATCAGGTTTAGCAGATGTGACATCCTGGGAATGCCGTTTGGTTGGGGAATTGTTAGTGTGGTTAAACTGAACAGTTATCTTATTCCAGCATATTTTGAGGGTGATGCTTCAAGTTGAGGATTGGAAAGTTTGTGTTCAGGAGATGAAAAATATTCTTCTTTTTTTCTTCTCCTAGTGAATCATCTAAAATGGGAATGAGATTTTGAGAATTTGTGCTAATATAGCTATTTTAAGGGACTGTACCAAAGAGGTTGATTGCTGGAGCCCCCTTCTCCCAGAGCACAGGATATCCTTCACTCCACAGCGACAGAGAAGACCCCGCATATTTATCTAATTTTACACTACTTTGGGGAAGCCACTGGAAAATAAACACAGAAGTATTCCTGGATTTATTTATTTTTAGTAAGGCTTATATTTTGCTGTGTATCACTCCTATCCATGCACAGGCACTAAAGAGTAAACACTTTCCTTAAGGCAGCATTAATTACAAATAAAAAAGGTAAAGCAAAAAGATTTTTAAAAATATTTTTTCTCGAAATGCTGATTCCTGAAAGCATTGTCTGCAAGACACAGGAAATATTCACTTTCCATTAAGTCCCATTAGGTTCTTAACTCATATAAAGCCATACTTATGAAAATTGGAAAACCTCTTTCTAATGAAAATTGATAAACACTACGCCAAATACTCTTTCTCTCTTTTCTAAATACACAGAAAGCTTTATTGCTAGTGGTGGGATACACGACTTAATTTTCAAGAATGTATCATAGGATCAGAAGGGAAATAAGGCCAGTATTTTCATGGATATCTGTAATTAAGTTTCTAATTTTGTGTTTAGTTTTCCAGACATAAGACTTCAGGATCCTAACATTGGAAACACATTAAACAAAACATGGTCTGTGTCTTTACCATGAATCAAAATCCCTCAGTATTAGAAAATGAGCATTGTTTGGGTTTTCTGTCCATTTCCTGAATTAAGCAAAAATGAAATATTCTGATGAATGTTTGTTCATTTCAGGCAACAGACAGAAAAAGGTATTTATTCTTACAGTAGCTTGGATAAAATCCAGAATGGCAGGTTTCCAGCTCACTGTAACAACACTCAGAAAGTCCAGCTGATTTTGATAAACACTGGTATCTTAATGTTTATTTTCCAGAAAGCCTCATCTATAGCTCTTTCAATGATGGAATTATCTCAATGAACAAGAAACTTGTTTTGGTGCCTTTCCTGGCAAGTTAAGCCCAAAGGTAACCCTATATATGAAACTTCAGGCTAAAACACTTCATTTCAACACAGCCAGCTCACCAGGAAGTTGTGCATCCCCTTGTGTTTAGGCGAAATTAAATCCGAGCATAGCCCAGGCTATTTGCTGATGGGTGCAAACCCTCCATTTTGCTCCTCACCTCTTTCTCCCTCCAGCTTTTATCTATCTTTTCCATTTAGACTGTAATCTCGTCTCTGTGGGGATCCTCCTTCATCCCCTCTTTGCCTATTGCCAGGGCAAAGGATTCCCAGTCCCAGGATGGGTCTCTAGGTGCTGCTGTAGCACCAATAATAATAAATGCTGCTACAACTATTTTTCCAGATATTAAATCAGTACCAGGAATCCTTGGTGTCTGTGGCTCCTCTGAAAGAGATGGACAGAAATGTCATAGTTTCAGTTGATTGTGGTTCTGACACTGCAGGGCTGGTGTCTAACCCATGCTGTATCCCACCAGCATGACCACCTCCCCTCACCTGTACTGGGGCAAGACAACGGTCTGCCTGCCCCAGGACTTACAGCCTATGTTTCAGGTCATTAATGCATCGACCAAACAGAAGCATGGCATGTATATGCCCCTTTTAGATCAGTGTATCAGGAATTTTACCCAAAATACGGCCTCTCGTTCCACCTATTCCCATTTCTCTGAAACAGGCAGGTTGCCTTGAACTTACTATCTGAGGGGAAAAAAGGTTATTTCCATCAGCTTGCCATGAGTTTGTCTCCTCAGCAGCGTTAGCAAGAGTGCTGAGTGGTGACCTCGTAAGACCGCAGTGAGATACACAAACCAGCCATTAAATCCTAATGAGATGAGGTAGGCCAAATGTCTCCAGTACTGACTCTGCCTTTGCTTACAATATGCACACCTAGCATCTCTTAGCTCTCATGCACTCTCAACATTATAATTGGAAAATTGTTAATACAGCTCAGCTCTGCTGCAAAGTATTTCCTCCCATGACTTTGTGGTTTAAGCAGCTGCAAATTTTTTATAGCGTCCCTGCCACCTATTTATTTTTTAATACTACACATATTGTGGGACTGGAGAAAATCAACAGATATCCGAATAAAATGAGAGATAGATACGGTGTGACCCTAACTAGACAGGGAAAAGCAGATATTTGGTTGCCAATTATGCATTTCCTTCTCTCCACCTTTTACTGGAGTTGAAACATCTCACCTGCCTTTGTAGAAGTACTTTGAGACTGATGGGGAAAAATAGAATATACAGCCACGTATTATTAGTAGCATAGTTATTATTATTATTACTATTATTAATCACAGTAAAACACCAATATTTTGTTTTCCTATCTCACCATGTGCTAATGGTGTCCACTGGTAGACTTATTAAGATATTGTTAAAATCCAGGCTTCTGAGCCTACTCTGCTTTGATGACTGTCCACCTAGCCCATCGAAACGGCATTATACAAATTGATATCAAATGGTACTTGGTGTTTTATACTGTTACTCTAAGGAAACATTTGGAAAAAAACCCCACAATATCTCAAAGTGATCATGGCTGACACATACACATAGTAACAGCCAGTCTGAATTCCACTCATATAACATGGAGGTTCTCATTCATGTCATTAAAACTAAAGCAGATTATGGAGATTGTCAGTTCAAACAGGAGACAACCAGTCCTTTGCCCTCCCTGAGCTGCTGCCACCAGACATGGAGATATGGGTGATGGGACATCCATAGCTCTACCTGTGTGGCCCAAGCTCTAGCTGTCTTGAAGCCTCGGTTGCCCATTGGTAGGTGACATTCTCTGCTTGACGTTGGCCATACACTATCACCAGAAGCACCGATGGGGTACAGAGTGGCAACCTGCTGCCCAGGCAAAGGACAGGATGGGCCCATGCTGCCTCTCCCAACACACCTTTCCATTCGGCAGATCTCTGGCTCTCACCCACGGAGAGCAACTCCAGCTCCAAGCTGGAAGTACCTGTGTGCTCAATGTGAGCTTGGCTCACTTGGTGGCCAACCAGCATCTACATCTCCCACATCAGAAGCTGCTTTGTTTCTCTGACCTCTTTCATCAAAACATCATCTTTTCTGCTTAGAGGTTCATCAGTTCTTGCTCTTTCCTTGGCTTTCAATGAGGTTATAATCCTGCAAGTGTGAAATCCTCATCAGTTGCAAGGAAGTCTTCAAGGAAACCAGCAAAGTGCTTTGGAAAGAAGGTAGGAGAAAAATGCAAGTGGTGTGTGTGTGACAAAACAGTGGTTTTGGTTTTAATAACAGTTGATTCATTTTTTATTCCCTGTGACTGAGGATGACTCACTGCTGTTGCTCATTTTTAATTCATAGAAGAAAATATAATCATAATATTTATTCTCTCCATGAGTAGTTCTGATTATAAGCAGCTACAAGAAGAAAAGGCAACAAATCAGACCTGTTCATCCCCGTCCATGAGTCTGAAAAACATGTTCATCTAGACTCCACAAGAGGCCTTTTGTCCTGCCTGTCACTCCAAGGTAGACATCAAGTGTTGGTGTTTACTGAGCTCACTGACACTAGAGAAGCTGCCTGAAAGCCAATAGAAGTCCCTTTCTTCACTGACCCCAAAGGCTTCAGTCAGCCCCAAAACTGGCTATTAATTACAGTGTTCACATAAGGGACAAGTTCAAAAGAGCTGTGCACTGAAGGCAACCAGTAGAGCACCAGTAAGAAACCCCTTTATAACCATTAAGAGAACTTGGGACTGCTGCAAAAAGTTTCCCTCTCTTGCTTGGTGACCAGTGGGACCTGCCGTGCTCACAAAGGTGGTTCTGCATTTGCATCTACATTTCTGAAAGCTGCAGCAATCAGCTCTATGATCACCTAATATTTTGGAAGGAGAGACTCATAAGAGGTGTTGTCCTGAGGTCTGTGCCATGCTCAGAGCTGTGTGTATTCATGCAACAGCTGGACTGTCTTTGAACTCTCTCTCTTTGGCAATAAAATCCGTTCATAGAACAAGTGTACAGCGTAGCTAGCAACTCAGTCTTGGCACAGGCACAAAAGTTAATCAGAATGAACAGCAAAGCCATCCATCTGATGAGCCAGATAACTTCAGCCCCTCACTTGTTTGTGGTAGGGGAGCCCATTTATTTGGATTTGTTACCTAATGATTTTCCTGGCATGTTAAATTGTTTATCAATTAAGTTAAGTGATAATAGAATTTTGTAGTGTTGTGTGCCTAAAGCGGCGTCAGGAAGCCGAATTGGTCATTCATGGACTTTTAATCCTTGATTTTCCTTGTTGATTTAATTTTAAATAAATGTGAATTGTTTAGCAGTCTACTGAGGGTCAGCGTGGCAGAGGAAGGGAACAGGGAAGCAGAGCCTTTGCTCTGAAAGCATTGAGGAAGCACCAAGCAGAGCAAGAGCTGATACCTTAGATCTGCTGAGGCCACAGTTACTTTGAATTAGTTGAAGGTGGATACCATGTACTTCTTAGAGGAGAAGAATGTGTAAGTAGAAATCTTGTCAGAAGGCAGACCTGTCCTATTTGTGCCATGTCGATGAAGGTGCTGTCTTTTGTTTCCCGTTTGGGTTATTTTAGCAGATTACCTGAGGCTTTGACGTTCTGTCTTTTCTCCATTCACCAATATGTTTCCTGGTCATTAGGAATCTCCAAGCTCAGTTATAATCTCTGTTGCATCTGTGCTTCCCCGTGGTTTCCAGCTAATTCTTTCGCTCCTATTCATAAACCCCGGTGCCTTTCCTCCATCGGTGATTTTTGTGGGTATGAGGGATGCTACAGCTGAGGAGAGGCAGATGTACAGGCTCTCCGCAGCCTCGGAGGAGGTGCTGCATCAGTGGAGAGGTTTCACCTTGGTGCCTGCAGTGCTGAGAGCCTCCACAGAGGCACTGAGTGTGAAATGGGGTTTTATTGTGCCCCAGTGAGGAAAAGGCTTTTCTATGAGAGGCAATGAGTGCAAAACCACTCATAACAACACTCATAACAGCAATGCTGTTTCATTACATCGCTTTTCACAGCAAAAACTGCTTGCTTATTTGCTGTCATAGTCAACCCTTGCTACATGATGTACTTTGTATCTATCTTTTATAATTTACCTACTTCTGCAGCTCATGTGTTGGTCCCCATTGACTATAGAGCGATATAGCTAATAAAGGGTAATGGCAACACTCAAAACTATGGATATTAATTTCTTATATACTAAAAAAACCCTTAATGTTAACAGGGAATGAAAAAAGAGACAGTGACTGAATGCAGAAGGCTATTAAAGTTCAGGTCCCATCTCTTCACCTAAAGGAACAAACAGTGTATAGCATATAAGGGAAAGAGGAGCTGGAAAGTGAAAAGGGTAGAAGGAGACATAAACCCCATTCTTGCCTTTTATGGAGAAAACACTACAAAATCTGGAGCTTTGTTAAGATTTCCCTGGGGCCTATGCTATAGAAAATGTTGGCTTAATGTAGCTGATGGATTTTTTTGACATGGTATCTTGAAAGGACCATGGCTGATAGAGAGCTGCAACGATGGGCTTGGCTGATTGATGGCCGTACGTGGAGCAGGGCTCCATCGCTGGGCCTACAGAGGCAAGTTCCAGCATCAGTATTTACCTGGTGGTGGGGAAAACTGCAGGGGCTCTCCCCCAACCCCCAAGCCCCAATCCCTCTCCTGCTGTGGGATTTTACACAAGAGAAGATGACCGAGGCCTTGTGGCTTTTCCTGTTGCGGTATGAACATCCTTTAGGAAAGGAAGTGGTCGGTTTGTCTAGACAAATCTTGTGGGGGTAGAATATCTAAGAGGCTCAGGCTTTTAACCCATTGAGAGTATTGTGTCCAGCATCAAGTTAAAAAGTTTTATTAGGGCAAAGACAGGAGACTTTTGACTATCCATTTTTGATTCACTTGGTATGGCAAACATTTTTGTATGTTTTGCACTGGTCCCTTAGTAGGTGGTCATTTACTCATTCAGCAAAGAGTTCGTAATAATAGTTCTCTGATTATCCTCTTTTTTCATGATTATTACAACAGAAGGCTTTAAACACAGACTCTGTGCATTTAACTCTTTCTTTCCTGTGCTCTGCATCTTTCAACTTCAGGCACCTGTGAGGAGACTCCTTCACAGTGCTCTGCCACTGTGCCCTTCATAAAGCTGCTGGTACAGGAGTGTCAATCTTGTCCTCTCTTTAAATTTCTATTTATTATGGACAGTAGCAACAATGTTGGCTGTATAACTCAAAGAATTTTTTATTTTAAAACATGTATGATTTGTGCGTATATTTCTACACACACACATATATATACACATACATATGTTCTTCATGAGGCTGTAAGTACACAAAATTCAGTTTGTTTTACTGGTATTATCAGGAGGCCTGCAGTATCAATATTTCTATTAACACCTAGTTACTGGTAATGGTTGAGAAAATGTCTGCTTTTATCAGAAAAAAAGAGATTATTGCTGCCTTTTTGAATTCATTAACACAATGTAAAAAAAAGCTGAGAGAAAAATGCACAAGGTCATTTAAAAAAATAACCCCCTAGACATTATTCAGAGAACTAGCATAGGTATTTTTCTTATAAAGAGAATCTCCTAATCTTCTATACTCTGGTTTAGTGTTTCAGTGCCTTTTATAACAAAGTGAGGCTAATATCACAATACTAGTGTTATTAGAAGTTATTAAAACTGAGAATGAAGTGTGCTTCAGGGAGACTTCCTTTGGCACGAAGAAAATATTTTTATCAGATCCGTGACTCCAAAGCCATGCTGGTTAGCCCTTTTTGTGGGCTTGTACTTCACATCTCTGTATCTGCATTTCATGAGCTGAGAGAAGAAAGGCATTTCTCAGCTGCTACCTGTTTCTCTGACACCGACAGCAAAACGATGAGTCCAGCTGAGAGCTGTCCCTGTGTCCTGAAGCCTGGCATCCTCAGAAGCTTAGGAGATTCTCAGTGTCAAGAATGCATCTGAAATGTGCCCTCAGGGCTCACTCTGACAGAGAAATGCTGTTGGTAGAAAATTCCTACTGAATCAGTTGCAAACATCTTTCTTTCCTCAAAGAATCTGTGTTATGATATACCCCAGCTGTGGATGAGTCAGGTAATCCTAGGCCAAAAAAAAGGCTTTCTAATTCCCTTTATAGCTGTGTGGATCACTGAAACAGATGAGATAGGGCTCTGTATGTGCAGATATTAAATCTTCTGTTGAGTAAATCTAAGTACAAGAAGAATATTTGGCCCATCGCTTGAGCAATGTCTTGAATAGCGGCAAACGGGTTGCTGAAAGCGACATATGGCTAGCAGCCCCTGGAGTGCCACGCAGAGCGCTGGGGCGCTCCATGAGATTGATGCTACTGAGGATGGGACCTGAAGTTGTTCACAAAGAAAGTTCAGGCAGAAGAATTAAATCTGGCATGTCACTCTTCTCTGGGGTTTGAGATGTTTCCT
Organism: Nipponia nippon; assembly: GCF_047370975.1. NCBI lineage: Eukaryota > Metazoa > Chordata > Aves > Pelecaniformes > Threskiornithidae > Nipponia > Nipponia nippon. The sequence continues at coordinate 140,840,270 of NW_028262290.1, read as the reverse complement.
CAGATTTCCTGAGAAAAAAGAGTTTAGGTCCCCCTTGGGCAGAAGCAGGGATGGGATGTGGGTTCCCTGTCTATTGACAATCTCTCTCGCAGCTCAGCCAGCATCTTCTGCACAAGGGTGCTGGGTCTGGCCCTGGTGCATGGGTACACTTTGCTCAGCCAACTGAGCAGCAGGTTGGCTAAAACCCAGTCAGTCACTCCACCGCCAAAGCCAAATGGTCTAGAGATGAATTTATCCCTCTTGGGCAGAGCACATATCAGACCAGAACTGCTGCCCATGAATGTGAATGCTGCCACCCTGAGGCTGGGGTCTCAGGGGAATGCGGGCACTTCCTTGGGTGAGATACCGTTGCCTGCTGAGCATGGGGTCACCCAGGTGCTCAGTGCAGACTCCTGCAGCCCATTTGGAGGAGGATGAACATCCCTCCTCTTTCCCAGGACCAGCCCCACCATGCCTAATCTCCAGACATCTACATCCTCCTGTGCATCTCTGTGTCTTGCAATTGTTTCCTCCCTCGTGGATCCCTGCGAGTACTTCTCTAACTGCTTTTCCTTTCAGAGCTCTTGCTTTTGCTTGCACTCTCCTTCCTTATGAAGGTGTTACTTGGGGTTTTTTTCAGGGCTTCCAGGAGGAGGTTGTTTACAAACATATTCATCATGGCAGCTGTGTGACTTGACACACCCAACAGACGTGAAGTGGAACCGGAGGAACAGGAACACTCGTAGGTTTTGAAACAAAACATGGTCTTCAGGCAGAGCTCAGGCTGTTCCTGCAGCAGAAAGTCCTTCCCAGCATGAAGAAAGTTATTAGCCTTTGACTCCTGCTTATAAGCAGACTAACGACCTCCAGTTTTACTATGCCCATCAGTAGCTCCTAGAGATTAATCTTCAATGCAAAAACTTATTGACCACAGTTTGAAAAAAACAATGGATTTTCTGTATCTATCCAGACAGGGATCTCTTCAGAGAGCATCAGGTGGCTGCTTAAGCCTACCCTTTTCTGCTTGAATCTATGCTGGGTACTGCTATTTCTTCGAGAGATAGGAGGGCAGCTGAGGAAATAATCCTGGGGATAAAACTTGAAAATAATCTATTTTGCTGTAAAGGTTCAGTAACAGGCTACTCATATGAAAGCCTGGGAATTACAGCTAATACCCTTACACTCCTCTGACTCCATTGGCTCCCGGTGTGCATTGATGTAAGAGGGAAGAGAATAAGAACCCAATTATTCTCTATTTGAATGATGCTGTATCTAATCACAAGTAGGACATATTGAAGGCACAGAAAAGCCTTGAGGATGTGCTGATCAATCACCTGGTAAAATATAATGACTCACAAAAAGCTGTGCTTGGAATACTTCTCCCATCTAGTCCATTGCATGTGCTGAGCATTTACTGTAATACATGTGAGGTCTAATTTACCTCCCTCCCTTCATAGTCTCTTTCACTTCCCTAAAGTGAGTCAGTCTGTTCAGCCAATACTTTTTGCTATGCCTCCTGAATCAAGTTCAAGACGTCTCCTGATGCATCTTCCAAACAGATACAGCTGAGCAGACTAGCGAGTAAAGTCAATCTACATAGTGAAACTGTTATAAAGCTCTGAAACTTGCTATACAGTGGATGATCATCCTTGTACCCAGGGGACAGGAGGAAGAATTTTCCCTTTTACCCAAATTCTGACCACTGACCATTGCAAGTAAGTTTCACTGCAAAAATCACCATGGAAATTCAGCCATAATTTGTAGGCTCTGGGATACAAGTGACATGCTATTATTTTAGGAATGCTGCACTTTGCCACCTTCCTGTTTAATGAGTGTGTTCTTTTAGCAAGTCAGGTGTCAAAAATAGTTCTCACATTCCATTAAAGATGAAGCACAGCAAAGAAATGGTAGCACTTAACAAATCTGGTTCATTGAGCATCACTCTGGGACCCTACTTTTAAAAAACGTAATTGTCTTTTGTCGTCATTCTCTGATATGTCCTTCCACCTTCTGCCAAGGACAACCTGGCACTCAGGCATTCAGCTTCTCAACCACTTTCAAGATTTCTTTCCACATTAGCCCCTCATTCCTGCCTTTCTGTTGTAGGATACAACCTTTATAATGCTGCTTTTTTTCCAGGGCCCCTGCTGAGAAACAGATTGGGGACTGATATGGGTTAAAATATCTAAATATTTTTATTTTTTAAAAACTAGCTCGAGTGCCTAACTTGGTTCCCAGCACACATCCCTCCAGCAGCGGTACTAGTGCAGATGCAGGGGCAATGTGGTGCGGCAGCAGGAATGAAGCACGAGGGAAAAAATGGGGAAAGAAGGGCCAATAACTTCTTAAACTGACTTTGCTACCAGGTGCAAAAGCTGAAGAGGAAAATCTGGGGTTTTTGCATGGATTGATGGAGAGCAATTAGTTTTTGCTTTCAGGAATGCAAGAACCTGGAGCTGCCTATATAACGAATGAACTGCTAAATTCCAGAGGATGTATAACCCACAGTCAAATATTTCTGACATGGAGGAGAAACTAGGAAAGACATTTTGGATTAGTTTTTAGCATGTCTTGCTCAGGATGAGGGAATAAGGTGACCTTTTTTTCCCAGGAAGATTTCCAGAGCTTCTGGTGAGGAATAGTTTCTGTTTGTCCAAGAAAAACAGTGTTTTATATAGATTTTCTTACAATGACTTTCTTTTAATGGTGATAATTGTCTATGAGGTTGCACTACACGCTAATGAAAAGTATAACCTTTCATCCAGCAATGTGGATTTACTATGTCATTTCATCTTTCTAAGAAATGGGGATGAATCATACATATGTGTGTGTGTGTGTATATACATACACATTATGTGACACGAAACTGCCGAGCAACTCTTTGTCTGCATAAGAGTTCCACAGAGCTCCTTTGTGTCCATCCTGAACAATAAATCCCATTTAGATTTTGACAGTTGGCACCAATTTCCCACAAAAATCTTGTTGTTTTCACCTGTGAAGTGCAAAATTCAAAACATGGCAAAAATTAACTTGAGGAGTGATATCTTTGTTCTGTTATTTTCTTGGTCTCTGCAAAAAAAAGTGCAAATCTATGCTTAAGTCCAGGAAAAAAATTGCTTTCTAAAATAAATTTAATCTGTTTATGAAACAGGTTCAACTCTCAAATTTTGCATGAATTCCAAACTGAAATGGATGCATTTTATTTTAAAGCGAGAGGATGTTCCCTTTAGCTTCCTTTTCCTAAAAAAACAATACTACTGCATTGTTTAGAGCAACGTTGCTGGAGATTGACAGCTGACTTTACATAGGAGAATTAATTTTTTATAAGCCTGTCTGTCATAATATTACTGGAACAACGCAGTAGATATCAGCCTGCCTTTATCACACTTGCAGCTTGCTTTCATTAGCTCTCCGTTTCCTTTATCCTGGGGATCATATTCCTTTTAAAGAAGCAATTTGTTCATTTTATCAGATGATAGCCTAGTATGTATGTGGCCTACTTAAGAACAAGGTCTAATTAAAGAAGAAAATGGAATCATATGAGTTCAAAAATAAGCGAGCTACAGTAAATACAAGTTAATACAGCTAGGAAGGAAAACTGAATTACATGGGGGAAGAAGTTGTCTGATCTTTCTAGTGGAGGCACTCTCCTCTGCTCAATCATGCAGGGTAACATGGAAACAGAAACGGACGTTTAAGTCAACTCATAGGTCACAACTCAATTAACTTCATGGTGCCTTGAGCAGATGGATATATGCTGTGGTGCACACCAGGCTTTTAACAGGGCATATGGTGGGGTTACAGGGACCCTGTCATTCGGCCAGACATGAATCACTTCAATGGGCAAAAGGAAGAAAGCAGAGCCTGGTGGGCCTCAGGCTGGAACCATGCCATGCCTCTCTCTTGTGCTATGCACATAGTCCAGGGCTGAAAAGTAGCAGCTTGAGATATGGGCCTTCGAGCAAAAATCAGTATTGGACACTGTCTGGAAGCCACAATAAGCCATAAATCGCTGAGTGACCTACAGAAGGCTATGGGAGACTTTCACATCTCAGTCTTCCTCACTTCAAACAGGCTTCAGAGAAGGTGTTAAATTTACAGGACTCTGCTCATTTGGTTAATGAGAAATTGGCTTAGTGGCTTCCTGGTCTACTCCCTCCCTTCCTCTGCTTCTTCCAGTTTGCCTCAGGCTGGTAGTTAAAAGCCCTGTGAAAACACAGAGGTTGGGTCAGGCTACAGGTATCAGAAAAAAATAGGGAGGGAGGGAGAAGAGGCTAGCTCAAGGGTACGAGGACTATTTTGGCAGCCATAAACGTTGTGCAGAAGACTATGGGAGTGACCACACAGACAGAGGCATCTCCAATAGCCCAACCGAAACAATACACTGTAAAACAGGCAAACCAGGACTGCCTGTACTACCTCCTCGTGAAATAAAAGAACCCCACAAAAAGTGTTTGTGTCCAAGGTGCAGGTTGTTGGATAGGTGATTAGCTGAACTTCTCAACTTTGGTGTGAGTATATTTAAGAATTCTGCAGTGTAATTGGGCAAAATGCCAGATTTGTTATAAAACCTTCGGTGGATGAATTTCTCAGTGTTTCTTCTACTATTTAAAAGAAGGAAAAAGCTTCCTTTCTTATGTGTGTGATGTTGGGAGGAAAAAAACGGCACTTATTCTATGGTCCACTCCAAGCAGCTTACAAAATGAATAATCAATAAAAATAATAATGTCTTTTTAAGGTAATGTCTTATAAATAAATGTAGCTCTCAGGAGTCATTTGTCTGGTAAAGCACACAAGTTACTTCAATCATCAGCTAGATGTGAGATGATTGAAATAAATCCCGAATGTGGAATCTAGACTCTGCTGCATATCAAGAAGCTTTTTTGACACCTGGTCTCAAGTCTGCTGTTTCTGTGGGCTGAATTTATACCTCTGATGTCAACTTTCTCCTGTCACAGGTTGTCACATAAGTGAGTGAAGGACCTGTGCTGAAGACTGTCTCATCTCGCAGACTACTTTGTGTACAGTAATGCGTCAGGCTTTTCATTTTTTGACATGCAGTAATAGTAGTTGCTTTCTGGGTTGGCTTTTCCCTCCCCTGACATGACTGAGTCAGTCTCCTGGGACCAAAAGCTCAACTGTAACCTGCAGGAATGAGGCATCCTGAGTCAATTCTTTAGGCTTTGCAGGGCTGGGCTCTGTGCACAGTCGTGGGGAGGAAGTGGTTACCAGCACATAGTTCATAAAATGAAGGAAGTAGCATGTTTTCCCATCTCTCCCATGCTTCAAAAATAGGAATTCTTTGTCCTGCCAAATGCATGTATAAATAACCTTGTTATCTGTCCTTTGCACAAATTGATGTAGACAACTAAATATATAAGATTATTTGTTTATTTTTCCCCAAGGTTCAATAGATGTTATGTAGTCAAAGGAAAATACACTGTCAGGTGTCAACTAATATCATTGCCAAGAATTTGCATTTGTAAAACAGACTAGAGCAAAAGTACTCAGTAGAGGATGCGAAAAGAAAAAAATATGTATGTGAAAGGCATTGCTGAAGGGGAAAAGCAGGGGACCTGGTAAAATGCAAGAGGGCCTGTGCAAATATTGACACTGGAAACACCAACATTTTTGTCATGGGAATATCAGACATTGGAAGAGAATAGGCGTACTGATCACAGTATGGGCTGCAAGCTAGTGGGAGAATTCAGCAATCTGTGTGGGCCTCTGCCTATAAGGTACTTCTGAAGACACCACCATATAGATGTCCTTTGAGAGACAGGAGCCTGCAGTAAGCACCATTGAGAAGATGACCTTGAGGAGCCCATATCTCTTCAAGGTTGAGATGCAGACAGACACCTGATTTTAAAATTTACTATTTTGTTTTTGAAACTTGACGAAGTTTATGATTTTTTGCTTTTGAGCCCAATTTGTATCTATCTGGAAACCAGTAACCTCTTCATCTTGTCGTCTGGATATAAACTACAGTTTATGCAGCTACAGTAGCCAGGAAAGAGAGTTTACTTTAGCGGCATGGTTCTTTCTGCTCTGAATCAGGGTATGCTCTGTGATATATTTTACTGTTTAAAGGTAAATATTTAGAACATTTTCCCTTTTTTATTCTTTTTATTAAAGTGGTTTACTTTACCATAGTTGAAACTTACTTTCCTTCATGCAAATAGTTACCTTTGTGGTATGAAAATCTTGCTAAGCTTCCCCCCTCCTAAAAAGGGACTCTTCTCTGGCATATTTGTTGCAATACCCTGTTGGTTTCCAGCATTTACACTTCCATTGTGTCTTTACTTTAAGGGAGATCTTGGGAACAAAAAGGAATTGGGGTTAGGTTCTTACTGTGCATCACTGCACTTGGAGTAGTGCAGACTTTTCCCAAATATATCCAGTGCTTACAGGGCTGAAGTACTTATGAGTGCTGAGTCAGAGACTGGGCCATTGTGGGCTTTATTTCAGGGTGTGTGCTCAAATAATTTGAAGCAGTTTTTACTGCTTTCAGTGTGTTTGTGCTTCTGCTGCTGCTTTCATTTATTAGGTAGAAATAAACATTAAGAGAAAGACACCTCTAAAGAAAAATGTTTGCAGATGCAAAAATATTCATTTTAATTTGTGAAACTATTCTGTACATAAGAATTATAAGCAATGCTCAAGACCCAGTTGGGATCTAACACTGAGTGTTAAGATCTATAGTCTAGTGCAGAGACAATGCAGACACAAAGTCAGAAACTATTGTGTAAAAAAATCATGCAAAAAAGAACTCATTCCCACCTTTCCAGTTTAAAGCAGCTGTTCCTCTTCCTTTTAAATATTTTCAGCTTTCTCTAAGGTCTATGACGATATTGTATTCATAGACATGCTTATTCTTCTTCTAAATGTCAGGATGCTTATTCTAATAGGTTTTGAGCTGGAGATTGTAATGGGCATAAAATGATTCCTTATGCCAAAGCATAAATAGTATTTAGCTGAACAAACACCATCAGCAACCACTTCAGTAAATACATCATAGGCATACACACATACATGCTTATACAAATTATTTATTCAACCAAATAAAAATATCTGGGTTGTATTCATGTTGAGAAACACCATGGCAATAGCAGGTTTCACTGGGACACTCTGTTTATTGTACACAGCTATAAAAATAAAGGCTGAGAGGATATGTGTGGGCACCACCCTGCCTTGGCAAGGCATGGCAGGCCTCTGTCTATCTGTTTTCTTTCCAGAAAGCTCTTTAAAAGAGCTAAGTCGTAGCTTTCTATAGATGTGTTAAGAATGTAAAATTATCCCATATTCATTGCCAGTAAGAAGCATAGAGAAAAATAAAGGGGTTTCAAGCACTTGAGACTGTGGGCAGGTGGGAAGGGTCCACCCCAGTGCTAGTGACCTTGTGCCTTTGCCATCCAGCCCTCACCAGAAACAAAGCTCACACAAGGTTTTCAGCAGTTTTCATTAAACTTTCTGATCAGCTGTAGCTGGCACTGGCACCAGTGCTAGAGAAGAGACATCTGAAATTTCTGCAAACAGCCATAATTCAACCAGAGGAGACCTGCTGGCATCTTGTTCCCAACAAGGGGTGCTAAGGGCCTGCTTGTGCACTCCTGCATAGGGATCCTCTGAGAACAGGTTTTATTCTGAGACAGTTTTTACAATTGAAAACAGAAAAAAAAAAAATCATCTAATTTCTACACTTTTTCACCTGCTACGTTTTTTAGGGAATGCTCTATATATAACTTTCTGGGGCACCAGCATTGTTCAATGTTGTCGACTATACTCAGGTACCACACGGTTACAGCTATGTACAAACTTGAACAGGATCCAGTTCATGCCATGTTATCAATGAACTGCCCTGCTACCTGGGGGCATGAAACACTTCAGTGACCAACAAGTAAGATATGGTGGTAAAAGTGGAGGAAGAAGAATAGAAAGGCGATGATATCTGGGGAATAGGAAAGATGCAAAATAGTTGGTACCATTTATTCCAAATTTATCTATTTGCTGTGTGCAACACTTCCTGAATGTAGTTTTTCCCTTTGTCTTTGCAATTGCTGATGGGTAGTCACTCAATTTAGTCAAGTGAAAGATAGCTCTTCCAAGTAACAGATGAGTGCTTACCAGAGGAAAAAAAAATGCATCTGATGAAGATTTCCTTTCCCAGAGCTCCACAAGGAACAAGACGGGCTGCCAGCACCCTGTGCATTTAAAGACAGCAGGGAAATAAGCAACCCCTTACTTGAAGAGTGTTGAGGGATAGAAAAGGGGACTGAAGAAAGAAGAGAAAGGGTAACTGATCTGAACACCATTCAATGGGAAAATTGCCTGGCTTTGCCATGGGCAGCAGCGGTTACATACCGGACAGGGAGGTCAATTCTGCCAGGGAGGTGGTGTTGCCCGTAAAGCTGCTGCTGCTAAAACCATTGTGCCACTGCTTCCCTTCATCAGCACAAATGTCCTGCATTTCTTAGCCCTTCTGAGAGTGGGACTCATGTTATACATATCCCCCTGTATAGTCAGCATATTTGCTTTGTGTTCCCTTTGTCGCACTTAGAGCTGCAAAAAATGAGCATCTATTGTTGCTTTCCTGGCACGTTTCCTCTTCCTGATATTCATAGAAAAAGCGATATGGCACAACTCAGACAGCACGATGATACCTTGGACTGCTTGGGGCACAACTCTCTCTATCCTAGAGCTTGGAGGCTCTAAAAGTGTCCCTGGTTGGCTTGGTTTTTACTGTGTTTGATCGGGACTTTTTTAAAAATCTACAAAAAGCGACCTGAGTGAAAATGATCTTGTCCTGATAGAGTTCATGGTTCTAAGATGAAGGAATGAATCTGAGCAGATGATGACCACTAACAATATGCTTCAAAAGGGCCAACGTAACAGCCTCCAGACTGGGAGGAAAGGTGCCCACAGAGAAGAATCCCAATGGCAAAAAATAGTTCAGAAGATATGGCAATTCCTATACGAAATAATACCAAGGACACAACACTGTTCTGTTCTTCTGTGGAATAAAAATAGGAAAATGCCATTGTGGCTAATCGGGCTGGATGAGGCATACCTGAAGAACCAGATAATCAGAGAAATAAAAACTGAAAACAGGGCTAGTAACTATAGATATCTATAGCTGATTGCCATAAGCAGAGGGGTAAAATGAATTTCAAAGAGAAAGGAGCAAAAAATGCAACTAAAACCAATGTTGGCTGAATGCATAAGAAGCTAAGTAATACACTGCATTTTCACCTATATATCTCTTATGAGAAAGGGAGAGAAAATAATCATCAGGAAGAAGATTAAACTGTTTAGGACCTATTTAGTATAGCTTTCACAAGAATATTAATAGCGATTGTTGTTTAAGCAGCTAATGAATATTGAGGAGGCAAGTCCACATCAGGAGTGGAAAAGAGTACATTAAATACTGTTTAGGTGAGTGGGATATATTCAGACTAAAAGCACAAGATGAACATACCCTTGATTCCTTATGGAACTGGTCAAATTGTATGGGCTTGAATAATTATATTTTTTAACAAAAAAATGCATTTACAAAAAATAGTGAAGTCCCAGAAGACTGAAGAAGGACAAATATTATAAAGAGAAAGAATTGGCTTGGATAAGTGCACTCTGTGCTGGGTTAAAAACTGGCTGGACAGCCAAGCCCAGAGAGTGGTGGTGATTGGAGTCAAATCCAGTTGGTGGCCGGTCACGAGTGGCGTTCCCTAGGGCTCAGTGTTGGGGCCAGTCTTGTTCAATATCTTCATCAATGATCTGGATGAGGGGATTGAGTGCACCCTCAGTAAGTTTGCAGATGACACCAAGTTGAGTGGAAGTGTCGACCTGCTGGAGGGTAGGAAGGCCCTACAGAGGGACCTGGACAGGCTGGATCGTTGGGCCAGGGCCAACTGTGTAAGGTTCAACAAGGGTCAGTCCTGGGTCCTGCACTTGGGTCACAACAACCCCATGCAACGCTACAGGCTGGGGGAAGAGTGGCTGGAGAGCTGCCTGGCGGAAAAGGACCCGAGGGTGTTGGTTGACAGCCGCCTGAACGTGAGCCAGCAGTGTGCTCAGGTGGCCAAGAGGGCCAATGGCATCCTGGCTTGTGTCAGGAACAGTGTGGCCAGCAGGACCAGGGAGGTGATAGTGCCCCTGTACTCGGCATTGGTGAGGCCACACCTCGAGTACCGTGTTCAGTTTTGGGCCCCTCACTACAAGAAGGACATCGAGGTGCTGGAGCATGTCCAAAAAAGGGCAACGAAGCTGATGAAGGGTCCAGAGCACAAGTCTTATGAGGAGCGGCTGAGGGAGCTGGGGTTGTTTAGTCTGGAGAAGAGGAGGCTGAGGGGAGACCATATTGCGCTCTACAACTACCTGGAAGGAGGTTGTAGCGAGGTGGGGGTCGGTCTCTTCTGCCTAGTAACAAGCAATAGGACAAGAGGAAATGGCCTCAAGCTGTGCCAGGGGAAGTTTAGGTTGGATATTAGGAAAAACTTCTTAACCGAAAGGGTAGTCAGGCACTGGAACAGGCTGCCCAGGGAAGTGGTTGAGTCTCCAACCCTGGAGATATTTAAAAGAGGGGTAGACGTGGTGCTTGAGGACATGGTTTAGTGGTGGACTTGGCAGTGCTAGGTTAATGGTTGGACTCGATGATCTTAAGGGTCTTTTCCAACCTTAAGGATTCTATGATTCTATGAATTTTTTTAAAAGTGGAAGAAATTGTGATCTAGAGAATTACAGCTAAGGCAGCTTAGTTTTGGTACCCAGAAAGACTCTAGAAGAAATTGCATTCAAAGAACAGTAGAAATTATTTGAAATTTAGAAAATATAAATGTAAAAAATAAGAAAAAAAGATTAATTTGGCATACAAATGAGACATCTAAATGAGGACATAATGGAACAATATGAAAAGAGTTTGTGGTGATTTTCTAGGCAGCCTGTGGGGGTAGAGAAAGACAAAAAATCAGTTTAAATAGAAGCAGAGAAGACGCATTTTAGATTTTAGAACAAACTTGCAAACGATAAATATGTCTCAGTGGTTTCATTTGCAAAATAAGCTGTAGAATCTGTAGTTGCCAAGTCCCTGAGGAAGTCAACCAGCTGCCTTTTCCTACATAAAGTTTAATTTCACACCTCCCAGCAGTGAACTTTGCCGTATGAGTGTGCCCCCGCAGACTGCCTGTGCAAGGCCAGCTTCGATGGGTTGCCTCTGCCTGTGGTCACTCAACTTTGCAATGGGAATAGGTGTTTCTTAGAGAATCTCTCTTAGATTTGAGCTGGCAAGACTGAGAGCTGCACAAACGCTCATTGGGAATGGTCTGGACAGAGGTGAGCCTGCGAGGGTTCCTGAATCTGCTCAGAGAAATAGCCCTGTCCTGCATCAGAAGGGTAGTATGGCCTGGCACCTGTATAGCACTGCTGTGCAAGTCTTGAACTTAGGGAAAGTCTCACAGATGGTTTTTGCACAACAGAGCATATCTTTTTTGGTCCCGAAACATTGCTATCAAAATATACAAGAAGAGATGCAGGGTTCATCTACATGTCTAGAAATGAGACTGACCCCAAGGTTAGGCAAATCAATACATCATTTAAAAAACATTAAAGAGTTACAGTTTCTGTCAGGTAAATATTCCTACCATGTACAGAATATACAGGGTAATGGGTTTACTTTGGCCCAGACAAAAGAGGTAACAGAGATGCAAGCACAAAATGATAGCTAAGCCTTGCCTGCAGATGTACATTTAATTAAACAGTAGAGCTCCTCCAACGGATGCTGAAGCTGTGCAAGAGGTGAGCAGCAGCATGACACATACATAATGATCAGGCCTGTGCCAGCCTTGGCTGTCTGGAGAATGTGTCATTTGTGCAGGCTTTATCGGAGCACAGGGCAAACTTGCATCTGGAAGATGTCCATGTAAATGTGGGTATTGGGAGGGAAGGGAGGTCTCTCAGCACAGCACATATGACTGGAAGGGACTGAGTCTTTGCCTGCTCAGAAAAACACATCTTAAAATCTCTTTTATAAAAAAAAGGGCTAAAGTCCCTCTTAAAATTAATAAGGACTTTTTGCTCCCTTTTTCTCTGGGCAGCTGTTCCAAAAACTCACTGCTCTCATGATCCACACCACTTTTGAATTTCTATCCTAAACTGGCCGCTATTTGTTTATTCCATTTGTTCTTGTGCCAACATTATCGTTCAATTATAATGGCCATGGAGGAGCCATATCCCATCTCAGGCTTTGTTTTGCTCTTCACCTGAGGAAGGCAAGCATCCATCATGCTTTCGGAGCTATGCACGGTGTAATGATCCCCATGCTAATGCTTGAAGAAGCTGGTTTGACAAAATAGGATTGATGCAGCCATGCCACTGAGTTGAAGAGCCCTGCTAAGCAGTAGAGTGATGATAGTACTTCTGGGGTCATTCAGTTGTTCCTGGAGGATATTATGAGGTAAATAACAAATTAAGACTGAATTTGGGCTGTGGTTATTCTGGGCTTCCCTGAGACACTGGGCCAAGGGGAGCCAGCAGCGGCCCCTGTGCTGTGGCTAAAATCCAGTAGAGGACTTGTTGGCAGGAATTTGATCCAATATGCACATCCAGAGCAGTAGCTCTGTAATTCTTGGGAAAGATGCAACATGGCTCCCTGTCAGTAATTGGCCATTGTTATTGACAAAGACAAATTAGGACAGAGAAAAAAAATGTAGTTCTGCCCTGCCTCTAAGTGCTTCATATTCCCTCATGGACAGGTAACACCTGGGAAGAAATCAGCAGGGAAGAAATGAAACATTCCTGTGACCCTTGGCCTTATCCTGTGGACAGGGCTTTTCTGTCTCACATTATCTGTATCGCTACAAGATCTAGGCAGAATCAGTCACTTACTACATGATTTTCCATTAAATAATAAGGTCAGTCTGTCAATTACATCTCACTGATGACTCTGATAGAACTCAGATTTTCTCTTTATCTCTACCTCTTGCCAGCAGCAATTTTTACATTTCCAAAATGTTCACACTTGGCTGCTAAAAATGCATTCATAAATCTAGATATAGATACCCAAATAAACACAGGCTTAGACACAGAGCTCTCACTTCTTCAGAGAGGGCTGCAGCCAGTTGATGTCTGAGAAAACCAGGCCACTTTTACTTAGCAGTGAACCCCACATAGAGCAGCCTGATTTCTCTGGACACATTGCCCTATAGACTGAAGACCATTGCTAATGCAGTGAAAATATTATTCAAAAGACACAGGATAAATGTTATAGATCCTGGATTTTTAAAACCTCTCTCCAAACCAAAACTTAACCTTTAACTTAAAAGAGTGACTATGTGTATTTGAACTAAGAGTACCTAATATTTTTCTTATAGGCTGTTTTAAAGGAGAGTACATCTGTGTTTTTGTTCTTTTCCTTTAGCCCTTAGGGAAAGAATAACACAATATATATACACGGAGAGAAAAAACACAGCAAGCTTTGCAGATTAAAAAAAAAAACACAGCAAGCTTTGCAGAGCCATCACATTTTTTTCTGTTCTATGGATTTGGCTATTTATTTTTGGTGATGTCTTATCTAGGTGACAGAAGACACAAATGACAAACAACAGCAAACAGTGCAGAGAGTGGCAGTTATCTGCATGAAATATGATGAGGTTTGTGCAACCAGCTTTGGCTCATTTCTCAAATCATTACTCAAGAACTGTCACACACTGAACCTGCATGACTCCAGCGACAGGCAGGGTGCATTCAGATCATCTCCAGGGGCTGAGGACCAGGACCGCAAGTCACCCATGTCCAGGATAGCAAGTCAGGAAGCTCACATTCCATTTCCTTACTGCTTGTTCTTACCCTTTCTGTGTACATCCAGTTCCTCATTAATCAGAGGGGAATACAATAATTCTTAAGTACTTTGTACATTAAACTCAGTTAAAATTACCTGTGGTGAGAAAATACAAAGTACAGCACTTTTTCTTTATTTACCATTTCTCGTTAAATAATACATGTCCATTGCTACAGAACTTATTTCACCAGGAAATATATCTTTAAGTGGAGGTTTGGAGTAATTTGTTTTTAACACAACCATTTGGAAAACTGAAAAGGCAGAGGAAAGAACTGGGTTGACCTGCCATAATCATAACATCTAATAATGCTTCCAAGATAAAATATCAGCAAAACAACTCCTGTGAAACGCAGTTTGTAGACTGGTGTCTGAAGAATGAGTTGCCACAGCTAAGTGCCATAATATTCCAGGGAAGTACTTAGATATTTGGATATGTAAATATCTTTGATGGTGATTTTTAAGTGGCCTAACCATTCATCCATGACAGGATAACTACTTGATGAGTCAATGCAAGTACTTGTCTGTATTTCAGTCATAGGGCTGCCTTGCTTGGATGCAAATACAGTCTGAGCTGGACTCTAGCCCACAGGGTTGGATGTTGGCCAAGCACTGGATCCTGATGGGAAGCAAAACTTAAAATCATTCCATCCTTTAACTAATAAAGATGTTGAGGCAAAAACTCTGAGGTAACTAAGTCAAGCTTCTTCCTCAACATGTCTGGCATCACCTCCTGCCAGGAACTGAATGTTTGGTATACAATGGGCTGCTAAAGTGCATATTCTTGTGCACTATGTGCTTTAGTCATTCTCAGACTCTCAGAGCACTGTAGACACAGCCAACAGTGGCTTAATGCTGCACTCGGTCTGAGTCTCAATGTTAGTCTCCAACATAGAATACCTTCTTATGTATAAATTATTGCTAGAGACTTTTACACTGGTGCTAGCACAGATAACAGTTTGAGTGGTTTTAATATTTTCAGATTCTGCTCCTTTAAGCCAGTTGCAGTGTGAAATGCAAATGCACACTGGGTTAACTGTTTGATCCCTATTTGCACATCTGGTATAGTGGTCAAGGACTGTGGTCCAAGAACAGTAGTATTCTCAGGCTTTGTCCCAGAGCTGTTCAGCATCACCGAGTAGGTGGTGAAACTACATTTCTAATGTCCAATTAGTGTTAGCAGTGACAGTGACACCCACAGAAATGCCTCAGAAAAGCAAAACAGAATGACTTGTTTTTAAAGAAGCGTGGCCAGCAGGTCGAGGGAGGTGATTCTGCCCCTCTACTCTGCTCTGGTGAGACCCTACCTGCAGCACTGCCTCCAGCTCTGGGGTTCTCAGTACAGGAAGGACATGGTCCTGTTGGAGCGGGTCCAGAGGAGGGCCACAAAAATGATCAGAGGGATGGAACACCTCTGCTATGAGGAAAAGTTGAGAGAGTCGGGGTTGTTCAGCCTGCAGAAGAGAAGGCTCCAAGAAGACCTTATTGTGGCCTTTCAGTACTTAAAGGGGGCATATAAGAAAAGTGGGGACAGACTTTTTAGTAGGGCCTGTTGTGATAGAACAAGGGGTAATGGTTTTAAAGTAAAAGAGGGTAGATTTACACAGATATAAGGAAGACATTTTTTATGATGAGGGTGGTGAAACACTGGAACAGGTTGCCCAGAGAGTGGTAGATGCCTGGAAACATTCAAGGTTAGGTTGGACGGGGCTCTGAGCAACCTGATCTGGTTGAAGATGTCCCTGCTCATTGCAGGAGAGGTGGACTAGATGACCTTTAAAGGTCCCTTCCAACCCAAACTATTCTATGATTCTATGACAATAATTAGGCCTAGAAAGAAGGGCATAGAAGTGAGATTTTTTTTCTCATCTGAAGGGTAGACCAGGTTAATCACAGATCACATCTCAGTGTGATCTTCCTCATCCACAAAAGGTTCTCAGCAATAGGATTTAACTCAAAATGTAGAGGTTCAGACTCTAGCAGGAATCAGAGGTGATTTCTCTAGACTTTATTTGGGGTGTGATGAGCAGATGTCTTTCCTGTATTTTTTTGCGTCTAATAACATAAGAGCACACCCCACATCGCAAAGTCCAGTGAGGATGGAAACTGTCTTCCACAACGAACTTTGTTGGCACTGAGGCTTTCCTAAAGGATGAAAAAACTGAGGCCATACCTCTCACTGTCCTTGGAGCACAACAACAAAAGTTTAATCTCTTTTGAGACTTGTAGCACTATATCCAGTGTCAGAAACCAAGACTCTTTTTGGCGTTATGCCAGCCCCAGCATTGGTCAGGGCATGACTAACACTATGGGTTTATACACATGCAAACCACAGGTTTTCAAACACCTTCTTGTCTCCTGGGTCTGGGTACGCAAGCTCACTCCATTTTGACTTTCACCCTCTTTTCTTTTGCATCCCCTGTTCTCATGAGACACAAACTTTACTGCATAGGTGGGAGCCATGGTGCACCCCAGGGAGCCTCCAGCTGGAACAGTCAGGGGTGCTGGGCCATGCAGCTGCTTCACTGGCTGTGTGGGCACAGTTTAAATATGTTGCTGTGGTTGAATGAAGTAGATCTTTCTCAGAGTCCTTGACCCTGTTTTTTAAATAGCATAGTATAGGCCTGGCCTAGTAAAATTATTTTCCCTTCATAGCAAACTGAAAAGTAATTTATCTATCTTTCCTCTCTTCTGCTGAAATCACTAATATAATGAAAACTTGCTCACTGAATATCATGCACCCAGTGGAACAGCTCTGAATTTCTCATTTCCTTTCTGCTCCTGCTATAATTAAAATAAAATGTTTTATCTCCTTTTAGACAACGTTTGGACCTGGTTTTCTGCCATGGTTTGATTGGATTCTTGAAAACATTTTATCCCACTGTTGTACAGATGAAAAACTATCTATGACAATCTTTCAAGTTAACAGTATAATCCTCTATGTTTGCAGCCGAAAGTGACTTTTCTACATCTGAAATGGCATGAAAAATATATGTGTGGAGTAAAAAAATGTGCTGTCAGTCATCTGCTAAGCAGAGAAAGACCCATAGACCTCTGGGCATGGATAATACTGTGCACAGAATGAAAAATTAAGTTTTGAGTTGAGGATGAAGAACAGGTTATATTTTATTTATGCATTCTTGGGTGCTGACTGGTAACTGCTAAGCTTAAGTACACAAACATCATAGGCACACAGAAGAGAGTCTAAAACATCCCTGTGAGATTGCCGGCTCTGTGTTTTCCTCCCAGCCATCAAACTCATGATTGCCCCCTGCCACATAAGGCAATACATTCTTCCAAATCTCTCCAGGCAGCTGCAGCACCTCACAGGGAGTTGACTGACCGTGATGTGCAGAAGCTCTGCCAAAGCGTGGTCTACCCAGCCAGCAGCAGCTCCCGTTGGTACAGCTAGTAAATACCAGGGTATGCCACTGGTTTGCTCAAAATATTTTTTTCTTCATGAAAGATTTTTTTTTAATGGATTTATGCCCTCATGTAAAAGAATTGCATTATGTTATTCTGTGTCCTCTATGTATCATCCACGCTTGTCCTTCAACAGATCTACTATACTGTTAGCAGGTTTAACTGCATCTAAGGAGGTGAATGAATCTTCCTGATCACCCCTTGAGCCCTAGCCTTGTCATGGCTTTTTTGTTAGATGACAGAATTGCTCCAGCTTTACATTTTCTTTAATGTCAAAAGGTTGGTTTTCTTTTCCAAGTGCTTTTGCCAGGGAGGCTGTCACTCTCCGCTCACAAATCTTTTGTTCTGTACCTATGAGAGAATTTCAACACCAAAACAAACCCAGACAGCTTAGGTCATTAGAAGAACCTTTCATAAATAACTAGTGGGACTGATGGTGTAGTTCAAGCTGATGGTGTAAAATGCTTGTGCAGTTCAGTTGTCTCTCTCCTAACAATATGAACCGGTGGTTCCTTATAGGCCCCAGTTAACGGAGAAGACTTTGAGCAGCTGCCAAATATAAAAGCTGTGGTGATGTCAGTGCTATAAACTGTTAGAAATGGCATTTCAGAAGGTCTTGCATGGGAAGAATCATGGGAGGGAGAAGAATCACAAGAAGATGCCCTGAGGGGCATCAGAGCTGGAGAAATAAGGAATCATCATAACAATGCTACAATTTCTTTCTCTCCTTGCCTGCTTTTCCATGCAGAAGGAGTGAGTTCAGCACTCGTGGCACCCAGGACAGCTGTATTTTGTAGCAGCAGCACTTTCTCCCAACACTGGATTTTTCATTCTCAAAGGTGACACCTCACTTATTGCCACATGAATGGTTTAAATGATGAGTCTCTTCTAACTCTGATCCCTTCTCTGAACAACTAAAATGTTGCCATGAGAGCAGCAGTGATAATGCCATTATATCTGACATCAAAACTCAAGTTAAGGATATAACCCATGTTCTGGACCTCAGCTGTTCCAGCCAACTGCGTTGTATCACTTGCTTAATGAACTTATTTTTGTTTTATTTTGAAACTACTAAGGCTTCTCAACCTGTTGTTGACCTACCATTTCCCAGCAGGAGGCTGTTAAGGGTCACATTTATGCAATGGGAAGCAATCTTTTAATCTCTAGTCTGTCATTTCAAGAACAAATTGAAATTATCACTGATAAGCCCCATCCTAGCTTGATGAAACATTTATGAAGCTGAGCAGATACGTATTACCCCCATAACTATGCAGAAAAACGGAAGTTGCTTAATAAATTCTTCTTTTGCTCAGTTTGCTGCAGCATCCAAACAAGCTGAGGTTAAAGAACCATTTTGTCTGGTTTTGAAAATGTGCTCTACAATAAAAAGGCTTGATTTCCAGAAGGGCTGGAATTCAGAACTTTCTAGAAATTGAGTGCTTTTAAAATGTCGTGCTTTTTGTTACTCAAAAGTCTTAAAGTGTGTTTCTTCACAGATTTTTCTTGCATTGGTTATAATTTCATTTGTGGTATTTTTCTCAGGTTTCCTGTACATCTGCAAAGTCTGCATTCTCCAGTACAATCCCTCTACTATAACGGGCTTAACAGCTGAAGTTGCTCCATTGGTAGTTCTTGCCCTGTAGGGCCTGTTTGTCTGCACCACTGATGCTGGCTCACAACCCTCTGCTTGCAAATCTAAGGAAACAGCATTGACCCTGCACTCCAACAAACCCTTGTAAATGAGTTCAGGAGCAGTACCGCAGGTCCTGCTCACACAGATGGGAGCTTGCTCTCTTCCAAGGTCCAAAACACAGCATCCTCTGCTCCAGAAGGCGAGAGGCATGGTACTCGACCCAACTGGCCAGTCTTTCTAGCAGTTTGTTGGTAACACATGCAGTAGGTCAACACCGCTTCCTCTACACACAGAGAGCATACGGCATGGACAGTGTGTCAGTGCCCCAAAAGGGTGAAACAGTGATCAGGACTAATGACGATATCCTGCAAGTTCAAAGGTTTAGAGCTTTTTGTTTCTTTTTTTTTTTTCTTTTAAAGAGAAAGCTGAGCATGGACTTCTGTCATTTCTATCTTGGATCACTTGGTGAAATTCTTCTCAATTTTATGCGGTTAAAGCAGGAGAGTAGCTTTCCCTGCTCTTGGGTTATGGAAATGGAGTATGGATCTGGAAAGTAAGCATTGCCCAGAGGAGAAATCACTGCCAAGGCTTTGCTGGCTGGTGCAGGTACCCCAACAGCTTCCCATCTGAACTCTGCAGCTCTCCTTCTCCTCACGCTTGTTTTCAGAGATTGCCTGAAGGTTTACTTCTGCCTCATTTAATCTCATTTAATGCTGAAAATCATTTATCTCTATTTAACATAATTCACAGTCTCTATAACCTGACAGTGGTAATAGAGACTCAACTGGCTAATCTTTGTATAAAATTCCCAGTTTAGGTTTTATTTTACTTGTGTCTGTTCAAATCTTTTTAAGGAACCTGAAGGGAATTCCCACTGAAATGCCCTTATGAAAGATAAAATGCCATTTTTGAAAGAAAAACTTGCCTTTTTTTTTCAATTTTCAAACATCCTACATAACTCAGTATTAACTATTTAGACATAGGATGTAAATACAATACTGAAATAAGCATAGAATAAAAGTTAAAATTAAACTACGCAATAAAGTTAAAGTTTGACATATCAGAAAACATTTTGATATTTGCAGAATGAAAGGGAAAAAATAAAAACAAACTTCTGAAATTTCCTCTGAGAAAATGCGTTAAAATATGATCATCTTCACTCTTAACCTTGCTGTGAATAATGTCAGTATCCTCTAGGTCAGCTTTGCAGTAGCAGCTCCCACTCCCTCTCCTCTTCTTCCTTTGCCAACTGTTTCCCTCCCTCTCTTGGGTTCCTCAATGGAACAGATATTTCTCTTATCTCTGCTAGCCCTTCCCCACGTCTAAATACGTAATTCCCCCTCATAACTCTCCTGATCGCTGGCTCCTTGTAGCACGTGTACTCTCCAAATCATAATTCTTGCTGACCTTAGCAAGCCATGTTGCTCTTCTGACTTCTTTGGGTGCTCTCCAGGTGATTTGACTGATAAATATCCTTTTGCAAAACAACTGGGCTTGTACCAAAACTCCTTTCTGTACTCTTTTTCCTATGCTCTGTATTGCTATAATATCTAACCATTCCGTAAAATGTTAAGTCATTCCCTACTATTTCAATAGTGGCCATGAAGTTTATTCGGTTTTATAAAACAGAAACAAACACATTTTTTGCACCTGCTCTGTTGATATTAATAATTTCTTTCTTTTTCTTTTGCAAAGTGCTTCAATTTCATATTACTGTTTTCCTCTTATTCATTCCTTACACTGTTAGGACATCATCAAACAACACATTGAACATCCTCTACATTTAACTCCGTTTGCTGGAAGCATTTTTTCAGGAGACCTATAAAACTGAAGTAGAAAAGTGATCCCAGATCTTGTAAGTGTAAAAAAGACCTGCCTAAGGATGCATTGTCATTTGCTACCAAATGGGAATTAATTTAATATTCAACATTACTGTGACTGGTTTTGTTTGCCAAGACTCTGGAGTGCCTGGGAGCTCTTGCCAGAGCAGGGCACTGCTGTGGGAGGCACTGTACAAGCAAAGGGCAAAGAAAAAACCAGCACCCCAAAAGCTAAGTCACACAACAAACCACTGGCAATCTGCAGATATAATTGCTGGAGTAACAACACTAATTGTTTTGTCTGATTTTGTCAAAATAAAAGGCAAGCCGATACATAGGCCCCACGCCAGAGAGGCATAGTCTGTCATAATACTGGGCATGAATGCATTAGACAAAATATCTGGCTCCTCATAGTCCAGCCTGAACTGTGAAATCCAACAATTTCTGTTTACATTTTTGCAATTGCTATTAAGATGACATTACAAAAAAAACCCTGCAAGAACATAAGTGGGACAGAAGGGCAGCACTGCTGTGGAAACAAACATAAGAGTGACAATAAAAAATAATTCTGTTTAGATGTGGACATTGCCCTCAGGAGACCAGTCTCCTTACAGGACAAATGTGATACCCTGGCCAGCAGCTACGACTCTTGGAGGCTGTCGTTTCCTCTCTACCCAGCCGTAATAACAGTGGGAAATGAACGCCACTTATATTTGGCAGACAGTATTAGAGAATCCAGGTGAGGTACAATGCCAAATATTTAAACAGCTTGATCTGGTTTGGTGTGGATTGCCACTTATTTCCTTGAGACCCAGAGCTAAAAGTGGATGCTAAGAGCTTTCTTGTCCAGCAAAAGAGAGTTGTTCCTCTCCATTTAGAGTTAGAGGAAGTTTTCAGTAGAAACAGCATCTTTCTTAGCTTTTTTTTTTTACCCTGTTTTTTTACCTGTTTGTATAAGTGAGGATGCTCTACTCTACTTAGTTTTTTCCTGTGAAAAAGATAAGTTGAGAAAGGTTTTCTATATGCACAAGTCTATTAGTGGTGGAGTGCAAGTTTTCTTGAAAGAGCAAACTTCACAAAAGGTTTGCATCCACATGTTAACTCTCATCAGATGTTTAAGACTGCCCAGTTGGTAGACACAAATCTAGAATTAGAATTTCCTCTTCCAATTCTGTCTCCTCAGTCTTTGATAGATGTCCCAGCTGGAGTAAAAACATGCTAGCATAAATGTGTATAAACCAAGAAGGAAAGGGTAGAGAAGATAATTTCCTTTGCCTCTGTAGGGTAGTCCATAATAATGTACACAGCAATGGCAGGGTATTATTGAGAGTCCTGCACACTCTCTGTTTCAGGCAACTTGCAGTGCTTAAGGTATGGAGCAAAACAGGGCAGGATTTGGAGGTGCAAAAAAGTTACTATGCCTGTGATTAGCAAGATATTTCAATTTCTGACACTCAGTTTCTGACATAAGCACTGAATGTGCTATTTGTCTATCAAATTCACAACCATTTTACATCATCTGCTTTTGAGACTAAACGTAGGAATCAATCGGTATTTTAATGTAGATCAATCATCACTGGGGGTTTTATTCATGTTGTGTTCAGTTAATCATTTCAACATGAAAATTCATTTAGTTTAGAAGAAGAGATCTGGAGCCTACTTGGGCAGGTGAGGTAGTCAGCCTTCCTAAAAGCATGAAGAAATAAGGTGAAACACTAGACCCAGACTGGGTAGATTATATCCATCCACTGATTTCAATAGGAACAACATTTCATCCATGACCTTATTTCTGTAGCAAGAAATGCATTCATTACTCTACTAAGCTTTATTTAAAAAGTCATCTGAGAAAAAGTTTAACCAGGATATTATTTGTGCTATTTTTATGGAAGTACTCAGGAATGAACTCATCATGGTAGTATTTCGTTTGCCAGAATTCTTTTCTTAGGTATTTTATAATTTCTCTGCCTAGCTCAAAGGTGACTTGTCAAAGGAATACATCTGGGACTTAAATATATTTTAAGAAATCACTGAGAAAGCAGCATTTTACATGGAGTAGAATTATTTTACCTGCCAGAACCAAGAATATTTTTTACAAAGATATTGTGTTAAATTAAGTATCTCCATATAGGGATCTGCACTCATCTAACCTTTCTGTCTCCTAAACTGATCCATTTAAACCTCCTCCACTTCTCACAGCAGGCAGAGGCACAGGCTAAGGGGGAATTTGCTGTGATAGTGTAAGGTGATTGAAATCACAACACAAGATGATGCTTTACTTTCCATGGGATGCGGAATTGGTCTAGCAATTGGTTTGGACATATTGCCACAAAAAACAGGTCTTTAGAGCACGGTGAGGAGTCCTCAAGTTAGTCTAGGTGTCCTTACCACTGGGAAATGATTAGCTAAACAACTTCCTCAGCTATTTCTTTGCATTGTGCAATGTTTAGTTAGAACGAATAAAACAGGATTGCTAGCAGCTGCAATTGTTTAACCTACAGGATTTACTGTGTTTGAAAACTGAAGTCAGTCAGATGATACTCTCTGGAGGGAACATGCAGTTACTTAGAAATACATGTGAAATATTCAGGGTGAAGTTATTCATGTGGCATGGGAAACATTTAATCTCTGTTATTTAGTACTATCTGTAACTGCACTTTGCTTCATGAGCACTTTTAGGGATTATTTTATTTGATTAACAATGTAGAATAAACCTGAAAATGTTAAAAAGAGGCTAGTGCTGAAAAAAGGCTGGTGCTGAAGGTGTTCACTACAGAAGGACATCTGAAACATGCAAGCAGTGTGACAGACCCTACCGGCAGAGTATGCTGGTACAACAGCACTGGCTTCAGAGGAGTAGTAGAGTGGAGAACCAGTTCAGGAAATTGTTATTAAGGGCAAGATTAAAGCACGCATACAAAAAACTTTGTGTATTTGTCAGTGGCTACTCTACAGCTGTCTGTGTTCAAAATTTAGGTCCTCAGATTTCCAGCTAACATTGGAGATCCTAAATTCTGTAGATACCCACATTTTTTTCCCAAAGACCACAACTGAATAAAGATCATTCAGCCCTGGTTGGAAGTAAACCAACATCTCACTCATAACCACCCTGGTGAGATTTACGAAGCTGTCATTCTTTCTTGTCTCATAATCACCTAGATGTTGGCATTCTTAGAGCACATACATACATGCGATAAGCCTTGCACACACAGGGGCCATGGGAGATGAACTAGATGCTAGAATCTGACTGTTAAGCTGCATTTTCTGGAGAGGCAGAGATTCAGATGGCAGATACTTAAGTTTTTCATAAGAAATGTTCCCTGAAGCAGGTTTCCGGAATCCATGTCTCTCTTTTTTGTATATTCCATTGGAATATAGTTATGTTTAATAACAGCTTTCTCTTTCAATGAATACTGAATTATTCCATAATTTCAACACAAGAGTTTGGGGAAACTCAGCTACAAATAGGCTATATTGTGAGGGTAGAGTATTTTTGAAGAATGTGTGGATTCATAATCTCTTAACAGGAAGGAACTGACTGTGGGTCTTCACATCTCGGTAAGGGCTGTAGCCATTGAGCTGATGGATGAAACAGTAGGAGTAATATTATTTAGCACAGACTTTGCTCCAAGGAAGGGTTCAGGGTGTGGACTCCTAACTGGAATGATAGGCCACTGCTCTGATGAGACTGAATCGAGTCCCACTGGCCCACTTGCAGTTCACTTTTTACTGGCTACCTTAAATATTAGCTTTGATGGATCCTGTTTGCTGGCAGTTAACCTTCCTTATGTACAATTTAGGGGCCTTAAGAACATCATTGGAGGTTATGGATTTCTACATTCGGACTGTGATGAGGCTGAGTAAGTATGCTTGAATTTATTTTTTCTTTTGTTTGGTGAATCATCTGTTAACTAATAATGAGGGGTTTGAACATAGCTGAATCCTTCCTGTACATTTCAAAGCTTCTGCTGGCACCCAGACAAGCACACATTGTGGTATCTACCCCACCCAGTCAGGAGGTTGGGACATGCAGACTCCCCCAATGGCAACATTCAGAGTGCTCCATCACTTGCTTGGCCAGTGGTTGTAATGTGTTTGTGTCGTCTCTCTAGAGACTATCTAAATTAGCTTCTAAATGTTCTCAGATTCTTTTGCCTGGGGAGTAGAAATCTGACAGTGTCTTTGAAAGGCAAGCCTCCCACGGGATGCTCTATGTCAGCCTGCTGTGGGGCCCTTCAGCTAGAAATATTTCTTGCTTGCTTGTCTTAAGGCTTTATGTGGGCTTTTTGCAGCTTGAAATAATGTTTTCTACCACTTCAGGTAGAATATCCTTTTAAATGTTTATTTATCTGTTCAGTACAACAAAGAGATCTGGGGTTAAATGCTACAGACAAAAAGGAGATTGAACTAATATGCACAGAGGTGCAGCTAATACCTCTAAGTAAATGCCATGTTCATAGGACTCTGGGTGAAATGACATTAACCAGAAGAGTGTCATTTCTCTTGTGTCTTTCCAATCATTCACTGTTCCTTTCTAACCCGATATTCTCCCTATCTTCTTGTTCTTGCTCTTAGTGACTCTGGAGCTAGGCAGAGGCTTTTCATTGTACAGGCGTACCCTCGGCAGAATTTCTTCAGGTGGGCTATTTACAGATAAAATTAGATAAAAGAACAATTTTAGCTTACCTTACTGAAACATTTCTCTCCCTTTCCTTGTAATCCATCTGAAACAAGCATGCAAGAGATTGAAGTGAAGGGGGAGCAAGGAAACATCCTGTTACCTGTCCATCCTCGGGGTATTTCTTGAGATACTAGACACAGTTATTCAGAAAATCAACAGTTCAGGAAACAAAGAAAATGTAGCTTACATCTGGGAAAAGACTCAGACAGAAGGCCAAATACTATTCCAAATATTTAAGCCATTCAATTCAGAAGAGATCAAAATGCCTTATTAAACAGTTCCTTGCATTATTAAGCCACTGAGTCACTAATTTCCTTGTCAGCAGGAAAGCAGCTCCTGTGCAAAAGACAGCAATGAACTCAGAAAATTTGCTGAAAGATAGATCAGTACTACTGTTTCACTAAGGATATGGTACAGGTCTTCAGCTGACCCATCCAGCCAACCAAGGCCAAATTGTAGCAGGTAAGGATCTTTTCACAGCAATAACATGATAGCGGTCAATGTGAAATGTCACGAACACTTCACCGTGATTGTTAAGCAACTAAGCCTTGCTGGGTGCATTCATTACAGCCTAACAGTGCTCTACCTTGCTAAATGATAGGCAAAATTAGTCACCCAATATATGGCATTAACAGGTCATGATCAAGGCTTATCATAAATTTTCATGGACATGAAATATTAATTTGTTCAGATTACCTGCATATGAGCCAAATATCCCTCACATGAAAAGAGGGATTTCATTTGTCTGTACAAAAATAACCTCAAAGGCTCTGGGAGCTCTGAAGATAAACTCCCTGGTATTTCTAACAGGCTGGAAGGAGAGGAGGAAAAAAATTCTGCCTTGGTATAATTTGAGTCTTGTCTTTTTGAAGCCCCTTTTCAAGCTGCTGTGCCTCAGGACCCACCAAATGTGGGCTTCAGTTGCATGGCACACACACCTGTGTGCAAGGGGGGAGCCTGCAGAGCGTGTAGGGAAGGTGTCTTCTCATCAGATTTTGGAGAGCGCAAAGCAGGATCGGGACAGGGGGGACACTGCAGCAGCTGGGGCCAGTGCTCACCACGCTGTTTTGGGAAGCAGGATGTGTCACCGAGTTCCTGCTCGGAAGAAGAAGGAAACAGCCCAGCACAGCACTTCTGGAAGGTTTCCAAGTCCCTGCACGCTGGTAGGGAGGCACAACACAAGAAGCTGTGTGTTTATCACGGGGAACTGGACAGCTAAATACTTCTGAGGTACTTGCTGTATTATAATGTGCAGGCTTGGTCTCACAGAAAACTGGCTTTCCTGGAAGATGAGGGAATTTGTGCTTTGCAGTAGTTCAGCATTTATCAAGAGTCATCTCTGATTGTAATGAGCAATGAGATAAATCTGCTTTTTTAATGATTTTCCAATTGGGTTCAATTTGTATTTTTAGAAACTTCTCGGTCAAGCTTATTGAGCATAATTTCCCTTTCTGTTTTCCAGTAATCAGTGAAATGGTATCTCATTTCATTGTGGAATATGTCAGCTCTGTGTGGCACTGGAACCAGAATGGAATAAAAGGAGGAATTATATCAGGGACAGGGTAAGGTCTGCTCCATAGTGGAAATTCAGATTGTGTGGTTGTCCCGCAGTGCCATGTGACTGGCCGGTCCAAATCCAGCCCAGCATGATCCAAACCTTGTTTCTAATAACACATAAGGTGATCACTTCCTCAGCCCAGTCTGCTGCCAAACCCCAGTGGAACGAAAATGGTACCACAAGGGCTGAGCTTCATGGCATTGTGACAGCAGGACCTGGGAAATCTGATGGAGGTCTGTTTCTAAAAGTGAATTTATTCCCCTTCTGAGCCATAAAAATGGTTTCTCAAAAACATTAATGAATGATTTTACAGAAAGAAAAGTTGTATTTTGGAGACAGTACATGACATCTTTTTGAGTCATTACAATAAAAAAAAAAGGGGGGGGGCAGCCCTCAGGACAATTCAAAGGACTTTTTGAACTTGGAAAGAAAACCTTGTTACAATACCGAAAGAGTTATTTTAGCATTTTTCCTGGTTGCTATTTTTTTAAGAACATTTCCTGGTTGGATTAGCTTTGATAACTGGTTTTCATTTTTTACCAAACGTGTGGTAAGAGTTGTTAAGTAGTGTCTATCAATAGTAAAAGCCAGTAAAGTATGAGCTGAGTAACATGGTGTACAACAGTGCAAAGCAAGAAGTTAAGGGAAGCAAACTAATAGAGCAAAGCTGGTATGATTTTTCTGAAAGATGATGTCATCATATTTGGTTGCGGTAGGGCATGCCTGAAATTGAAACTGCTGAAGCAAATGGAAAAGTCAAATTAGCTAAGAAGGTTTTAAAGCCAAATCCTATGGTATGAAGTTAGTCCTTACTCAACTGAAATTCCCAAGAATTTCAGTAGAATTTCAGTAGAAGTATTGCCTGGAAAAAGGCTGCAGGGTTAGACTTCTGGATAATAAGAAGAACATGGTGGGATGCTTCTGGGTTAGTTTCACAGAACATCATAAAATAGCGGGCTATAAAACCAGAATTGCATAATAAAAGCAAACTGCAAACACTCTATAAACCAATTTTTCTATTTCAACTTCGGGGGAAAATGTGACTTGGGAAGTGAAGGAACGGCCTGTTTCTTCCAAATACCTCTAACTAGCCAGTATTTTATGTAGTAAACAAAGTGGGAGACAATAGCTTCTTTCACGCTTCAGTATATTAATAACGCTTAGTTCGAAAAAATAAATGCTTGCGCCTAAGATTATGACTTTACAGGAATAGCCTGTTACCCACATTTAGTTTTCTGGGTCCACTTTTATGATTAGAAAAAGGAATTTAAGTGAGCTCACTGTACTTATACATTTCTCAGTATAGTCTGTGTTCTATACATCTGTCTTTTAGATGGCAAACCTTTCGGGATCAGGTCTTTTGCAAAACATCAAGTAAGTTTTTAATCTAAGTAAAAAAAGGATAGTCTTGTGCAAAACGAGGAACTGGAAAAATTGCATGGCTGTTTCTGCAGCTTGTAAAAATTGGTTGGATTTTATTTTTTGAAACATTTTTGAGGTACGGGAATAGGTCAACGATATGTGAGGAGCCTCCCACCTGTGTCTGCTTATGTCAAATATTGCTGCAGTATCTGCTCTTTCCATTATACCAGGCTCCAAACCTACATGTTTAAAGGAAGAGAATCTAAATAGTCAATGTAGAGCAGAAAAAAGTATGTAAGAAGACTAAATATAAAATTAAATTGCATTAACATAGAACCTGGAAATAGAAAACACTTGGCCAAATAAACTAAGAGTATGTCCATCTTGCTTTCTGCAGACAGACGAACTTTGCCTTGCTTGTGCTGTGATCTGGCTGGACCTGACTGTATTAGTGCTAAAACCAATAACTTATTTGAGAGGCTGGTTTTCTTGGCATTAAGTACCAGAAGTACCCAAAGTGAAGTTTGTCTTCTATCACAGCCTTTCTGTGCTGTTTTAGGCAAATCAGTTAGCTCTTCTACGATCTAACTTGTAAATAATTTTCATTAACTTTGTGAAAGCTACATGTCTAACTGTCGTGCAGGAGATGGCTCATCTTTCCTGCTCTGCAAAATGATCGTGGGAGGACCTCCCTAACTCACTGGGGAGCCTAAGTAGAACGAACAACACATCACCTTAAGGCTTAGCCATGTGCTGGGTGTGGAGATGTCTCCAGTTTTCCTGTTTCTTAGCTCATGTGCAATGTCAAGCAAATGCAGCTATACTATGTTTTCAAAGTCAGTTCAGCCCAGCAGCAGCCTTGGTGCTTTCATGCAAGGCTGAGACTGGACCGGTAACTGCTGACTCCAGGCTGAAAGCCATGGAGGCACAATGCAGAGACAGATGAGCTGGCTCTGCAGGAATTTGTGTGCCTGCAGAAACTGAAACACTTTCTGTATGTTCATTTATCCACTCAACCTCAGCCCCAATGCCCCAGATGAAGGGAACTCATCTGTAGATTAAACATCCCTAATAACTGCATTAATGGTGGATATATAAGCACCCTGAAAGGACTCCTATTCCTTATAGATCTTCAAATGATCTAACACTGGTTTTTGCTTGTATTTCTTCATGGTATCCTCAGTCAAATGATCATACTGAATTTTCATCTGCTAGGCTTCCAATATTTCTCATTGATATGAGAAGTATATACAAACGGGGTGTACATGAAATCTCTGACAAGGCTTTTTCACACCATTACAAAAGGAACAACCTTTCTGCTGAGAAATATCAGTGTGAGTGAGACTAACTGTTTAGTGAGAACATACTTCTCCCTGCCCTTCATAGGAGAGAAAAGAACAAAGCATATTGCTTCCTTACATTCAATACATTTTTGGTTGGACTTGATTACTGTTCTTTTAGTAAAAATGATACATTTGAAGTGCGATTCCATCTTAGAAAACTAGTCTTTCATTAAAAACCTGGTATTTCTACTTTTTTTTTGTTCTTGTTGTTCCAGCCCAGCAGTGGAAGAAAGTATTTGGAACTTCAGGTTACCCAAAGGACAGGAATTTTGGTTTTTGACAAGCAGCACTGCTTACCAGGCCTGCATTTCACACATACTGAGTGCTCTGATTCCTTCCAGACTGTGTTTTTGGAAGTTCAGGAAGTTCCTTACTGGGCAGCTGCTATAGGGCAAATTCCATCAGTTTGTTATTTACTCTTGTGTTGGTCATTCTCAACCACCAATGTACTCATGAACCTCCCTGCTGTTTTATTAGCATGACTGGATCCACATGAACCCAAATCTCTGGCCTTTCCCATAATCTGCTACAAGGCCACCCCATAAGAGCTTTCTGATTCAGCTCTTGTGCAGGGAACCAATGCAAGAACTATTATTACACAACACATAAGGTGTATATATATTTTCCCACGCTAATCTCCACCCATCCCAGCCACTAACCAAGTATTAGGTGTGACAGAAGACATCTTGTCAGACATGGGTAAATCTGATAGATCATTCAGCTTCCTTGTCTTTGCTGTAGCGTTTCTATCTTTCCTCTTTTTTCAGCAGTTAATGGGATGATTTAATTCCAGAAACTGATTGTGTTCCGTACAGATTTCCAAAATAAAGAAGGTAATGAACAACATAGCTAGCAACTAAATTCTCTTTTGGGTTGAACTTTGAAAAAAAAAAATTCCAGTTATATCACAGTCTGTGCCAAAAAATGTTAGCAAAAAGCCAAGAAGTCAATACCAGAAAATAAAGTACTCTCTGCTGGATGGTGACTAGGATTAATTCAGTGCAGCAGCACCTCAATTAACTGAAAGGACTGAGAATGTGGGTGCAATTACAGAGACCTTGATGGTTACCAAACGCTCATCTCAGCCCTGTTTCTGAGATTTTGTGACATGACAGCAGAGTCTGACATAAAAAAGGAAAAAAAAAAAACACCTAAGGACAAAAATATATCACAGTAACAGATTAAACCCAGCCTGTTTATCCTAGTTGATCTTTCTAAAATATTTAAAGCTAATTGTATCATTATGAATAGAATGGTAATGTTTTTATTGGGTATTTTTTCTGGATTTCTTTTCAGTTGGATGATAGGCGTATATGAAATTAAGCTTCAGTCCCACCTCCCCTCCCCCCCAAACTATCACCCTTACTTTACACTGCTTTGTGGCTTCTTGACACAGTGTCACCAGGCAGTCTGCTTCCCTCAGTTCTCCTTCTTTTTCATGTATATACATATATACAGCATGAGATATTGAACTTTTGATTGAGTTTTAGTGCTCATGAAGAGACCAAATGACATCTCTCAGGTCTTTTAAAATCTGCATAGTTTTTAGTCAACTGTGCTTAGGGCTGTCAGAGACACTTCAAATTTCAACTTCCTTCAAAGAGTTCTGTTCTTTGCATCAGCCTTTGACTGCGAGCTCGTTCCATATTATACATCAAGTAACCTTCGAGAGTAAAAGCCTTCTGGTCTTGGGTCTTACTGGAACTGGAAGCAGCAAGTGAAAGGCTGGGTATCGCAGGAATCTGAACTATTCAGTATGTCAACACTATTCGAATAGCCACGTGTACGTCATGTTCTTGTTTGCAAGCTAATTAGATTACTTGTTTTGAAGGATGGATTAATGAATTAATCACAGGGTGTGGCGGATGTTTTTTCTTAATGTTCTGACATGAATTTAATATGAAGGTCTTTATTTTTTATATGCATGATTCATTTCAGAACTGGAAAACACAGAAAGCAGAAATGTGAAAATGATAACTGTTAAAAAATGAAGATTGTAATCACTGCCGCCTTTGGCACAGCAAGTCTTCTTTCATGTTATCTGAAACTGTAGACAGTACCAGCAACTGTGGAAAGAGGGAATGATGTGAGAGCATTCTAGTTAATAAATCAGAGCTGAATGGAAAAGGGTGTGGTTTTGATTGCGCAAAATGCCAGACAGGTTTCTGGTTTGCAAAACTGAAACCAGGGATGGTTCACATCTTGATATCTTCTCATACTGCAGCATTTATGGAAACTCTACTGTTTTTTGTCTTTATTCAAATTAATTAAATTTTGGGCAACTCCTAATATTACAAAATGCACTGACCCAAATTGATTGACTCAAGTCAGAAAGCAGCATGGACTGGGATCTGCCCCTGGATCCTGCATAGAGGGAGACACTCATTTCTGGCCATTTCAGGACCTGCATCAAGTCAGGCATTTATATGTGCCTTTCCACTTATTTTCCTGTTTTTCAGTTTTCCTGTTCTAGACAGCTGCCCACCTGCGATCCTGGCACTTGGCACACAAGAAGGGAAAGGGTCTCAACATTAGGCAACGCCAAAGTGTGCGATTCTCAGCAGGACAATTTGCATAACCATCTGGTCTTCAATCATTTGAAAATGAGAGGTGGAGCCAGATTCTCAAAGATATTTACCTCAATAAATAAAGATAGAGATAAACGTCCAAGGGGAGAGATAAGGTGCCCTAGGCGCTTTTAAAAGTGCCTGGGAAATTCCCACTCTATCGATAGGAGTTAGGCAGCTAGACACTTATTAAAATCCCACAAATCAAACACCTTTGTAAATGTGGTCTTTGTTTCCTGATCCCTTCTCTTTTCACTTTCTGCTGTACAAACACTCTCTGTATAGGTACAAGATGTGCAGTTCCTTTCCCAACAACCTCCTTTTGGTTCTCCTTTGTTACTAAAACTGAGGAAATGACAGAGACTGAAGTACAGACTGCAAAATCTGCATTACTGGTAAAGGGGACATTGTACAGATGAAACATATCCAATAAGGTCTCTCTGAGACAAGACAGAGTTCACATACCTGTTGATTAGGAAAAGAACCACTTTTCTTGAATGCTGACTGACTGTTGAATGGAAATTAGGAGACAAAACACATGGAAAGATTCAGTCCTAATCATGTTTCAGAGCATGACTACACAAGTGTCTGTAAGAGAATAGCAATAGGTTTGACAACAGTGAATGAATGCTACCAATAATGCATACCATTGCTAGGTGCGTATTTAGTTATGTATCACAATTTCTCTTCATATCTGCTTAGTTTGAATGCAATAAAATAGAGAAACAGCTGTCACAGTCATTCAGCAGTTGCAAAAATCTCGAAGTCGTGTTTTGGTGTGCTTTATGGAGCATTCACTCCAGCGCTGCTGAGATTTATTGCATCAGCTGGAAAAAAAAGTAGTCATTATTTTATGGTTTTGGATGTCTGAAGGAGAAAAATATTACTTTCAGGCTTTTGCCAAGTACAGTGATGCATTTCAAAGCTCTCTTAATACTGTATGCTCCCACCTGAGAGATCAGATAGCTGAATTTTTTATTTGTTTTGCTTTTTGTACATTAACCGGTATATGACAGTGCCGTAATGTGACATGTGGCCAACAAGTTTATCACATAGTGCTCAAAGGATGTAAATCAATATTGTTCTTTAGAATAAAATATACTGCTTTGACCACAGACCATAGTGTATAGAGAAGGCAGTGGGATGGATTTGCTGGAAGGGGCAGGGAAGGAGGGCTGTCGCCAGCCTCAGCACCCCGGCAGGCCAAGTCTAGCAGTGGGAGCCCCCCTGCTCACTCCTGCACTCCCTCTCCCCATAGCTGCCTCCCCATTCCCACCCAGAGTGATGCACCCAGCGCTGCGTCCCTCCCCGTGCCCTGCTCCTCTTGCTTTGTAACTCTCAGCCCATGTCCCCAGCACTGAGCTGCCCATAGCTCTGCACAGCACTGGAACAGACATCCTCCCCAAATTAAAGCAAAGCTCCCAGCACAGGCTGTCACTTGCACTGGGAACAGGGAATTCCCCAAGTAATGGTAATAGGAAGTGCCCCGCATGCCCAGGAGGATGGACTCATTCAGATCCTTAGTTTTGATGTGATGTCCTCAGAAAACTTATTTGCATTTCTAACATTACGTTACTCTTCGCTTAAGACAGTCACTCACCTTCACAGGAAAATTTGGGCTGAAAGGAGCTTGGAGGTCATCTGGTCCACGCCTGGCTAATAAACACCAGAACGGTCAGGTCCAGCGTTTCCTGGCCATTGCACAAACACGGTGCGGGCAGAGGCTGTTCACGAGGGCAAAGCAGGAGGAAGTGCAGGGAATCAGAGAAGGCTCTCCCCTCCTCCTTCCAGCCTAGGCTTCCCTAGCCAGAGAGTGAACATCACTGCACAACTTGCAAAAAATGTCTGTTGTGACCAGGAGGGAGCCTGCAGGAGGTGTGACTACTTTATTTTCCCCTGATTTAGCTTTCTCAGGTGCTTAACATACATCCTCTCCACGGAGCCATCTGAGCTGTTTCTCAGTGGTTTCTTCATAGGGCTGAGGGTTTCAGCAATAGATAGTTGGAGGGCGCTTTGTGGCTCTGAGGAGCCTCACGCTCTGCTGCCAAGGTTCAGCATGGTCATCCCTAATGCCTTTCAGGCTGAAATGAGAAAGCCTTCAGGATGCTTCAGTGATAAACTGAGAAAAAATAAAATAAAATGAGCTTTCTAAAGAAGAAAACCTCAATCCTAAATGTTACTGAGTGCTCACTGTCACATTCAAAGGCATAATTCTGTCTCTTGGGGATAGAAATATTAACTACAGGTGTCTGTTCAAAAATGAGGCAATAAAGAGTTGGATGATTCTCTGTCAGCTCCATTGCAATAGGTTTGGAAAGAGCTTCTTTATTGTATATCTGGAGATCAAGAGCAGCTTTCCATCACCATAACTGCAGAGTACAGTCCGTAATCTTTTTTCAATCTCAGTTTTAAAAAGAAAATACAAAATGAAAAAACAAAATGAGGTGAGCTCTACTTTAGTGACACATTTACTTTTTTTCAGGTGTTTGTAGCTTTAAATAGTTCTATGAGAATTAGAACTCATTGTGATTCATACTGTACAGTTTTATTTTAGTACTGCTTAGATTAATTCACACCAGAAGGATGCAAAATTGCTATTGTGAGATCAGTTAAGGAACCCAGTTTAATTGCCAGTACGAAAGTGACACTTAGAATAGGTGTCTACTAATGTATAATATATCATAAGGAAGAATATCCAAGCTATCTGATGACTTTAAACCAAACTAAGGAGATTTATAAATTCTTCCTTCAATATAAACTGATCTCTATTTATCTGAATATTGCTTTAGATTTTAAAAGAAGAGTCTTGAAAAAGTTGGAAAGAACAAACCCTGATAAAACCTAATCAAGGAGCCTTTAATATTAAAACAGATATTTTCCAGTGTTTTTATATAATAGCTTCATAGCAGTTTTCGTCCCAATCCTATTTGAAGATGTATTGGAGTAAAGAAATGAGTTAGTTCCCTTTCCCACCTGAAAGGAACCTATTGCCCCACTGGAGCACTCAATCGTTCACATCATACATCCAGCAACTGTGTGGGCGCTGAAATAAAGGTTGGAAATTTTTTGCTTAGCCTTTGTTTATTTGCTTGCACCCCCTGATGAAAATTGACAAAGAGCTCAGGTAAAGCAGCCACAGGTACTGCTGCAGGAGAACACTGCTCTACACAAGGTCGCATTTCTGCACTTAAAGGAGGTTATCAAAGTGTTTGGACTCACTCAAGGTCTTGTTGGACTCATGGCAGAGTCCCTCCGGCTGGCGCAGCGGGAGCTGTACAGGCTGCTTGTGCTCAAGCGCAGCAGCGTGGATCCATGAGAGAGCAGTAAATACCATTTGTCATCACTGTTTTTCTCAGCAGACTTCCCTCCCACCTTTAGAGAGAAAAATAAAGGGAAAAAAAGTCTTGCTAGTCTCGCTACTTTCTATTGGAGGCATTTTTATAAAGTATTCTTTTTTAATATCAGTAAAACTCAAGATTTCTCATTGTTGAAAATTACTGTGATGATGGAAAGCTTTTTCCTGGTTCGATAATGAGGTATATTTTTCACCCTTTACTCTCTTGACTCTTTAAATAGCTTTTATTAGTATAATCTGTCCTCTTTATCTTGCTTCCCACACACAGAGAAAAATATCCCTTAGAGAACAGTGTTCATATGCATTCATTAGTTACTATGAGTTTTATTACTGCATTTTATACTAAGCTTTAAAAATTTTAATCATGCATTGTCCTCTTAGAAAAGATGCTGCACACTTGCTTAGTAAGTAGGAAGCCTCCAAGAAAGCTCACTGAGCAAAAATGTTGTAATTCAGCTGGCAGTTATATGAAAGAATTTAACATGTAGTTAATACATTAAGGCCTTTAATGAGGATCTAGCATGAGGAGAAATAAGGCTTAATATTACTGTATGCTCGCCAGCT
This sequence comes from Nipponia nippon, assembly GCF_047370975.1. Taxonomy (NCBI): domain Eukaryota; kingdom Metazoa; phylum Chordata; class Aves; order Pelecaniformes; family Threskiornithidae; genus Nipponia; species Nipponia nippon. Next base: position 140,804,163 of record NW_028262290.1, on the reverse strand, counting down.
TGAAGTTTGGCCCCACCAAGTGAGACAATGTGATGTACTTGAGACAATGTGATGTACATTGAGTTCAAACTGCATTTAAAACCCTTCACACAAAAGGAGTCAGGCACATAACCAGCTGTGTCTGGAAGAGCATCCATTTTGTCCATATTCATCTGAAATGATGGTCAGTGCTGCCAGTACAAAGGGAACCTCCATTAAAAGGGACATGGTTTATTCCCACAAAATAGGTACAATGTTTTACATTTCATAAATTAGTCTTTAACTTTTCTGAACTCTCTCTTTTGTGAATAGTTCAGACATGAACTGGGAATGCTCATTTCTCTAGCATTTATTTGGAAATCACAGCTCGTGATCACATCAGTTGCTAATACCTCGAACAGCGTGCTTTTATGCATCTTGTTCATATAGATTTTTTTTAATATCATTGCTGTTCATTAGGCTTTATATACTTTGATTAACACCCCTTCTCCTCAGCAATTAAGTAATTTACCAGATGATAGACATTACTGTACAGGACCACCATACACTGAAAAGTTAGGCTCACTTCAACAGAAGCAAGTATCTCTGCACTAATTATCACCAGTGATAGTTATGCATAATAATAAAAAGCTTTCTACAAAGATAATGAGGCAGATTTTGCTTTCAATAACACTAATGTAAATGCATAATAATTCTGGCACATCCGCAATGTGGTTCTTCTGGATTTACATGATCATAGCTGGACTGCCTTTACCCAGTAGAACAGATTTCTTGTCATTGCCTGGATCCAGAACTGCTGCCCTCAGCAGTATAGCTGACTTCAAGCCTGGGGACACAATCTTTCACCTGTAAGCTGAGACACAACTTCAGTGATTTTTTTTTTTGTGTGACTCATTGTGTCTAATAAATGATTTTTTTTTTTTTAATATACATTCCACATTTTCCACTTCCTCAGATGACAAGAATCAACAGAGGACCGGGGACACTTCTGGCAGTCAGAAATACGACTCCAAGCCGAACTCATTGTCATTTTACTCCTAAAGTATGGAACTGGGAGAAAGTCTCTTATTGAGGCCAATCACTGTTAAAGTAGATGTGATGAAATTTCGCTTGTTTCCACATGGATTTTTTCTTTTCTCTTTTTGATAGTTAAAATTCCACTGAAATATAAAGATGAAGCCAATCTCCAACCCTTGAAATACTTTACAAAGCAATTCCCTGAGTGTTGCCACAGACTAAGGATGAAGAATCAGCGCAGATTTTCATTTTTATAGTCTTTGATATAGTTCTTCACAAGATACCGCTAAGAAAAGAACTGGAATTATGGGTTGCAATGGAAAGCTAAAGTGCAGTGATGTTATTTGCAGTGGAGTTTAGTCAAATCTGCTTATTTCAGCAACCACTGTTCAGCGGCAGGTATGACTGTCCCATGCAAATCACTAGTCATGAGTTTCAGTGGCAGTTTGCCTATGCAAGACAAGATGAACCCAACCGATTATAATCACTGCTTCCCTCCTCTGCAGTAGAAATTGGTGCTGTGACACATGATACCAGCTGCTGGACACTGGCTACTATAATAAAAGTTAATTTGCAAGATGGTATAGGCCACGTTAATTTTCAACGTGGCAAAATGCTAACAGTTGACCCAACCTTGGGCCAGTGTTGTTTCATCAGCAAACTGAAAAAGGAAGTAAGTCATGAGTCATATAAAATGCTGTAGATGATAGAGAATTATTTAGGTTAGTCAAAGCCACAGGAGTCTGGAGGGATATTAGAGTAACGTAAGAACATGAAGCAAAGCAGCACAGTGGCAGCTGAAATTCTTTGTAGCTAAAAAAAAAAAAGAGATTAAGGCATTTACCTTGGAAAGAAGGTACAGTTTATACAAAGTGGAATAGCTTCACCAAGGGACTGAAAGAAACTTCCATGGCGTCCCCCCTTCCTCTTCCCCGCCCCAGTCCTCCAGAATACTCTACAGCCTGCTCACGAGGAAACCCTGCAAGAATTATGGATGGTTTAGGTTGAATTTCTGTGTGATATCAGGTAGATAAAGGATTAAAACCCAGGCCTCTCATATTGCACTGAGTACCCTAGCAGTAAGCCCTTGGACTTTGAATTATGTTTTAATGCAAGAAGAGAAAGAGCATGTGGAGCAGCCACATTACAAGGGCTGCAGTGGCCACTCCTGCATCCTGCGTGGAGCCCAATCCATCAAGAAAGCTCTTGCTGAGCCCCTAAGGGGGCATGAGCAGAAGATTATCAAATTATTGCATCCCTTCCAGGACCCTATCTGGGTATCGCATTGCCCAGGATATGTTGTGATGTGTGACCAGACACCAGACCAAAAAGTAAAGTGAGATGGAGCTGCTCTCAGATTTCGGGCTCCCTTTAAGTCCCAGGTCCACTTTTATATCCTGCCCCATAATACTTCTATAGAAGTCAAAGACCCAGAGAGGTAAGAAAAGACACTCCATTTCTCAAACATGTTACCAGAGATTATACCCCAGGGTGATGCTGTGAAAAGATGGCCATCCTCTATGGTTAAAAACAGTGTTTAAATTGAACTTTGACTTCCAAAACGGGCTGGTGTTTTTTTAAGCCATGGTCAGAAATCTGCAACAAATGCAGCTGGGGTGCCCCAAATGATAGTGCTAGGTATGAAAAAAATATTCAGAGGGACACTCTGGGCTGCTGCTCTAAGCAGCACGGCCAAAATTCACAGCCCAAGGGAAGGGACACGGGCAGCATCCATGGGTAGCGTGCCCTGTCTCCCCCAGGGAGGTTAGACTGGCCCTGTTTCTGTTTGAAGGCTGGTTACCAGAGAAGAAGTTTGGTATGGGACAAACACTCAAAACTGTGTCACTAGTTACCTGCAATTTTCTGTCACAGAGTGTGCTCATTCGTCTGCACTAAGCAATAGATTAATTGAAATACAAAGTTTTTTTGAGATCAAGAACAAGAAATGGGGTGGTAGAAAGACTATGGCAGGCACAGCTGACCGCTTTAGTTGAAAATCCAGCGGTGAGAGAAAGATCAGTAAGAAAAACAGATCTTGACTAGTTTTCCCATTATGTTCCCTCTCTGAAATGGGGATAAAGCACACACGTGAAATTTTCTAACTGAAAGCCAATGTCATTTCAAGCAAATAGCCCGCTACCCACACAAAAGCTCTTCAGATAGTGGAACATCAAACAGGAGACCCAGCAGCAGACAATCAGCTTAACTAAGCACCCCTTTGAGAGAAGCTCTTTAGGGAGAGCCAGCTGAGCCATAAAAACTGCTGGGGTTGAATGACATCAACGCAATTTACTGGCTTTCTTCACATAAAGACCTCAGCGTAAGGAAATGATTTAAGAGACAACTAAACTCTGCTAGAGTCATAATTAGTAAATAGTAGGTTCCATTACACATATTGGTGTATACAGGATAATTAAGAGAAGCATAAGACAGAACGAGCTCTCTTTTTTTTTCCCAAAAACATTTTATTAACATTACTCATGAATTCATGTTTAGAAAATATTGTAGGTGAAATTAATTGAAATTCAGACATGGCTCAAATACAAAACATAAAAGAAGGTGCAATAATATCACCATAGGCATAATCTACCATAAGAAATACAATAGTGCCTCAAAAGAGGGATTACACGAGATTTGTAGAAGCTTCTGCTTTTCTGCTTTAACAGCCACCGCATAAACACAAATACCAAGATTCTCAGCAGATGTAATCGGTGCAGCTCCATTAAAATCAATAAAAATACGCTGATTTATGCCATATGAGGATCTGGAGTGTAACTTAGCAGAAATTTCAAATGTCACGAAAAAGTAATGGCTACATTTTCATTTTAATACTCAAGTAGCTTATTCATTGTCTTATTCATTGTCAGAGTGTTTATCAAAGTATCCCTATTCCCAATTTTCTCCTGTGGGATGAGCCAGATTTAAGTTTATACTTCTTTTACTGTTATGAAGGCTTCTGAAAGCCTTGACTATGAACGTAACGGTAAAGGACAGTCAATTTAAATGATAGTGCCAAAGTATGTAAAATGGCAGGGCAAAAAACCTCCGAACACACTTTGGAAAGGTTCTTTTTCTTTAGCAAGGAGAGGATGCCAAAAAAATCCACGGCAGAGATTTAGCTTTGTACTCTCCTTAGTTACACTAAGAGACAATTGATTTTTCAAATCTTAATTGATTTGTAACAGCTGAAATATTCTCCCAAGGCAGTAGTAACATTCCCCCATAAAACATGGAAATCTAAATACCTGGCTTTGCCAAAATATTACTGCAAAGACAACAGAGCAGAAGAACCAAACTTTGGTTCATTCTTCTTCTATTAAATGCAGTTCTTTATAAAAAGTAAGTTGGAAATAAAAAGTAGTTCTGAAAGAACTATGTTGGTGTACAAAACCGCGTGGAAACTATCTTACAAAAGAAGAAAGTGGAATCAAAAGAAAGTGTTTCAAACACTCAAGTGCACATCAGGTTTTAAGACTTCGGGTTATATGTTTGAGGTTTTTTAATCAGTTTTCTCATCATTTTTCTGCGGAATACATTCGTTGGCTTGTTGATTCTTGGTTTCTCAGTCCCTGCTAAGAAAACAAAGGAAGCAGTTAGGGAAACAGTATGACAAAACTGTAACTACTCTTTATTGTTTGGGCTTTTTTCTTTCATGTTATGCTGTTTAAGCAGTTGATCCAATAACAACAAACATATCAGAAACTGTAAAATGTGTTCTGGACACCCTATTCTCACACACTGTAAGGTCTTCGATGTGTCCACCTTTGGCACTGGACACACTAGTTTGCTGCTCTTTTCCTGAGCAAACATCAAAGCCTTTTCCAGCTGTCCTGCAGTGACAGCAGAATGGAAGTAAACACACTGCTTTATCTGCCAAAAAAAAAAAAAAGAACTATTACTACATTTCTCTGAACAACACTGGGGCAAAGTCTAAAATAAAACCAGTGCTTGTGGGAGATGAAAAGGCAAAATGATTTGGGTTTCTGCGCAGAACTGGGTTTCACACAGAAGCTGCAGAGTGGCCAAAGATAGTTGGGGTTATCTCCAGGAATGCTTACGAAGGCTGCATGAAATGTGTGAATGCAGTTCAGAAACCAAGTACTTTGCAAACCTGACTGAAAATCTTTTGCCTTTATGCTACTTGCTTACCTGCACGCAGAGCCCCTGTGACCAGTTCCCAATCCTTTCACTGTCACCCCAACATATTTATTTTCTTTTCCAATATAAACTTTTTAAATGAAATTAGTCAGAAACCTTTTTACTCCAAAAGCTGTAGATCAATTCAAACAGCAGTTGCATATTTGCCCAGGGAAGGTCAACTGAATTCAACTTGAGACTCCAAAAGGTAACAGGAAAGATGCTGGCGAGGGAATTATGGGAGCAGGAGAGAAGGAGTGGCTTAAGTTGCCTTAAAGATTTGCTTAATGTTGCTGTACACTCCCAAGCTATAGAAATTAATATGTATAGCGCAACATTAATTAGCACAAATTATGCCCTTAAGTATGGGCTTTGGCTGTACCAAGTCTTACTGAATTGTAAAATCCACCAGTTAGTGAAAAAGCTTATAACCGATCCTTTACGTTTGGCTATCTGGTGCCCTGGTCATGAGGCAGACAACATTTCCTTACTTCTTTCTTCCACAAAAAGAGTGAGGAAGGGAGAACCCCCAGGCGGCTCTGGCTGGGTGTGGGCAGGGGCAGAGCGTGGCGGCACGACGCTGAAGAGGCAGTTTCCTTCCTCCTCTCTCTTTGCACGCTTAGGCTGGGGCCTGGCCCTACCATTTCCCAGTAGTAATAGATGCAAATTAGATAATCACAAGCATCTCAGATAGACTTAGCATGCTATTAAAGACTCCCTTACAATACTAGAATGGCAGAGACACACTCAGACTTGTCACCCACAGAAATATTACTGCCATGACTAACTGGCAGACAATATTTTTACTTCTGAGGACTGTGCTCGGAGCACAATCCTTGCCCCAGCCCTGGATTTCCAGCCCAGAACTGAAGAATCATCTCCTGACTTAAGCCTTCTGACTACACATCTTAAATACTGAAGTATTTGGACCTTGTGCATGTCTCATGTTTAAAACAGAGCTACTTTTTGGCTTTTTTTTTTCCCCAAAGGCAATGTACATGCTAGATACAGCCTTAAATTTTTCTCCCATTAGTATGAATTTTTTAAGTATTGTGCTGTGTCTGCTTCCTGAGTGCTCTGGGGATCAACATACGATTATGCTCTTCTCTCTCTCATTGATTTACATATCAAATGAATTGAAGTAGAGTATTAAAACTTGCAATAGCTGGTATGAAGAGAGGACTGCAGGTAAAAGCACAACTGTTTTGACTTACAAGCACAGCCAGTAGCTGATATGAATAGAACTATTAAGAAAAATCAATTATCATTCCTAACCCTTCCCCCCCCAGCCACAGAAACAGTTGACTCAGCACAACTAATGAGGCAGAAATCTTTAGTAATGGGAATGGGAAATGGGAACAGGCAGCAGGGAATCAAGGGAGGATGGTAACTGTTGAAAATATGAAGGAAGAAAGTAAATTGATTTCACAACTTATTTAATCCTACTTTAAAATACCTGGAAGAAAATGAGACCTTAATTAGTGTTCATGCTGGTACTGAGCAGTTTAAAGACTGATTCCTTGTGGGCTCTAGTAAATTAATTAGTCTTTTTGTGTGCCCTTCTCTACATTTCATTCAAAAATGGTGTAACCACCTCGCATTGCACTGTTCTTGTCAGAAGGATTTAGTGTTGCACCTCAGTTTTTCCTGCCTTTGTGAGTCCAAAATGCAAAAAGCATACACTTGTAACAAGCCAAGGTGAGTACTTGGATTGCTTTATCTGCCTGTGACTGACAAAATACAAAAAAATCTTACCTTTTCTGCAGACATTGTAGCAATCTGTTTCAGTAACGAAGTTATTGGCATTTCCACCACAGCCTGTATATTTGAACTCCTTACATGATTTAGTCTTGGTATCATAGTAATAGCGAGGTACAGAAGAAGAACACAATCCTTCATCCTTTGGGCTATAGCATAGCAAGGGGCCAGCTTGGAAGAAAAAAAAAAAAAAAGAAAAGAAGGGAAAAAAAATGAGAGAGAAAGAAAAATTACATAAATCTAATCTCTATGCCTGGCTTCTTAGAATTTACCCCGCAGTAAATTTTGTGGCTAAACAGTTCTTGTTCCCATTGAACTGACATGACTGTTACTAATGACTTCAGAAACTTACTACATCTTATTCCTGTGACTTATGAACTTGAGAAAGCAACAGACAGTCCCAGAAAATAGGATTACTATCCCACAAGTGAAATTCATCAGCTTTCCTCATTTGTGGTGCCATACATACGACAGCTGAGATATTTGCATAGTCTGGCCAGAAGTCTTATTCCATACATATAGGAATATAACAATAATTCCGGTGGAACTACCTCTGTAGAGGAAAAAGGCACTATTTTGTTTATCCTTGCTATGATTTTGCCAGCAAGTCCTGCCCGCTTGCAGCAAAAAGTATAAAACCCACCACTTTCCCCACAAGAATCATGTTTCATTTTGCCTCAACGAAATTTTACTTTTCTTGCTGGAGACCCTTTATCAATTTATTGGATGTGCAACAGAGAAATGAAAAATAATTCAGTATTCACCTAAGAAAACGCTGACAATCTGTCATCAGCCAAAAATAACTGTCTCATCAAGCACTAATAAAGCTTAGGCAGTGAGAGCTTTTATACGTTCTGGTAGATCTCTCTTCTTCAAAGATCCTATCTTGCACTGGATACTAACCTGGTGTTTATGACAACACTTAGCTATAGTCACCTGCTCATAATTACCACCTCTCTTCTTTAAAGCTTGTCTGGAGAGACAGCAAAGAGTCATGTCAGGCAAAAAACTTTTATCAGTTGAGCTGGCAAGTGCAAAAAACCCAAGCCACCTAATACCTTCTCACAGGCCTTAATTTTAGGAAGGCAGTCCCACTTTATAATAGGATATCACTGCCCTGAACGTGACTGCCACAACGTCTCATACATCTGCCTCAACACAGATCTCCAGTCTTAGTTCCCTTCAGATTACACATCTACAGCTCTCTAGAAATCAAGAGATCGGTTGGGTGTAGCTGTGGGCATATTTAAGGTCACAATATTAAACTAACACAGCATTTTTGCTCTTTCAGTAACAGCTGAGACAAGCGACACATGCAAGTCTGCAGACAATATAAACATCTGCTTCACCAAAGTCTTAAAAAATACCACTGTATGTGTATCCAGAGGAAAATACCAAATAAAATATCATCTTCATATTGCTTTCAAACCATCTATTTTATTAAAAATTTGGAACAACCATTACTTTTCTCTGGCAGACAGTGGTCCACACAAGACTGCAAATCTCTGAAGTTGTTGCCATTTCCGTAACAGCCACCGTAGATGAACTCCTCACACCTCATCGAGCTCAAGTTAAAGGCATATCTTTTTAGATGACTCCTGCAAGGTCCTCCGTCAGCCTCCAACCGGCATAATTTGGGCACTTCTGCAACAAAGACAATTTAATCCTCTGTAAAATCAACCCTTTGTGCTCCCCACACTGAACAATACGGTAGCGTAGACAAAACGCTATTGCTCTGGTCGCAGGCAAGTCACAGCTTGTCCCACTACCTGCACTGTTTAATAAAGTGGGATAAGCCTTACAGGAGGAATCTGATGCATTAATTAGCAACTAGTTATAATATTAAATTACATTTAAAATACAAATAGTTAAATGCCGCATGTTGCCTCTGAGACAACTCGCTCCGGTTTCTCTGCATAAAATTGACATCAGTGAGGCAGCTGCAGCAAGCAGGAGGGACAGACGGGGCAGGCACAGAGCGTCCCGCCAGCAGCGCAGCCCCCCCGGTGCTCCCACAGGCCCCCTCCAGCCCCCTGCCACCCCGGGGGCACTCCGGGGAACCGGGCCCCCTCGGGTCGGCCCCCGGGGCTGAGGAGGGCGGCGGGGCCGGTCCCCGGACTCACTCTTGATGGTCCAGCAGCTCTTCTCGCAGTCGTCGAGGGTGAGGAAGTTGTTGGCGTTGCCATGGCAGCCCCCATATGTGAACTCCTGGCAGCTCTGCGTGTACCTGTCGTAGTACCAGCGCGGCACCAGGGCGCGGCAGGGGCCGTCGTCGGGGGGCAGGAGGCAGGCGCGCTGCTTCTCTACGGGAGACACCAGCGACCGGGGCTGAAGCCACCTCGGCGGCGGAGGCGGCCCCGGCCCCGCGGAGCCGCCCGCGGGGTCCGGCCGAGCGCCCGCTCCTACCTGTGAGGGTGCGCGGGGCCAGGGCCGCGCAGGCCAGCGGCAGCAGCAGCGCGGGCAGCGGGAGGCGGCGGCTGGCGGCCATGTCGCGGCGGCGGGCGGGCGGGCGGGCCGGTGGCAGAGGGGTCCCGGGAGCGAGCGGCGCTGCCTGGCCCGACGGCAGCGCTTTATATGCGCCGAGACGGCTTCCCCGGGCCGCCTCCCTCCTTGCGCATGTGGTGGGAGGGGAAGGTCTGATTCAGCGGGGCAGCGGGTCACCGATGACCGGGCCGTCCCCGGACCGCGGCAGGCTGCGCGCCTGCGTGAGCCCGAGCGCCGGGGGGCGCCGGCCGACCCCCGCCCCGCCGCCGTCGGGGGGCCCGCGGCCGGGGGGCGCAGCCGGGGCCGGGCGGGGGGCGCCGCCGGGGCGGGCTCGCCGTCCGGCTGCGCCGCCCACGGCGGAGGGGCCTCCGTCGCGGGGCTGCGGGGAGCTGGCCGGGGTGCACGGCTGTCACCTCCCGCCCCCCCGCACATTACGGGATGATGCTCGAAGAGCGTTTCCTGTTAATCATGGCGAGATCTGGGACGAGTCACTTAGCGAAAGGCCTCTCCCCCCTCGCCCATGTGGCAGCTGCTCCCCGTTTGCAGGCTCCGGGCAGAGGGCGGCAGGAGGCTGAAAATCAAACACGGGAGCCTCCAGCAGGCCGGGATCCAGCCGGGTCAAGCACAGACCGCTGAGCGAGTGCCCCTAGAGATAACACCAATAAACCGGGTTACTACTTTGATACCATTGTCTGTAATGCTCATGAACTTGAGAAAACCTTTCAGCGGGCTTGGACTCCTGGGAAACCCGAGGGGCTGGCTGGATGAAACCTCTGGCTAGTTCAAAGAGAGCTGGATTTCAGAAAATATCATGACTGGTCTTATTCTGTAGATTTTAACCCCACCAGGCAATCCGGTGTGATCTGGGGGAGGAGGGGGTGAGCAGCGAACAACATACTTTCCCTCTCCAATCTATTAGAGACATTACATTAATTAGTGTTTACTCCAGATTTAATACAGTAAGAGAGATAAGAGTGGCTGCAAATTAGGCGTGCTCTCTATAGATAACAATAAACTAATCTGATCTCCTATTGTTCTTCTCCACTCCCTTTACTGCAACGGTGTTGGGCCTCAGCCCTCAGCAGGCACTGCTGCCCATGGGATTGCGATACAGGGCCCTGGAAATCTCTGGCCTGCAGGAAAGAAGCCAGTCTCTACAGGCTGTAAGGAGGAGGAACTTCATAGCACCCTGATTATTTCAGGAACTGACTTTCTCTCCATGGCTTCTCTGCTTTTCTTATCTCATGGAGGATTAAAACCTAGTTTTCTGACATAATATTATTTTTCGTAAAGGCAAGAAAGAGGAGCAAATTCAACCCCCACCCCACCTAGGTGGCTTCTGGGAGGATATGAATGGCACCTCTCTCCCTGCTTTTTCAGCGCTGTTCCTTTTTTTCAGAATCTCCCATTGCCAAAGGACAAGTGGGTGCTTTAGTGACAAAAAAAACCATAAACACTGATACAGTTTGAGACATCACCATGGGACACATCTGCCATGTTTTGGAATCTTATAGCTGCAACTGTTAGTAACAGGTGTTCTCATTTTTTTTTTTAAGCTTATTAAGCACAGCAACTATAATAAAGCTTAGGTCCCTCTGGTAGGAAAAAAAAAAAAAAGCAAACCAACATACATTTTCTACTTCCAGAAAAAATCAAACGGCCATCTTTCTAATATTAGGAAACTCTCAAGTGATTTTAATATGACTAGACTGATATCCTTTAGTTTTCATTGGATTTTGTTGGAATTGCAAAGAAAGTAATTGAAATACCACTTTAAACAATAGCAGCAAAATGAATGCTGTCATGCAAATACCATTTTCTGTATTTTCCATTTCCTCTGTGCACGCACACATACAAATCAAAGTTTGAGCTAAATCCACTCTCCATCAATGCTGCAGCACAGTGCAGTATTTATTCAGCCTCTTCTTTGCTCTAACTGCAAAGAAGTTCACTTAGATTAGGTAAGTATCTTTAAAAATATATAAACTAGAGTAAAAGTTAACATAGCAAGTGGTAAAAAATCCTTTACTAACTGCAGTCAGCAGAGCTAGGCACGTCAGCAGACAGCTCACTGCAGGCTTTCCATTACGGAGTTATCAATACCAAGCAGCACCTGTCCTTCCCACCCTAACCACCTTAACCCCACCTTAACCATGGGCCAGAGCCCGCCCTTGGATCGCTCCCGCACCCTGCGCCTGCCACCACCACACCACACGCCCTGCCGCAATGTTTTTGCTCGTACCAGCAGAGCCTCGGGTCCCCTGAGGCCCTGGCTGACCCGCTCCTTCCACCTGCTTTGACTGGCCCACGGACCAGCAGCTGGTGGGATTTAGGGATGCAGCTGCCAATGTAGATTATGGGGGTGTAGAAATTGCAGACCAACAGCTGGGAAGGGGGAGGATAATAGCCAGAGGGAGAGGAAGAGGAACTGGTTTTAGTGAACTGGCTAAAATAAAACAAACATAAACCCCAAGAGCACTATAGGAGCGGCACTGGAGAAGAAAGATGTAAATCTTACATGCTGCTGACAGCTGCGTACATCTGGTGAGCGGGGAGAGGAGGAGGAAGGAGTGTCTTCAAGGGGAAAAGCCAGAGGTGGAAAGAGGGAGGAGCGACTGCCTATAGGGACCTTTGAAGTGCCAGATAACAGAAGGACTCATACAGGCCCATTTTAATGGCCTGCAGCTTTGTTCAGTGTGATGGGTCGTGGATTCAGCCTCCACTGGGTTTGTGGGAAAGCAGCTGCTGGGATCAGAGATGCTAGGTGCTGTACAAACACGCGTGGAGGGACCGCCCTGTCCCAAAGAGCATAGCGCCCTGTTTGGAATCTAGACCTCACAAGAATATGCAACCACAGCAGAAGAATGGCCTAGCTCCTTCTTTTAAGCCACCATTTCTCTTACAGTCAGTGGCCCGTCCTCAAAACCCGTCATAACTCCATGACTCCAGAGATGCTCTGTGCAGGCCAGGCACAACATCCCTCTCACACAGAGCTGCAGCTCTGCTCGGCAGACATACCTACCAACAAAAGCTGCTGTGTCTGCCATTGACGGTCTTGCCGCCTACCGGCACACTTGACCTGAGCGCAGTTCCTTCCCCTACCTTTAGTCCAGTCCATTCGTAGTTTCGATGCACAAGTATTGAGGAACGCGCCCCTGCAAACCACCTGCGGCTGCCTTAGCTGCTGGGCAGAGGAGCACAGAGCCCAGGGATGCCGGTGGCACAGGCAAACAAGAATCACCCCGAGGGCCAGGAGGAGCAGAAGGAGGTGGCAGGGGAGAAAGCCCTCACCGCTGGGCCAGAACACCCGGCCGGCCTCGCTGCGTTTGCCGCACAGCGGTGGTGACGAGGGAGAGGAGGCCGGCAGAGGAGGGTCGCCGCAGCTCCCCGCTCCTGCCGCCGGCTGCCCCCCTGGGGGGCCCGGGCGATGCGGCGGCGGGGCCCAGCGCCCTGCCCGGGGGCCGCTCCGGAGCGGCCAGACCCTCCCTGTGCCGGCAGGGCCCGTGTCAACGCCTCGGCGGCCCGGCAGCGGGGCCGGGTCGGGCGGCGGGCTTTAATCCGGTTAGGGGGGGATTAGCGTGGCGGTTTAAAGGCCGGAGCGACGCGGGGAAGGGGTGCCAGCCGCGCTGGAGAGGAAGCGGCCGCCGCCGAGCAGCGAGGCAGCCCGGACGGCACCGTGTGAGTGAGCCCGGGGGCGGGCCGGGGGCGGCCGTCCCACCGCCCCGCCGCCCCGCGCCCGCCCGGGGGCTCCGGCCCCGGCGCCTTCGCTGCCCAGAGGTAACCTTTTGTCCTCCCTCCCTCCGCGCTTTGGCAGTGTAGACGATGCCCGCCATCAACATCGAGGACCTGAGCGAGAAGGACAAACTGAAAATGGAAGTGGAGCAGCTCCGGAAAGAAGTGAAGCTGGAGAGGCAGCCGGTGAGTGGCCGCGCAGAAGGGGCCCGAGGCTGCCCGGGCGCCGGGGCGGACGGCGGGGCCGGGGCCGGAGCGGGGAGAAGCCCGTTACTCCCCGGGCGGGGGTCGGGGGCTCATGCGGCGGCGGGGGCACGTCGGGCGGGCGGCGGGGCCGGGCGCGGCAGCCCGGCGCGGAGCGGGAGGGCGCGGCGAGGGCAGGGGCAACGGGGCTTCGGGAGCCGCTCTCCGGGAGAGCCCCGGCTGCTTTCGGACGACCGCAGTTTGCCGCGACGGGTCCAGCCACCCCCTTTGGGGCAGGCAGCGGGGACGGCGCTGGCGACATACCAGCGCTAGCAGCGTGTGGGAGCGCCGGTCCTTCACGGGGGTGGGTGGCTGTGGAGCGAGGGGGGAAGGGGCGCACCGCCCCCGGGATGAGGCGCCCCGAGGGGCCGGCACGGGCCCGCCGGCTGCGGCTGTTCCCGTTGCATTTGGCACTCCGTGGCTTCCCCTCCCTTGCGGGTCCCTGGAGCCCAGTACCAGCACAAGACAGCCGTGCCTGGCGAGGGAGGAGCGCGTCGAGCTCGGTTCCCCTCCCCTGTAAAACGCCTTGGGATCTGCCAGTGCCCGCTGAGGGGGGTGGTGTGCTGGCGGGAAGCCTTGCTGCGGCACCGATCCTTGTCCCGTCCCGTCCGGGACCGCCCCGCACCCGGCCGGGCTGCGGAGAAGCCGTGCGGCCAGGGCCGCCCTCGGCCCCCGGCGCCGCTGCCCCGCTGCCCCGCTGCGCAGGGCCCGGGCGGAGGGCGGGAGCCAAAGGACGGCGGGTGCAAAGCCGTGACCCATCCAGCCCTGCCCGACAGAAACGTTGTACTCCTAGTCCTTGACACGGGCTGCTCCTTCCCACAGGGGAAGTAGTTTCCAGTGAAATTTTTGTATTTTTGCACATTTTCTATAGATGAGAGACACACAGAACTGATCTTGCTCCATGATAAAACTAATATTCTTTTCTTTTTTATTCTGCATGCCAGCAGAAGCAAACTACATCTAAATAAACGCTTCTAGTTAGGACTAAAAATACCTTTATATGTGGGAATCAGTGGCATTAGTCATGCTAATTACATTGCAGGTCTAAGTGTTTAGCCCAGAAAATAAGAAAGCCACAGTTATATTTTAGCTGGCAGTTAGGTATCAGCAATTGTAGATGTTATGGTATAGTCTAAAGCTCCAGCAGTATTGAGGGCTCCACATCCAAGTACTATGGATATCTATATCATCCCTCAGAGAGTTCCCAAGCAACTGAAATATACTCTCTAGGATGTATAGATTTTGATTTTCATAATAATAATAGTAATTTAAAATTCTTGCCTAAATTTTTGGAATAAACCAAAAGCCTGATCACTTTCAGGAAATGGATATTTTCAAATGACCTATAGTAAAGCACAGACAACATCCTCAATTTTACCAGTGCGTTATGACAGAAGTTTCACTGTGAGAATGAAATCTGTGTTGTAGTTGTCACAGTCCCCTGGTACCTGTATGGGTGCTACAGGGACAGGGAAATGCAGAAGCCACGCTTCTGTTGTCACCAAAAGTAAAAAAGTTTAGCCAAAGTTTTCTTGACCCCTTCCTATACCTTTACAACACAAAGAGGAAATATCCTTTCAAATAATTTTTTGAATGAATGTCTGAATGCGTATTTAAGCAGACATTTTTTTCTTACATGTGAAAAAGATCCTGATAGTGCTGCCTGAAGTAAAACAAACCCTGGTTCTGCATATATACTTGGGAACACAACTTTACTGTGGCATAAGGTGCCTCAGTTTGAACAAAAGGGGTTTGCGAGGCACGGAAGAGCAAGGCACATGTAATGGGATTTGTAGGTGCAAATCGTTCTTTGCTGTAAGGCAGCTAGAGGTAGTTAGACCTTATTTTATGCACTGTTTAATGGGAATTAACTCTGAGTTCTTTCTGATGGTTTAAAGCTTAATTTTGCCCAGGCCATGCTCTGTTGGTCTGTGATACAGCAGGTTCTCTTGTCATAATTTTACCTATGGAGTAAAATATAATTAACAAGAGGGCAAGGGGCCTTAAATTAGAAATACTAGTCATCTAGTGGCCTGGCCAACAGCTGGTTCCTGCTGCTGACTCTGCACTGCTGTGCCTCCGCAGGGACGGCGGGTAGGAAGGGAGGAGGTGGGGACAGAGCCAGGAGCGTGCCCTCAGACATGTCAGGTATTTGAGCACCTAAGGACAGTTTCTGCTGACATAGGGAAGGGAAACGAGAGATGCGTGTGGACAAGGGTCCTCTGGAGCTGGTGGGATTTGCTTGTGCACCCTCCGGCTCTGGAGACACTGTTATTGCATGTGCTGCCTGTGCTCCTCTCTCAGTGAGCACAAACTAAACCCGTTTCTTCTTCACGGGGCGGGTTCTGTGCGGGCTTACCTACATCACTGCTAGTTTGCTATGAATGTCACGCAAAGTGTCATGCATATTATGTTATCTCATAACACAACAGGCTGTTTTGTTAACCGTTGTTTGAAATAACCCCAGGTAACCCAGAAGTAAATTGTCTTTGCTAGTCAGGTCTTTACTTCCATTCAAGACGCATGGTTGCTATTACATAACCGCAAGGTGAGAATTTGTATGAGGAGTGAAAAATCATTACTGAATGTTTTGTTTGGGAAAAACAGGTCATAAATACTTTGAAATTGAATTGAAAGTTACTGATCCTGAACCCATTCACTGTAAGTCATGCTGATGCCAAGGGAGAGCGTGATCCACAGCTTAGTAAAACTATATTGGCTAATTAAAAAAAAAAATGCAAGTTTAACTATGCAGCAGCTGCTGTTCCGAGGGGCATATACGTTCCCAGTGACACTCACATGTTCTGTCAATACCGGGCTGTGAAAAAGTGGAAGGAAGCTGAGCGCACATGCTTAGTGCTGGCTCTGGGTCGTTTATATTTGAGGGGAAGGTAAATAAGAGAAAGGAGGGTGTGAATTCACCGGTTTGCTCTTCTGATGTGCAGGGTGAGCTCCGGCCGTAACGCAGCCACTTCTCTGTTCTTTCACTGCAGGTGTCCAAGTGCTCCGAAGAGATCAAGAACTACATCGAGGAGCGGTCGGGGGAGGACCCGCTGGTGAAGGGGGTTCCCGAGGACAAGAACCCCTTCAAGGAGAAGGGAGGCTGTGTCATCGCTTAGGAAAACGAGCCCAGCGCCTGCCACCGGAGCAGACGCTTGTTGTACCTGTAGGGAGTCACTCGCGTGTCCCCACCGCCGCCGGTCCTTGTTGAACGAGCACAGGAGCGGATTTTTTTTTTATTTTTTATTTTTTTCTTACAAAAAAAAATAAAGAAACCAACCCGAAACCAGCCGAGACCCGCGCCGGCCGCTCGGCAGGGACGGCTGTCCCCCGCTCCCCGGCGTGGCCGTCCCTCCTCCCGCCGCTGGGACGGCTCCTTTCGCTTCGCGGCGCCCGCTTTCGCCACCCAAACGTTTGTCGGTTGCTTCACGGTTGCTGTTCGTTGGCATTAAAACCCCCCCGCCTGTAACCCGAGAGCCTGCCGTGCCTTGCTGCGGGGGAGAGGGGCTGGAGGAGGGAGGGGACGGGGCGGCGCAGGGGCCGCCGCGGCCACCCGCAGCCGCCGTTAAAGCTCCCCGGGCCGGGCCGCGGCCTTGGCCCTTGCCCTTGCCGGAGCGGGGCGGAGCGGAGCGGGGCAGGCGATGGCGGCCATGGCGCTGCGCGGCGGCAGGCGCTGGGCGCGTTTGGCCTCGGCGCTGGGCGGCGGCGGGGTCCCGGGGCGCGGCGGCAGCGGCGGCGGCGGCTCGGGGCAGCGGGACGGAGGGCGCGTCGGTGACACGCCGCAGCACCGCCACTTGCGGGCGGCCCTCAGGAAGGTACC
Source organism: Nipponia nippon (assembly GCF_047370975.1). Lineage (NCBI taxonomy): Eukaryota > Metazoa > Chordata > Aves > Pelecaniformes > Threskiornithidae > Nipponia > Nipponia nippon. Next base: position 140,786,993 of record NW_028262290.1, on the reverse strand, counting down.
GGCGGCGGGCAGGCGGGCCCGGGAGCGCGGCGGGACAGCCGGCCGCGCCGCCCCGTGCGGGGAGAGCAACCGGGGCAAGGCCACCGAGCCGCCCGGAGCGGCTCGGGGTGTGTTTAAATAAGAAAACTTCCCCCTGGCAAGTGTCAGAAACGAAGCTGCGTGTCCCCCGCACGCCGCACGTGGAACAGCAAAACACTTCCCTGCGTGGGCTGCCGCGGGCCGAGCGGGGGGTTCGGTCCCGCGGGGCGAGCGGTGGCACCCGGTGGCACAGCCGGAGCCCTGCGGCCGGCCCGGGTGTGCGCTGCGGTCCGGACCCGCTCCCGGCGGCTGCGACGTGCAAGGGTAAGGTCTGCTTGGGATGCAGAGCGCAAGAAAAGGCAGATCGGAGCCTCTTTGTCATGGCGGTATTTCTAGAAGGGGAGTAGTGGGAGTTCCTGTGAAACTGAATCATAAATCAAGAGGAAAGGAGGCACTTCTGGTAAGGCAATGTGCAAATTGAATGCCAGATGGCAATCTGCAAGTAAGGGTGGCATTGGTGAACTCTATATTCCCACCAGCGAGGTCAGTGTCCCCTGTGGAAGGCTGTGGTACAACCAAGCCCACCTGTCAGAGTTCAATAATTAGGTGTACAGCCAAGCCCACCTGTCAGAGTTTGATAATTAGGTGGGTTGGAGGTAGAAAGCCCTGGTGTGGAGCGCACGGGGGGCCAGGGGCAGCAGCAGCAGCAGCGCGTGAGAGAAGTCCACCTGTAAACTATGGCCTGATGAGAGAAGTGCTGAAGTTTGGTACTTCTTCCAGGGGGTAACCAGCGTTATTGTGGCAGCCGCATGTGAACAAGTAGGATGTGCCTTCAGAGGCAGGCGTTACAAAGTGTAAGGACTTGTCCCTCGTTTATCTATAGATGAGTTTACAAATCCTAGCTGGTGCTGCAGTGCTTCGCTGTAGCTTTTTAAAAACAGTACACACTGGACTGCCAGGCATTAATTCATTTATGTGACTTTGGAGCTGTGCTGTCGTATCTTTTATAGATGTGTGTTAAAATTACTCGAGGAATCTTATATTTTCATGGATAAACTTAACCTTTTCCAAATTTCACCTCTTTCCCAGTTCATTGTAGGCAAAAGATCGTTGAGCTACTTTTGATTCGTGTGATTTTTTACTTTCTTTCAGTTTTTTTTAGGAATTAACTTTCATACTTCCAGTACTAAAACAAGATATCCCAAAGGCCATTTAATTAATCTAGTTTTATATCGCTAAGATGAGGCCTGTTGTCATTGAGCTTTAGCAGTTGTGGGTTCATCTTCTGTGTTATAAAAAAGCAACCTGAACAATAAGGAAAAGAGATGCATGACCTTAGGATGTTTCCTAAGAAATTAGTTTCATTAGTCAAAATTCCCGGACCTTCTGCAAAGCAGAAACAAGCTGTCAGAGAAAGACTCAGTAGAAGTTGGAAATGAATCCTCTTCTCTCACCTGGATTAATAGTGCAGGATTTTGTAGCTAGTACCATAGTGTCAAGTTTGTGCTGATCCCGTCTGGAGCGAGCCTTCGCTCTGTGTATCTGCAGTCATCTGCCCCTATGAACTTGTTCCCTGGCACACTGCTGCCCGTTACCTGGCCAGGCACTACAACCGCATTAGTGAAAAGTCAGCGTCCTTCTGAAATACAGAGGACAAGGCCAGACCTTGTGAAGGCAGTAATCTGGATCTGGAAGATTTTAAAAGTCCTGCTTTGTCAGGGATAGGTGTCGTGGTTTAACCCCAGCTGGCAACTAAGCACCACACATCCCCAGTGGGATGGGGGAGAGAATTGGAAGGGTGAAACTCAGAAAACTCATGGGTTGAGATAAGAACAGTTTAATAATTGAAGTAAAATGAAATAGAATAGTAGTAGTAATAATATAATAAAATAATAATATACAAAGCAAGTTGTACACTATACAATTGCTCACCACCCGCCAATCTATGCCCAGGCCATTCCTGAGCAGCAATTGCTGCCACCTGGCCCGAGTTTATATACTGACCATGATGTCTTATGGTATGTAATAGCCCTTTGGCCAGGCTGGGTCAGCTGTCCTGGCTGTGCCCCTCCCAGCTTCTTGTGCACCTGGCAGAGCATGGGAAGCTGAAAAGTCCTTGACCAGTGTAAGCACTACTTAGCAACAACTAAAACATCAGTGTGCTATCAACATTATTCTCATACTAAATCCAAAACACAGCACTATACCAGCTACTAGGAATAAAAAAATCAACTCTGTCCCAGCTGAAACCAGGACAATTGGTTAAGACACACATTGTTTTGTACCTCAGGTGTTTGCAGCTGTGTATTTACTGAGGGATCAGGTAAAAAGGGCGGGGGAAGTGGCTGTATTAGTGTCTGCTGGTGCAGTGTTTGCTGCTCTGCCGTGTGACACAATGGATTTTTTTACAAATACTTCCCCCCCCCCCCCCCCCCCGCCGCCTTGTTTTTATTCTCCCCATGCCTGTTGAAGTGCAGCTAACAGTGTGCTCTGCCGTACTGGGTTTGGTGCAGATAATTGCATCATGGGCTCAGAGGGAATGTGATGCTACATTTATCACATAAATCTCTGTGATTAATGTATTGTTGAAGAAATTACAGTAAGCAACACAAAACCAATTTTGTCATTGTCCTGTATTTTACAAAATGCTTTTGTAGCATTTATTTTAGATTTTTGTCTGATCATATAGAAAAAAAAAATCACCAGTTTATGTCAAATCCTGTCTGATGTTGTTCACCCCAAAGCTTCTAGCAGTCGGTGTTTATTTTGGCTTAAGTTAGACCTGTCCCCAGTGACTTCAGGATAAACTGGAAAGTCAAGTCTTCGGGAGGCAATGGCCACTCAGGATCTGTAACACATTTTAAGTGTACCTGTCGTGTAATTTGGGGCACTCTTTCCTCTCCCTAAATCCAGATGCAGCTACCAGAGAAACTGGAGAAATGAGCAGTGCAATTCCACGAGTGAGAACTGTTAATTTTTTGTATCCATTCATTTCATTTTTTTAATCTCTTAAATTAATGTATTTTAGGTGGCCTGTAATTTTCCAATTGTTCTGACAGGATGAGGAGGAGACTCTTATAATTCCAGGGGGCTTTTTTTAGCAAGCGTATTGAAATAAGCTTGTGAGTGGTTTCCTTTACCACTTTATAGGTCACCACCCTTCCTCTTGGAAATCGAAAACGTAACTTTTCCTTAACTTGTTGAACAATGCTTGCAGTGCAGTGGTATCCTACAGCTTGCTGCAGTAATTAAATTATATTACAACTGGTTTGAAGGAAAAAGATTTAACCTACTCGGTGTGTGTGTATGCATAATAGCATGCATATACATATAGGATATATACATGCTGTCTCTTTTTCTTTTCCTCTGGCATTAGTAGTAAGAAGCTTTAGGAAATAGGTTTGAAAAGGATTGGCATATATTTTGCTGGAGTTGTATGTAAAGTAAATGAGATTTCATTTTATATCCAGTGGTGACTTGGTCTAGTTACACTGTGTTACATCTCTGTAGGATAAGGGGGATTTCCCTTGTGACAGTGAGACTCCACCAAAGGACACCGCTACCTTATTTGCCACTCTTGGCTTCCATGTCATGAGTTTCTGTTTATTAATATATGTATTTTTACAAGAATTAAAGCCCCTTCATATTAGAGCATGCAGGATCTGAATTAAATATAGACATTCACTTTAACTTTCCGGTAAAATTACTGTAAATTCTCCGTCAAAACAATATGGGTCTTTTTGACCCATGACAAAATACTCAAGGGTGACCACCATTGCCACAGGAGCACCTTGGATGGAGTTGGTTTATTTATCTTTGTAGCAAATCATAAAAACCAGTAACAGAACAGCAAAGTATTAGGTTGCTGGTATTACAAATAAATCACTTATAAGTTAGTTTCTCATTAAATTGGGAGGGAGAAAAGACACAGCTGAATCTGCAAAAATACATGATTTGCATTTAAAACCTTATTTATCATGCACCTGAGGTAAAAATTTCAGGAAGGAGAGAGTTAAAAAATGTGACATTAGTAAGGTTCACAGATTTTACACTGAGTGCCCTTCTGTCTAAGGGAAGCAAAATGTATTCCCAGATTCTGGGGTATTTGCAATAGCCTTTGTCGTCTTGCGTCTGACGGAAACATCATGTAAACATTTAAGGGCTAGTTCTTTTGCTGGTATAGGTAAACACAGCAATATCCTTTACTACTGCCAAGAATTTTTGGTGGTAATTTAACAGAGAGGAAAGTATCATAATTGATTTTTGTTGTTATTGGAAGGGGCAGCTGGGATATACCACTATAATAAAAGGAACCATCCAATACATTCACTAGTGCCCTACCAAGAGTTGCTTTTAAATCAGTTTAGGAGAGTAGGAGAGAAGAATATGAGCTTCATCACAGTCAAGCAAGCTCTGTAAGAAGTTTTTTCTGATAATCTGAAAAATGTCACAATGTACAAATGCTTCGTCGTGTAGCAAAAGTGCAGTAAAGGCAATTTTATGAGCAATGCTCTTATTTGTTACTCGGCGTCAGAGTAGTGTATACATCTGGGATCGCAGTTGCTGTGTCCAAACACTGATTTTTTTCCCTACCCCTTTTCATGTTAGAAGAAATTGCCACTGCATCTAGTTAGACTTCTCAATGAGCATCTTCTGGTAGGAGAACTGGAACTAAGGGATATATTTCTGTGGTTCAGTTCTAGCTATTATATTGCTTTGTCATTGTCACACCTGATTGGGTTAGGCAATACAGTTACGCACTTCTGACAACTCAAATTGTGTCTTAATAAGCAGGTGATGACTGAGCAAATGTCTGGGGTTTATATAGGTTTTGCTGTGACTGTTCAGAAAATGTGACTTTGCTAAAATCTTTTCGGGTTACGTTTGCTTGGAAATGTGCAATTAAATCCCTCCCCCTGCCCGTGTACCCATACTAATGAATGCGACATCTCCCAGCCAGGCGTCGGGGTGCTCTGAAAGCTGGTCTGTGTTTCAGCTCGCCTTGCTCTGGACTTTGACTTTCTGGGAGATTTTTTTTTTCCCTGTTTGGGCTCAGAGGGTGCGTGAAAGCCTACATCCAGCTCCAGTCCTTGAAGATGAAATTTGATAGATGAATGCAGATAGATTACATGAGGAGACCTCCAGGATACTTGGTGTGCTTCTTAAAATTATTTTCTGTCGTGCAGCCAGGCTTGTGCTTCTAGACAGCAATTGTTATATTTTCCATGTCCTTTAAGAGCTGAAGATCCCTGGTCACTAGCCCCAGTAGCACCACTTGACCTGTATGTTCCCTCAGATACATTTCAGTGACTAGTTTTTAACTTCTCAAAAAAACCCTAGAACATTAGTTTCTCTGTAGGAATAAGTCAGGGCAAACTTAATAATTTAAGTATTTCCAGAAATGCCATTATATATGCAATCTGCCATTTTATATAAGGCAGCCTTCAAAATATGCCATGTAAACTTGAGGCTGGGCAAACTGGTATGGGTGGCATGTTGCGTTCCTGAAAGTGCTAGAAATGTCTGAGACAGCAAGGTGCAGAGATCCTAAGGAGAAGGGAGTAGTGGAGTAGCCAAATCATCACACCTGAAGCTGCTCTTTGGGGGTGGGTGATCTGCTCCCTGCCCATGCTGGGGCACCTAGGGAGTATGTGCTCTATGAAAGCTGAAGTACTGAAAGGCTGGAGTGTGGAGCATGCTCTGATGTGCTTTTGACTGAGCCTGCTGGTGTCTGGACTCCAATACCACTGCAGAACTGGGAGGTTTTTGTCTGTCATCAGGAGCCCTCTTTCTCCTTTGTTGGCATCCGCCAAACCTGCCGTGGTCAGGAGGCTTGGGTTGGAGAAGCACTGCAGTGTTTGAGAGCGGAGCTGCTCTTCAGGCAGATTTGGGAGGGTTTCTCAGGAGTGGGTCCTCTCAGATGCATTGTGAGAAGTATTGCTGTTCAAAGCATGCAGTGGGATAAGCACAACTGTGTATGTCCTGACTGCATTTTCAAAGGCAGAAAAGAAAATGAGAAACTCCTCTTATTCTTGAGAAGAAACCAGCCTTTCCCAGGGGAAACTGATAAAATCCTGGAGGAAAATCACCTTGTTTGGAGAGAAATGTGGAACATTTTATTTCAGCTTAGCTTTCTCCCAGCCACACACAAAAGATAAATGGAAAATAGAAGGAACTAACTAGAGCATGCTGAATAAAAGTGTTTTGCATGATGCTGGAGCAATGCAGTAAGTAGATCCTGTGTCAGCTTCTTGCTGTTCAGATGACTGTCCAAATCTTTAGCTGATGATTCAGTATTATGAACTAGCAGACCTTCAGTGAGGTCAGTTGTTTTAATCCATGAGGACACCCCAAACTTATTAGATACTTGGCTGATAGGTGATGAGCATAGTTTGAGTGCCAGCACATATATAAAATGGCATAAGCTGTGGGTCTGGTGGGTCTCCATCTACAGTTTGGCCTGTGCAGAGCCATTCTTTGAATAGCTCTAGAGAATATTTTTCCCCTTTTAGTGACACAAGACAAAGAAAAGGTGAGGGCAACAACAGAGTTAGAAAACAGTCCTAGGAACTGATCCTGTTTTATCTAAAGGATTCAGTCATGATGTAGGCCTCTTGGATGCAGTCAGTAAACCATGTTTTATCTCCAGGACTACTTCTGTGGGTACAGGTGTGATAGCACAGATATCTCTGTCAGCATGGCCCACTGATGTACTGGGGAGTCCTAGAAGTACAGCAGGAGACCCTGGTTGCCCCTTGCGTTCTGGTTGGTGAAAAAGCATCATGAACACTTGGAAGCTCTGCTAATGGAGATCTCTTGATGAAGGAAATCCATCAGTCCAGTTGAATGGTATAGCCCAGCCAGCACTGGATACAACATTGCTTAACACAGGCAGTCTCTCTAGCTGTTACACAATTTTCAGTTTGCACTTCTGCCTAGTTAAGTGCTGAGCCCTTTGATGGGGAGCAGTGTGTGGGTTGCAAAGATGGATAAACTCCAGAGGCACGTGCCTTTGAAGTTGGATCCCATCGTATAATTCTACGATGTCCTAGGACCTTGCAGCAGAGAGGTGGCCTGGGATGGCGTGGGCCACAGTGAGATAACTTGTTTTGTTCCTGCAGCGATGTAACCCAGAGTCAAAAGTAGGATCCAAACCCCAACATCCAACCTCTGGTGAGCATTACACTATATCTCAGCTCAGCATCTCTGTGTTGGAAAGTATGAGTTACAGGGGCAAAAAAAAAAAAATGCTTCACTTGCTTAGTTCTGCATTGCTTTCATAACTGGATACAAGTAGCCAGAGCTCCAAGCCTTCCTAAAGGCTTGTCTGAGATCAGCACCTATACTGGCATGGCACACGTTTTTGCTCTTGTAGGACTACCCTGGTTTGAATGCATCTGCCCTCGGATCCTAGGAATAGCCATGCCCTCAGCAGTCACTAATTCTGGGTTCCCTGTGTGCCAGGCCAGAAAAAAAAATCTTTCCCTATTATGTTGTGAAAGTGTGTGGTTTGTGCTCACTCTGGTTGAGCCCTCCAGTCGAAGGTCAAGCTGACCTGGATAGTCCCACGTGGGAGTTCTTAGATATGTCGTAATTTGTGTGCAGGGGAAGATTAGTGATAAGATTAAAACTGTGAAATTGTGTGTTCTGGGAGTTGGTGCTGTAGACAGCCTCACAGGGCACCTGGAGAGATTGCTTCATCACCAAATACAAAGGATCACACTTCTTATGAACAGAATTTGTGGTTGCTGTGGATGAGTCTGAACCCTGTTAATCGATGGCTGGTTGGAGATGGAAAAGGGGATTTCTTTGATCTGTTTTTTCCCTCACAGTGACACCATGTGCACACATTGTTCTTGTCCAAGAAGAACACAGGGTCCCACATGGCTTAAAAGGAGGTAGCTTAAGTAAAATACAATCTGCATGTGCTCAAAGGAGAGAAGGTGAGAAATTCCATGGAGCTAAACACAGAACTGTTTGCCTCATCTCAGGAGGCTTTGCAAATGTGTTCCTGTCCTCTGCTGGAGAACAGATTTCAGTATGGTAGCTGCAGTTCTTGGAGTCCAGAGTGAGAAGCAATTTTGGGATCCTCCCTTTTCTGCCATATTCTTGGATAGGGCAGTTGAAGGGGTTGTGGTTGGGAATGTGCAGGGGTTGCCAAGACACTCAGATCTGTGCAGGAGGGATTTGCCTATGTAACTGTCCTGGGAAGAAGGACATGGGGAGGGAGGAGGGGTTGGCTAGGATCATGTGGGTCCCTCCCGAGCTGGAGCTGGTCTTCCAGCGTCTCATTCCTCAGGAAAAGGTTAAGCTGGGCTCATCTCTCAGGTCCTGGACTGGACCTCGTATTTTCTTAGTATGGTGATGGTGTGCGCCCTCTGTTCTAGCAGTGGGGCTCCCAGATGTGCCAGCAGCTGCACAGGGTGGAGGAGCAGTGCATGCTTCTGCACTCGCTGGCAGACCTGTAGGTTTTTAAGTTTTAGGTAAGCATTTGTAAAAACTCTGTGGTTGATTCAGGGTTTGGATTTTTGTCTCCTGAAGTAAAAACTGTAGCCAGATGTATGGGACTAAAATATTTGCAGTATTCAAATTTCTGAACCAATAATCAGCTTTGCTTTATGTATTATGTATGTTGCGAGGAACTGTGTCGCAGTGAAAGGGAAGAAACACAATGATTTAAACAGAAGCGTGTCCAGTTACTGCCAAAGGAATAGACCAGGCAAAATTGCAGAATACTCATAAAGTGCATGCTTTTTTTTCTGAAAATCAGATTTTGTAAGAATAGATGAGGACAGGTATGTGTTATTATATAATGAGATGCTACTAGCTCTTACGGTATAGGGTTTTTCCCTCAGCTAATTTTTCTTGCCCTTTGAGAAGGGGAAGATTTCATTTAGTAACAATTTGTTCCTGTATTTGCTGATGCCTGCAGTTTTTTGGTACCTAGTGCTGTAGCAGATTGCACAATTCCTTTGTTGCCTGTGGCACGGCTTAATTAAAGGTACAGAAAGAAATTGTGGTGCTCTAATTAATCAATCTTAAATACATGTCTTCCCATTTCAGCCATATATTTTCCAGCACTCAGGAAATTTTTCTGTTTTTCTCTTGCATGAGCCTACTGAATATTGGTTTTAAATCCACTGGAAGCTTCTCTGGAAGCTCAGCTCTGGCCACAGCTATGTGCAATGGCAGTGGAGAAACGCAGACGTGAGCCAGGCCTGTTCACCCTTGCTTTGCAGCAATGAACAGAGAAGTAGAAGTATCCTAAAGATACCCAAGGCACTAGAGATGACGTGCTATCTGCCCCTTTGAACTGGCTTTATAGTGCTAAGCTAGAATGACTTTTTTCCCTTAATTCTTAATGTCTCAAGCTTATGTACCGCCCATTGGGAAAGGGAAAAGGGGAAAGCTAAACAGCCTGAAATCTGTGTGTATTTACATCTAAATGCGCACACATGCACAGAGTAGATTCAGGAGGGGTTATATGTAACACACCTGACGTGGTTGATGTGTCTCTTTCTTTATTCTGTCAAGTGCTTAGTATACTTACAAGCAAAATAAAAGATCAGCAATGCAGTCCATGGAAAAAGAGGCCGGTGAGCATAAGTGCCTGCCGTGGAGCCCACACTCAGGCAGGTACTTCAGCGTGGTCCTAACCTTATCTCTGTGTAATCCCACCAAGGCAAGGGGACTGTCGATGCATTTAAATAGGGTAGGTGGAACCATTATTTTGCTTTTCAACATCTCTTTAAGGTTTTTAGGTATGGAATTTAAAAAAAAAAAGAGAGAAAATATAGTTGTATTTGACTTGGCTTTCTTTTTTCTTCTCAGCGATACCTTCTGGCTGGCTTGAAGTGTCCTTTTCATCCAGCAGTTTTTTTGTCACTGGGCTGGTTACATCTTGTCCTGCAGGCACCATGTAGAGCAGCTGGGTTCTGCACATGAAAAGCGTGAGAAGTTGGGGAGACCAAAATGAACTGAAGGGCAAAGACAGGAGAGCATGGTCTTCTGGACTTTTTCAAGGGGTGGGTGTTGGCAGCCGTCCTGCCTGGTGTCTGAGTGTCTGGCACGTTCTTCAAAGTTGGTGAATGAAGGACAAAATTTTGAGAGTGACTTTCCTACCTTCTCTTTTTAAGTAATCCTGCAACCACTCACTTCTTGCTCCAAAGTGTTTGTGTAGTGTTCAAAAAGATGCTGATAAGGACAGCCCATCCCACTGTTTAATACCGTTTATTTACCCAGGGCTTCTATGTGATTGCTTTTTAGTCCATGAATTTCAGTCTGTGCATCTCTCCTCTATGGGATGTGCTTGGGATGATATCAGTGAGCTTGTTCATATGAGCTAAATCAATCACATTTCAGATTAGACCTGTTAGTTCTCAATTATAATGAGGAAAAATGTAATAAAAAGAGATGGAGAGTACACCAGTGATAGAACTTGGGGGGGGGGGAGGCATTTTTCCCTTCAAATGCAGTAAAGGCTTCTAAAAAAAGATGTGGATATGTGTTGTAATTCCTCATTCATTTTAGGTTTTCACAGGGGGGAAACAAGACTGAAAATTCTAAGTAGAATAACAAAATGTTTTGAAAAAATGTTTCCAGTAATCATCAAAAAATATGGAAAGAAATCAAAGCTGTTTTATTTCAAACCTTTGTGTGAAAGTTTAGACCACACTCTCTAGGTTCATTGCTACTAGCTGTGAAGTTTTAAGTTAGACAGATACTTAAATACTGTGTTTTTTTCCTGCTGTTTCCTCCATATTCTATGTGCTGCACTGACATTATTATTTAGTATCTTGATGATGGCTTGAAAGTACTGAGGCTTTACAAGGAACTGCCATCTAGATTATAATTTTATAACTTATTGGTTTGGGGGTTGTAAAATGAATCATGCAGCTTTAAAAAGCTTAAGTCAAACTTACTTCATTTTTGTTCTTTAATTATCTGGATATTCTGCTTTTAGGACTTTTTTTTTGCCGAGTGTTTTTCACAAGGTCATGAAACGCATGTCTATGCTTAAATTGAACTTCTTCGGTTCAACCCTGTATCATTGTGGAAACGTTTTCTTGGCTTGTTCCCAGCAACAGCCTGATGACAGCTCAGAGTACAGAAGTTTCCATATCATCATTGAGGCCCAGTCCCAAATCCTGTACTGAAATAGGGCGAATTCTTCAGTGACAACTCTTGTAGACAGTCATTTGCTCAGGTGTTGCATTGTACATTTGGCTGTGTAGTCAAGTGTGAATACAGAATAAGAGGTGCAGATTGTATCTAAATGCCAAATCTTCCACATTGTGTGCAAGAGGGAGACTTACCTTCCTCATGCAAAGGGGAGAAGTGTTTTGGCAGCATCTAGGATATTTGCTGCTTTGACAGGACCCCTTGCATAGCGGTGAGTAATTTTTTACATGGATCTCCTCGGTGAGTCCTAAGCAATAACAAAGTGTATGTTTTTATAAGAGAAGGAGTGAGGGTTATCCCCCTTGTTTCAATTAGTATTAAAAAAACCCCAACAAAACCCAAAAAAATAAACCCCAGAAAACAGTCCTGCAAAACTTCCTGGAAATCTTCACCCCGTGGTGGTGATGCATCCTGAAAGAGGAAGCGGTAGGTTGCAGCTTTGCTGTCTAGATCACTTCGGACCTCAGGCAAGCTGGTACTATTGGATTTTGGTTGCCAGAAGAAAGTGCTCTAAATAATTTCGTATGAGCAGGCAAGGTTAGCACTGCAGGGAACCTTTTCTGCCTGCTGTGTGGTTAAATCATCTTTGTGTGATGGGGTTATTTTTAACCTGTTGTAGTCTTCTAAGTCACATACTGCCTCTGCTTCTGTGCATGATGTCATTGGAAGCTGAATGATTGCCTCTTCCATTGGGGCGCCGACCGCTGCAGGTCCAGGCTCGCCACCGCCAGGCTGGGTGAATCCGGGCACTCGGGCAGCTCCTGGCTTCTGCTAGGGTCTCCTAGCCTGTGTCCTGGGGACTGGAAGCACAGGAGCAGCTGCCATCCTGCCAGTGCTGGAGGGACCTCATGAGTGCAGGAGGGACAGCAGGACCCTGCTTTGCCCACCACGTGCTGGTAGACATCCTCATCAGCAAGGTGCCATGGCAGAAGCGTCAGTCTCTCCACAGTCTCTCTAGTAGGTAGCAGCTATGAGGAGCTGACCTCCTTCTCTCACCCGCCTGGATTCGCCCCGGTTCTGTCCTGAATGTGCTTCCACATCCCAGTCTCCCTCCTTGTGCCCTTTCCCTACCTTTCTGAAGAGTATTGCTGGGAAAGGATTGGCCACCAAACTTTGTTTAGGGCTTTGGCGGAGTTGTGAGGGAATCAAGGAGGGCCATGGCCTCCAAGCCCAGGAGCAAGAAGAAACAGGGAATATATGCTGGAAAATTCATTCTGGTGTGGTTGGGATGTGTGCCTCGGGGGGACCCAAACGGAGACCAGGGTGTGGGGAATGAACAGCTGCTGCTTGGATGTGTAAGGCCCCCCTGAGGAGCAGCTGAGAGGACCTGCGCAGGCTGTGGCACGGCAGCCAGCGAGGAGCTCGCCGGTGGGGTCCTGGCTGCCTTGCACCCATGGGGTGGGTTTTGGCGGCCAAGTTTGGTAGCACCCACGGGTGGCCCATGGGTTTGACCACCGCAACTCTGCCTTCCGACTTGCTAAAGCGCTGCCTCGTCCTCAGCACTGGTGTCCCTGCGATACCAGGTTGTCTCGCAGTGCAGTCGTTGCTGCTGGTGGTTGTGAATAAAACTACAAGGAGAAATGTTGTTTTGCAGGCTGTTAATTATTTTCTTTAGTTATTGCTGGTGTCGAAGGCAAAGGGCCCTCTAGTCTGTTACCTCCTTCCTTTCAAGTCAATGTTCTGCTAATGTCTAGATATAACCCCTGAAGAACTGTCATTAGTGGTTTGTTGCTTATTTCTTTGCTTTTTTGTTACATTAAAGATCCCATTAATTGTGTCATGTTTGGTTATTATATTAATAGAGCTAAGTTCAATTACTGCAACTTGATTTAAAGGAAAAAAATGCTCCTCATAATATGGTACAGCTATGTGGCACCACTAAATCTATTTAATCTTCTTAATACAAAATACCTTTTGCTCAGACATTTTCTCTTACTTTTCTAGTAAGTCTAATCTCAGCTTAGGTATAACTGATGGGAAGCTTTAATAAAAATTTCTGTCATTTTGTAAGAATTCAGTTTATTGTTTTCTTTTCAAGATTCATCATCTTGCTAATGTGTGCTGAAATATACTACCACTGTACAGTATTATAAGGCATATATATAAGAGGTATTGTGTGTAGAAGTGGTATGGCCTTTAATTTCGGATTTGAATTGCTTGATAGAAGCTAAACTTGCTGGTGAATAATGGGAAGAAATCTTTAATTGCTGTAAAGGACATCTGCACACACTCTCAGTAGCCAAATTAATTCAATTACAGTTTCTACTGTTGTAGAAATAGTGTATTTATTTTAGAATACAATGAGAATTAAGAGGTAATTGCTCATGTTTCTGGGTAGGTGCTGGTACAATATCAGCACTAAATAATGAGCATCATGTGAAGGAAAAACCCCAAATGTGTGGTTTTTGTTTCTTTTCTCATTTAAATAGTGTACTAACTTCCAGTGGAAAATAATCAAAGCGTTCAGCTATCTGGCAGTGATTTGGGGAGATATTTTCATTGCTCTGTTTTAGAGAGAAATTAGAATAATCTATAACAAAAAAAGTCTGAATTTCTGTCTCTATCCCCTCCCCAACCCTGCCACCACATTTCCGCATTCCTGGGCAGGAAGCTACAGGTGCTGTTTTCACAAAACTTTGTCAAGCCTATTATAAATGAAAACACTTTTATTTTTCTTACCATCATTCAACACAAAGTGAGTTTGTTGGCTCAATCAGTTTCCGACTGGGCAAATTTCCACAGTGTTTTTTGAAATAATTCACAGCTGATATTAGCCCTGAAACCATTCTTTTGGATGCTCCCTGGCGAGCAGCCTGAGCTCTCACTGGGATGCAGGCTAAGCCAAGGCTGCCTTCAGAGCTGAGTCCGTTAGGTTTGCATCTTCATGGTTCCAATGAAGCAGCCTAAGAAAAACACTGGTCCTGTACGTAAGACTTACTGTGCCCTTGCTGTCAGGAAAATAACAGTTTCTGTTCTGGTTTACTGGTACTTTATCACCAGATGGAAAAGATATATGGCTCCTCAATCAACTTTACATCCCACATACCACTGAGATTTGGCCAGCTGGATCAGGTGAAAAGATTTCCTTTGTGGCTGGGAATATCTGTCAGATAGCATCTGTAGTATGCCCTGTTAAAATATTTCTACTGAGAGAAGTTTTAGGTCTTGTTATAGTCAGTATCCTAGTGATGCAAGTCTAAATGCTATCACCCGTGATTTCCACATTTCTCATGATAAAATGTATAAAAACAAGCAGACCAGCTGCTCACCTACTGCCAAAAGCTTGCTTCTGTATATTTGTTACACACTGCATGTATACCTTATGATTTAGGTTAAGGTGACTGCATAATTTGTGCCTGCAGCTCTTAGTGTCTGCTTCTAAAAGCTGTGTGCATTCAAAAAAGTTTAAATTAATTCAAAGTTAATTAGTCAAGATTTAAATTAATTTGAGCATGAGATATTTCTCTGGGGGCACAGATGTGAGGAAGTGGCCAAAGCCAAAAGAAGGGACAAATTAAATATTTAGGTATGCGGCATTATTTGACCTGCATCCACATAAACCTGTCTTTAGCAATGTTTTAAGCACATATTCTGTAATTGCCTGTGTTCCTTCAGGCAGTGCTGGCTTGGCCCTTTGAAAATATCTCTGTTTCAGTTTGCTTTTGTGTGAAGGGATGATAATACACTGAAGCATCAGCCAGTGTACCAGCACTGCAGTTCTCCAGCAATGTGGGTTACGTTTGTATGTGATAGTGTAAGGGGAGGTGTTTCCCCAAATCCCCGCTCCCATGCAAGCCATCTGCCTGCTGATTGCCACACAGCCTGCTCCTCTCCTCTGACTGTGTGCAAATTATCGGAGGATGTGTGTTTTCTGAAGGTTTATTTTGAGGAATGATACTTTTAAAGGAGTGAGACTGCATGCCTGAAAGTAGGTTAGTTTGTTTAGAGTCTTATTTACGATTGTAAATGGCATGTGTGATTTTTGCAAACAATTTGTGTCTAAAGTGTAAAAAGCTTTTGACAGAACCTATTTGATTTCTTTGCAAAAATACAGTTTAAAGTGGGTGGTCCAGTGGCAAAGAAAAAACTGTGGATATCATTATTTGGACTGTGATATTCTTTTTTTCTTTTTCCCCCTTGAACTTAGAGGCATGCACTGTTTATGGTTTGTGCAGTGAGCCTGTCTTCATTTTTTTGTTGTGACATGCAAGGAAGATCTTGTTTTACTCAACATGGCAAACTTCACCTGATAATAATTAAACTTTGGCTCTGTTAAACAATCTGAGTTTTACTCAAGGGCACAGGAGCAAGCAGGTCATCATCCGCAGAAATGATGTAAAACTACTTCTCTAATGCCTTAGTCATTCTTCCGACTCCATTTAACTTCAAAGGTAGCTTTGTATGTAGGCTGTGAACCATTTGGCCCAGTACCAGCCATAAGAAGCACAAAACTCTGTTAGTGCATTCACTTCATGCTTTTGCCAAGATCCATCAAAACACTGGGATAAATTTCTGTATGTACTTCATAACCTCTTTCAGGCATTTCCCGGGATGTTGTCTGATGGGCGTTACCAGATGTTACTACAAACAATCAAAAAGGTTTCACCACCTGTAACTCAGTGTTGAGGGTCAGCATCTTAAAATCTGAGCATCTAGGATATGGCAGTATAGAAGTTAAATGTGGGCTCTCCTAGACAGTATCCTGGTGAGTACTTTGTTACTGTTGATCATGAGGCCTACATTGTTCAGTATAAGAGAGGGAGAGAGATGATAATTACTGAGTGAGTTGAACATTCAGTATATACATTTCTCAGAATTTGGTAAGAGAAGTGAAAAAGTGATTTTTCTGTTACCAGTAGTGAAGTATCCTTACTTCTGTGGCCAACTGGGAAGCAGAAAGCAGCCATATATGGGCTGAAATTCTCCAAGAATGCGCAATAAATAGATAGTTCGGAAGAAGGCTCCGCAGGGTCTCATGAGCACAGCAGTTTGGGAGGGAGAGGAGTCTATTTCCAGCTCAAGAAATAGTTAGCACCACAGGACTTGTTTATTTAGTGTGGAGAAAAGACTAAGAGGAGTAACTTCTTAAAATAATAAATTCTCTCTTCATGAAACAGTGTAGCAGTAAAATTGTAGTCACAGATTAAAGGCATTAACTTTCTATTGGGAATGGGTGTTTGTTTTGATGAGGTTTGGTTTAGGGGAAGGAGGGTGCCTTTTATGTTTTGCATTTGGACCCTGTTGTACATGCTGACCCAGGTGCACAGCACACTTGGCGGCACGGCAGAAGCAGCCTGTGCCAGCCCCTGGTTTGGCTTGTGGAGGTAGGCAGGGGTGGGCACTATACAACTGACTCCTTTTGAGAGCTATTGAAACTGCGTCTGCCTTGCGCCAGGTCAGTGGGCATGGGGAGCAAGAACAAGGTGGCAGAAGCCCAGTGCATCCTGCAGCGTGGGGCTGTCTGGCAACAGAGCCCGCTCTGTTC
This sequence comes from Nipponia nippon, assembly GCF_047370975.1. Taxonomy (NCBI): domain Eukaryota; kingdom Metazoa; phylum Chordata; class Aves; order Pelecaniformes; family Threskiornithidae; genus Nipponia; species Nipponia nippon. The sequence goes on along the minus strand of NW_028262290.1, from coordinate 140,770,309 downwards.
AGGAGTTAATCCCAGGCTTAGAGGTCAGCTGCAAAACTGCAGGTTGCCCATTTTGCTTCCTTCCCATGGCCATGGAAATCTGGGACTTTGTGGGGTGAGATGTCCAACCCTTGTGCTCTGAAACCTGAAAGTGTTACTGAATACAGTGACTGTACTCCAGATGTGTTTTTCTCACAACAGCTGGAAGGGAAGACGCCAGCCTGAATAGAGCAAGGGCAGTAGCCAGGTAGGACATTGACTTTTGAAAGGTGTGCAGCAATAGCCCAGTTGAGAGTTGCCCAGGGACTAGACTTGGAAATGCTATAAAATCTGGAAGAAGACCAGATTTTTCCAGTACGTGTGTTGTCAGACCCTAGGGAAGTCTAAATGCAGACTGGACACAAGTGCCTTGAACAGCGCTAACGTCCTTGAGAGCGTTTCAGGCAAAGGGAGGGGAAATGAGGTCTCTCCTACTCGCCTGTCTTGCATACCATGTGTGGTCATTGTGAACAGATCATCTTTGGCAAGGTCCCTCTGAGGACGATCTAGGTTTCCCTTCCTGTCACTTTCTAGAAACTGTACCCAGAAAGGTAACAAATGGTGAGGGGGAACTGCCACTTTCATAGGTCTTGGAGAGGCTTAAGCCAGCCCTGATGACTTCCTGTTGTAGTAGTTGTAATTGCTAAAAGAATTATTTATATTTGCCTCATTGCATCTGTTGTAATAGTTGTGGGTGGGTGGAGAATAAGGACATCCAACAAGAAGTAAGAAAATTAATGTGCTTTCAAAATTTTCTCTGTAAGTATTTTTTTTTTTCTTTTTAAATTAAAGTTTTCAGACAAAAGTAGTCAAAGGTGTCTTTGTAGCAATGTCTGTGTTAACAACTTTTAAAATTTGTTTTTCAAATCTAGATCATCGACAAGGAGATTAATCCCTTTGTGGACAAGTGGGAAGAAGAAGGACAGTTCCCAGCACATAAAATATTTAAAACCCTGGGACAGGCTGGATTCCTTGGTGTGGATAAGCCAACAGGTAGGAGAGTGTATAACTCCTGAGTGTTGATGTTGACGGTGATAGACTCATTACATTATCTCAAACAGCTTTTGCCCCAGATCAAAACATGATTCAGAATTCAATGCAAAGTTTACTTACATTCCTCAGTCACAGACGTGCTGGTTACCAACTGTGCAAGTACAGAAAATGATGTTGCTGAATGCTCAGGTTGATATTCTCCTAAATATAAATGTTAAAAACCTGTGTGACTGTTATTTTAAAGTCAGTGAAATGAACATCACTTCAATTTTCAACACACAATCTGTATAATGACTTTTCTTCTGGATCTGGACACATATGGAATAATCTCAATCTTCGTTAAAGAAACCACAGTTTGAAGGCATTGAAAGTATTGTAAGATTTGGCCTATTATACTCCCTTAACCTGTAACCCCTACATCACTGTAATGTATTCTGTCTTGCCATTCAGAGGATGAGGTTTGTGGGGGTTTTAGGCCATTATACCCTAGTGTGTCTTTAAAATGTCCTATTCCAGCCCACAGAAGCATGTACAGAACAAGAAGCTGATGATACACACAGCAAGGACGGAGCAAGTTTCATGTGTACATACATATATTGGTGAGGAAAAAAGTCAAGAAGTCCAGAGGAATAGGAGGTATTTCTGCTCTTCAGAGCAAAACTATTCCCCTAGGTTTTTTGTTTGTATGCCATGCAATATATACTTGTTTTCTTTTCAAATGCTACTGTTACATGTTCCTGTCAGAATTCTCTGGCTTTTTTCCTCCCATTTTCTTATTCGTGGTTAAAAAGTTTAAAATAAAAGCAAGTTTGCGTAGGCAAACCTTTGGCAATCATGGTGAGTTCAGAGCAGCCCGAAGTGACAACGTTTGAACAGTTAACTCCAGATAATCATCTATGTGGAGCAGCTCACACAACCTTAGCTATGCCACACCACATCATTATGTTGCTAAGGGAGAGGGTTTGAACTGTGGAACAAATTATGTCTTTTTACCACTTACTTTCAGAGGAAATTTCTCCTCTGGAAATGAACTTTCATATTCTTATATGTTCCGATGTGGAAGGTTTTTTTCCCTAGCTGTTCAGCTGTTGGAGCTCACAGAACTGTTTAGCTGTGATTGTCTGACAAATCCAATTAGGTCTGAGCTGGTATTTCTTTACAAAAATGCTGACAGTTTAAGATTATACTTATGATCTATTTAAAGGACAAACAGGATTACTGGGGGAGGGAGAAAGCCACCTCTACCTTCTGCTGTAATTGTTTGATAGGCAGATTTGAAATCTGTCTCAGTGGGGTCTTCTTCACACTGCTAATATTCATGTTGGTTCTAATAATGGTGCGTTGCATTGCTGCCTGATTACAGCCCTGTCTTCTTGTTATGTGCATCTCAGGGCATGCAGAGGCCTCGGCTGGGGTAAGGAACCTCAGTGCTCAGCATGCTGCGCATAAAATATTGTGAAGGTGGGAACTTTGTGTAATGCTCACAAAATAGCTAGGACAAGAAATAATGTGAGTGAAATCTAGTGAAGAAGGGACTTGCAGAGGCAAAGATGGGCACAGAAGGTTGCATGCACTGACTATGCTTGTTATACTCATGATTAAGAATATTTTAGCCTTGGCTTTGACACTTGTGTCTAACTGTTAATCTAATTTGTTGGGTCTCTGCTGCTGCATTTTATAAAAGCTATAAAAAACTTGATAAAATTCTCAGCAACACATGGTCTGTCTCGGTTCGTCTTCTGGAGCAAGGTATTGTTTAGTACAGAAAGTGCACCCTGTAAGATGTTGCCTTTCCAGCATTCGGTTGTGCAGCAGAATGACACCAGATCCAGCTTTGCCCTGTAAGGTATAATACCACCAGGCACATCCTGAAAGTACTGAAACTTTCTCATGACGGTAAGTAAAACAGTCAGGTGTGTAACAGCGCAGTCTCAACAGCAGAACTTTGGCAAAGCCTGAAATTCTTCATCCTTTTACAAAGTGATTGTGATTAGTGTGTAGTGGTAGTAGCAATTTAAAAAAAAAATGAAATTAAGAGATATACCTTTTATACTCTGCTCAGCCACTTCTATTATTTAACTGCTGTGCGCACAGGAAGAGAGGTCTTGAGAGATCTGAGGAAGCCAAGAGCAGCTGGGAGTTTTGGGGGGATGTCAGGAGAGGTCTGGAGAAGAGAGGTTAATTGGTTTGAGGAGAGCATTCACAACGTGGAGCCGTGTGAGTAACAACCAGCCCTACTTTCTCTTTCCAGCGCAAACCAAAATTATAATTATCATGTTGTATCCCTTCAAACCCAGATCATAAAGCATTCTGTTTAAAGAAGACTAAATTTTTCAAGTGAATTAACTTTAGTAGCAACTGCAATTTTGAAATATAAGTTTTTCTGATTTCTGTTTTCCAGGGTCATTCTGTCAAGTGCAGGTTGTTTTTTTTTTTTTTTTCCCTGTAGAATTAATGTTGGAGCCTTCTGATTGGGCAGAAATGGGTCACAAACTTGTTTTGCTTAGATAGAAGGAAACATCTGTTGGATTTCAGATTTGTTGAAACTGGACTTTTTCCTGTGTAAACACCATTCCCTTTATGAACAATGAGCTGCTTAATGGGAGTCAGGTTTTTAAAAGAACGTGCTTTACATGTGTCCCTTATCATTGGAAACTTTCTCTGTGTGGAGAACTGATTTGGGGCACTATTTGTATTGCAAAGGCTCCACCAATTCCCACCATATGCAGTTGTGGGCTACAAACTTGTCAGGGTTTTTCCTGTACATTTTTTCACAGTTGTTTACGCTTTTAGTGAATATTGGCTGTAGCACAGTAGTTCAGGATGTTAGTTGGAGGGGTCATGTAAACACTGTGGGCAAGGCCCAGCCATGTACCCATAATTGGAGAATCCTGAAGATGATCAGTAGATTTAACTTAACTACACTGTCTGGGCAGTCCTCTGCCAGAGAAGGATTTTTCTTTTTGAACCATTTCTCTGCTCTGGTATTCTTTACACGACTCAAAAATAGTGCGCACGCTGGTTTTCCTTGGGAAAAAGTGTGTGTTGTTCTGTTATATTAGGAAATTCTTCCTACTAGAAAAATACATGCTGAAAAAGTGAACATGATTTATGCATAAAAAGTGTCTTTTTGCTCCATGCAAAATATGTTTTACAGAATCTCTCAGTTCAGTCTGAAGTATTTAGTTTGAGGGGGAAAAAACCCCCAACATCTCTATATACTTATTATTCTTCATTTATGTTTACTGTGTGTTTCTCCTCAAATTATAAAGTTTCTGGGATATTGAGGTACTGACAGTCCCAAAACTAAGGGCAGAAAATATTAGGGTAGGCAGAAAAAATATTTTAAACAGTCTTGGTAGTTGGCCATTGTATGTTTTGCTAAGGGAAGTGGGCAAGACGCATTCTTTGGAGTGTTTTATGTGCAGATTAGATTAGATATTAAAGTAAAAGCTGAAAAGATCTATGCGGTCATTTGTGATCTAATGGTTTACGAATCAAAGCCTTGGCTGTTGCTAAATTTTAGGATGTGTTGCCAAAGACACAGGCTCAAAACATACCATTATGTGCCTGTGTATGCCAGCGCAGATGATTAGAAGTTGTTTTTATCAGCTGATGCAAAAGTATAGGAATCCTGTAAAGGCTCAGGGAAAGCAAAGAGGAGGGGAGAGAAATGTTTGTAAGAGGGCAGTGTCTGCCGTCCTGCATATTCACATAGCATCACTGTGAGACATGAGTGATCATGATGCCCGCTCTGGGTGTTTCACTGGTGTTTTCACTGGCAGTCCTGTACGAATATTTAGCAGAATGCATTAGCATGTAGAAATAATTATGGCAGGTATGTCCAAATAGTAGCCTTCATTTATTCCTGTCAAACACGTAGCAGTGCACTTGCAGAAATATGTTCTTAAATATATCAGGAAAATCAGGAAACTATGTGGTAAGACTTGTATGTGGATGGAAAAGTATAGTTTGATACTATCTCCTTCCCCTACTGCTGGGGTATATGCTGGATATGGGGCTGGAGACGGTAACAAGCAGTATGTTCTTGTCACTTGAGACAGATAAGCATCTGATGAAACAAAACAAATGTTTCAAAGGATTCATTGCAGTGCAGTTGGAAAATGATGCAATATCTTTCCTTAAGAAAGCCTGTTTATTGCAAGTGTCTGTGTGCTGAATGTGGGAATACAGATCTAGACTATCCTCTAAGGTTAATTTTGTTGTTTTCTTCACAAGTATACATTTCTCTGCTAAGATGAGACCTTATGAGAGTTCGGTAGTGGAGAGTCACCTGGAAAGAGTGTGTGGCATTCTTTCTCTTTCTTTTTTTCTTTTTTTCTTTCTGTAGTACTAAGCCTTATTATTACATGGAATGAGCAAAAGAAGCACCTGGGAGGAGCAGTAAATTCTGTCACTAGAAAGGGACTTAGTGGTTCAGGTGAAACAGGGGTTTATAGCCTCTAAGAGACTAACTGAAACAAACTTTTTTAGGTGTATCTAGGGATAGAAGCTAAAAGGTATATATATTTGTCAGAAGAGAATTAATTTGCCCCAGACCATTTCTGTATGGCAGGAGTGGACCAGCTGCAATGCTTGTGCTTGGTTTAGTAGATTGAAGCATAGCCAGCTAAACTAATCACTTGATCTCTTTCTCATTTATAAAGGGAGTGCAGTAGTAGTTAGTTAATAATAGTTGCGCTCTGTAAGATTGAGAGAGAAGCCATTGTGCCACATTTTCAGGTACCAGTGAGCCGGTAAATCAGCACTCTGAAATGTTTACCAGCTATGAGATATACCTGGCTTGCAATCAAGAAATAATCTCGATAAGCCTCTAAGAAACAATAGACCAAAATTAGTCATCACTTTATTTGAACCAAATTGATGACAAAGTTAGTGATGGATGGCAGTGGTTTGGAGACCTCGATCAGATAAGTATGAGAAATTTTCGGTCCGTATCTGACTTTAATTTGGTGGATTGGATTGAAATCTCAGGGAAACACGTTTTTGTATATGTAGATACAAGTTCTGTGTGGGTGAGACTTTTTTTTTTCACCTTCCCCTCTTGTGAAATACTGACAATTCAAGTCCCATCTAGCATCTTGCAAATGCAGGATGAAATGCAATTGAAAATGGCAAGGGGGAGACAGTTTGTTTACTGCACTTCACAGATCATCATATATTTCTGATCAGACAAGGAAATGAGCGCTTGAGTTCATCTTTGTTTTTTCTTGACTCTGCACATGACTTGGAAACACGAGTGCTTCATTCTTCATGGCTGGTTAGGAAGTGCAGCAGTACCTCCGGGAATAGCTTGTTCAGCTATCAACAGCAGTTTTGTAGAAACATCCAGCAGAGAACAGACTTACTGAAGGACAATGAGTCTTTGTGGAAGAGATAATCTTCCTTTAAATGTGTTGTTGATAGAGGGTTCGGATTAGTTTCTGGGATTCTGCTTTTGTACTTGAGATAAGGCAAATCCTCACACCTGTGACATGTAATGCAGGGCACAGCAGTAACTCATCCAGTTCAGTTATGCATATACCGATACCTTAGGGGCAGACTAGTAATTTCTGAAACCTGTTACTTGTACCACTGGTAGTTACAGGTTATGTCAAAGTGGTATTGAGGAAGAAATTAAAAATGCCTCTTTCCTGGAAGAAGTTAGAAGTACCTAACTGGGAGCAAATGCTCAGCTACGTACGTGCAATTAAGTGCTTGAGCTCGTGACACACAGTTCTCTCACGGCATACCTGCTGTGCCAAATTCGCTTCTGCATATCACAGGTTTTGCACAAACTGGCAGATCCACATGGTGTCTTGAAGCTGACTAGGAGCACTTAGTCTCCATTTGTAGATAAGAGACAGTTACAAGCAGCTGTCACTGTTCCGTCCCCGTTCTGCACAACATGCGGGGTCGTGCTCCAGGTGGTGCAGGAGAGTCCGTCCTTCTTTCTTGTATTTGACTTTAGGTTAAGCATGCACCAATCTGAGTGCTTTGTATGAGGCTTGTTAATGAGATTTCAAGGTTGCACAAAACTGTATGATTCACATACCGAGTATGTGTCTTTAGGAGAACACAGTCCAGAAATGCAGATGGAAAAGTAAAGGTACAGCTGTGATGTTTTTGGAAGGTCGTACTGAAATGGAGCATCAGAGTGAGAACCTCAGTTTCCAGAGTCCCAGCTGTGATCCTATCTACTGCCTAACTGGTTCTGACTTTTTTACGTACCAATGCATTAGGGAGAAGTTGCAATAATAGTTTTCTTACTTCTATAAAAACATGAGAGGAGGACGTGCATACTGCTCTGAGGTCCAGGGGCCGAATCAGGAGCCAGATCTAACCTGTGGGAGAGAACTAATTTGACTAGTTGGCACTGAACTGGACCAAAAGCCAGATGGTATTTCTCAACATAACATCGTGATAAAACACTGGAAGAAGCAATCAAGACTCTTAGTAGTATCTTGTGATCATTTATTTGGAGGCTGACCTATTTCAGGAGCTGTGCACTAAACACTGTTATATTGAGTTGAATACTTCAATTAACTTTTGTGCCTTCTTTGTTTTATCCTTGTGTGGGGAGGTCTTGTTTTTGTTTTCCTTCTGTTCCCGTGCTTCTGAAGGTCTCTGTATATAACTTTCGTTTGAATTTCCTTCAGTTTTGTAGAAAATTGTTGCGTTTGGGAGTTTTTGAAGAGGCAAACCTGCTAAAGATCTGGTGTTCTTAATTTTATAATTGTGAATAGGAAGAGAGTGTACACTAAAAAGAGCAGCTGAATAGATCAAAAAAATATGAACTAATATAACACCTGAAAAGAATATAAGGGTTGAGACACGATCAAGTAAGACATAGTGTTTAGGAGTTTCCATTAGAGGAGTTGAGTTTATCCTTTTTTTTCTGTGGATCGAATGGCAAAACTGTCTCTTGACAAAGCATGGGCCAATGTATGAGCTTATACTAAAATAACTTTGGTATTTTAAGTCTCTCTAATTTACACATAACTGTCTTTTCCCAGTCTCAAAAGTTTGATGCTAGATTCTTGACATCTGTCATATATCCAGATGGCATAATCAGAAAGCTTTCTGAAAGGTATAAATGCACCTTTTACACTTTGGGACGTGTCAGTACGCTGAGCGTGGTGAACGTGGGAAAATTATCTTTGTGAAACGTAGGCTTAATTCGCTTTTACCCACTCACTTTTGCATTATTAACTGTCGGAAGTGAAGGTTGATTTCTTTCCTGGGCCTGCAATGGAGAAAAATATTGTGAAACAGTCATTCTGAGCTTGACATGGAAAATCTCTGAAGAGCTGTTGACTTGTCAACGCTTGCAGATCCCATAGGTCAATAACCAAATCACAAACTTTGAATGACATCTGGCTTGGAGAGAGGATTAACAAGATTGCAGTAAAGCTGTGTTGTTCCTAGGTAAGTGTTTCTGTCCCCAACATTTGAGCAAGATAAGAAGCTGGTGTCCAGTCTGTGCAAACCTGAACGTGTGTAGCTGAATAAGAAGAAATGAAAAGGAAAAAAAAAAAAAAAGACCAGAAATTTGTTTAGTTTTGGTTCTTCTATTCTGATCCGACATTTCTAATCCCTAGTGACCCAGTTCATTCAAAATCATAAGCATCATTAATAATCTAATCTCTGGAGATCTTGCATAAGCCCTTAGTCACTCCAGCATCTGTAAGGAGGCTCAGAGGTCCCCATACCAGTCAAGTGCCTTTTCATACAAGTGAAAACCAGGTCTTGGCAATATCTTTCTCCCTTTCTGACAGGTGGCTAACATTGCAGCCACCTTTCTGAATCTTGTCATTACCCTTGCAACACAACTCTAGGGCTTCCCCTGCTGTAAACTGGACTCCTGGGGATAGCGCTAATCCTTTTTGGCATTTATCCCAGAAAGGAGGACAGGCAAAGGCATGGACCCAGTATTTGTGAATCTGCATGTGACAGGCAACTTGCTTACAGGATAAGTAATGCACACAACACTTAATAACTTTGTATGCTACACGGTAATAAAAAGATGTCAGGGAAGGATAGCAATATAAGGAATTTAGCTCCTTGGGGCTTAATACTTAGGTAAGGTTAGAGCTGGCCATTTGCAGACTGGGTCATTTGCTGGTCATTTGATGGACTGGGACAAGCGAGTTTTGAGGTAAAGATGCAGAGAACTGAAATTGTAGTGTTTTTAATCATGCTGTGTTGTGTGGAATAGATATCACCATTTCACAACAAACCTGGAAGTTAACCATATCTAGTTATGTGACGTGGGGCTCATGTTTATACTGCTTTTAGGTCTACTTTGATTTCATTGTTTACCCTCATGTAATACTGATATGCACATCAGAGACTGCGTGATATCGTCTAGTAAGTGAAATAGGAAATGAAAAAATTGGTTCTATTCTGAAATACTTCTAAAGTCTATTAAACTGGTCTGAGAAATATTTGGAGCCTACACTCTGGTGAGTTGGCACAACCATGTTGAAAGTCTTTTACAGGCTTAGTCTAAATAATGCACTGATTTGTAGATTTGTGGTCAGTCCAAACAATCAATCCATGTACCCTCAGTTTCTCAGTTGATTAGTGAATGTTAAAAATACGTGAATTGTTTTTTGAAGTGATGATGTGTTGAAGGCACAAGTGAGTGATGCTTTAAAACTTCAAAACTTGTTCTTTTGACTGGACGATCTGACCAGTGCAAGACAACTGTCTGGCTCATTTGTGGGGAGGCAAGCAGGTATTTGCCATCGTAACTTGAGTTGCATTATTTACTGTGTGCTTTGCAACTCTGAGGATTATGTAAGTTCCCAAGTGGGGTGTGCGAACTCAACTGGAGGCTCAGGTGTGTGCGACTGCTCTGTCCAGATGTAATGCATACCCCATATGGAAAAGTAATATTGTCTTGCATAGTACTTTAAAGTGATAAGCATGATTGTATATACATTACAAATTTATACATATATTGCAGTAAATTATGTTTCATTTTGTACATATATTTGTGTATATAGAGAAGGAATTTTGGATTGTTTTTGTTCTTTTAAACCTCTATAAAACTTTAAAGAAAGAAATATTCATCCAGTTAGTTTGGCCAAATGCTGCCCAGTTGTTTGGTTTTAACATATTTCAAAGGCCTGTCCCCATTTTCTGTGCAAAGTTCATATTTCAAATCTTACTATTTAAAATAACACTGCTGTAGCCCAGTGCTGAGGTACCAAAGCACTACTCAGGAGACTTGCTGCAATAGGGAGGGTTTCTACAGTGTAAGCTTCACTTCTTTTTCTGTCAAATAATTGCCACTGCTGCAGGGTTTGCTGGTGGGAAAGCTGCTTTGAGGTGCTCTGAGGTATATGCCTCAAACGTCTGAATATATGGAAACCCACACCCAGATTTGGAGTCAGTAAGAGATTTGCATTGGTCTCCCCACACGTGTGGTTCCCTCAAGCAGAGGACAGCCGTCCGTTTGTGACCCAGCCATGAAGCTCGGTCTGGGGAGCACCGTGCCCACCAGTGCACCTTCCTGACCCCAAAGCTTTGGCAGTCACAGACTGCTTGTCCTGGTCGTCTATTAGGGCACTTCACTCTTTAGCTGAACAGACTTCGTTTGGGACTCTTGCTGTTTCCTTCACAGGGATAAACAAAAGTGATAAATGTAATATTTTAAGTGCTCAAGAGTGTATGGGCTGATTATTCACACATACCAGTTCTGATCAACATTTTTTTATTCTTTCCTGGATTCACTTTTTTCATCACTTTTTATTCTCTCCAGAGGAATTGTGTCACATTGTGCCTCCGTTGGATGAAAAAGGAGCTGTAAAATAGTGTTCAAAACCACACCACTGTGATTGTTATCCATACCATCTCCATATAGCCCCAGACAGCCATACATATATACAGCAGAGGAGAAGTGTGGGCTCTGCTTCTCCTGTGCTGCTGTTATGAGAAGCAGCATCCCATTCCTCAGCATTACTCTGAAATTTGTTAGCAATTACTCAATTCCGTAACATTTCCCAGGATCTGAGGGGTTCGGCGGTCCCTTGGGGCTGGCAGTCTCCCGGGGGTGGCCAGGCTGAGCCTTGCCTGGAGCTTGGACCTACCAGAAAGAAGTTGTCTGTCTGTCTGACCTGCAAGTTTTCTGTCACAGCCAGTGCTCAGGGTTCTTGCCTGATGCATAAAATTATTTAATCCGGAGTCTTCTGTACACCACTAAATGAGTAATCATTATTATGGTTTATTTTCACATGAATAAGGATTATTCATGGGTCAGAGAGTTTTTACAATTAGGTTCATTGCCCTGTTCCTACAAACCATAAATGGTCTGCCAAGCAGACAACTTCTCAGCAAAGCACTTAGATATATGCTTAAATGTTGTGCTTTAAGATTTGAGACTGCCCTTTGCTAAAAGAAGAAATAAATCTAGAATGCAAGTTTATCCAGTCTTTTTAAATCTATCATAAAATAAACGTTTGGACTTTTTCTCATGGACAGCATATTCCTGGCAGTTGACCAAGCGAACTAGAATAGCAGGTGCTCCTTGGCCTGTCAGCTACTCCTCAAACCTTTGATCATGCAGCACAAGATACTGTTAGCCCTTTTATTTAAGTGTATGCTTAAATGCATTAAAAGTCTGGTCTTATTGCTTTGGTTCCTAAGGGACATAGTTGTGAACTGGTTGCCACTTGATATCAGGTACTCACACTTCAGCTATTTTTTTCTAATGTAGTCTATAATGTCCAGGAAGAACAACCCAAACATTGTTTCCTGCAAACTGTAATCCAGTACAGAGAGAACATTGATAAGATATGATGAATTGATAGCTATTTTTCTTAGAATTTTGAATGAAAGCAAAGGAAAGTATTTGATTTGTGCTCGAGGTTTTCAGATTTTCCTTTTTTGTGCACCTCATTGGACCAAAACCGAATATAAGCAAATGTGCCTGTTTGAAGCTGCTGAGGTATTGGGTTTGTTTGGGTTTGGGTTTTTTTTGGTTGGTTGGTTGGTTGGTTTGGTTTGGTTTTCTTTAAGTCCTGCTTAGATAAGATGCTGTCTCTGCAGACTATCATCAACCTGCTGGAAGTTGAATGTAGTAGTCTCAGAGGGTTTTGCTTATGTGGTCTCCTACATGTTTTAAAAGAATGATGCAGAGGTCATCTTTACGCACACACAGTTAACATTCAGGGCAAACTGGATCAGGTATCACTGCAATCTCTGTGGGGAATGGGTGCACAATGCAATATAAAGAAGGATGGGAAAATATCACAACGCCAAGGCTCTGTGAAACTATATCAGTCTTTAGGGGTGGAAGGGGCACCGAGCGGGACTGGTGGATTAGGTGTGCTGGGCAGAGTTTGTTGCAGTCGTGCCTCTGCGGTGTGGTGCCAGTGAAATGTGAGTAGCTGTCTCAGTTATTTTGCAGCTGACCTTGTTGGTGGAGACCTTGGGAGGAGATGCGTCAGAAGTTTACTGGGGCAGAGGCTGGGGAGTGGGCATGGGGTAACAGGTTTCAGGAGGAAACAGGGGGAAGAAGCCACAAGGCGGTGTGAAGATTTGTTTAACACTTTTATTCCAGGTGTGTTTGGTTTTGTGCTGTCATTTCAAAGTTATGATCATCTGGAGGCAATGCAGCTTCACCCTGTTTGAAGAGAGGAAAACAAAAAATAGGAAAAGTGCGTGTTAGTTAAAAAAAAATCATGAAAAAGAAGGCTGAATTAAAACTTTTTTGTTTTATTATTTTCCTTCTGTCCGCTCAAGAAATCCTTTAAATACCTTAATCTTCTAGGTTTTTTTCAGGAACATAAAGAGCTTGGAATGCAGAGAGTTGTTAAAAAGTATCTGTTTAAGTATTTGAAGTGTTGGCCAACTGTGAAGGACAGCATGATAAGCAAAGTGTCCTTCTAAACACCAGAATTTTACATATACTGAAATTTAATACCACTTTTCTGTTTTACAGAATCAGTTTTGAAATCAGACTTCAGTGTCAGGTTTGGGGGTTTTTTTGGTTGGTGTTTTGTTTTTTTTTTTTTTCTTTGTTCTGTTTCTCAAGCAGACGCATGGGAGACCATTTGGGACAGACAAAGTACTTCTCGCAGGACAGTGGTATTTCCTGAAGAACATGCCTGTTTGTTACCGTTCTGCCTTTCCTGGGGTAGCCTAGAAGAGCTGGTTTCTCAGTCATCTCTAGTGCAATAGCTACTGTTTCCCATAAGACCACAAACCCTCTCTGTGGTCTCGTCTGCTCTGGGAAATGTCTTCAGTGCTGGGAAGCAGGATCCAGGAACACGGCACAGCTCTGGAGGAGGGCAGGGACCTTTTTGCAAAGGACCTTTGAAACGCCATGACCTGTGTATGTACGCTTTCCTTGAGCCTGTGAAGCTGGCAGAAAATGTGCACTTGCCCAGAACCTCAAGCATTTACAAATTAGCTTTGCTTGCACAGCTGAACGGGGAAACAAAGGGCAGAATTAATGGAAAATTTCCTTGAATGAGTATCACAGGGGCAGGTATTTGAGTTTTTCATGGCACCATTAAATGGTTTCAAAATCTCTGAAAGTGACTTTCATCAGCATTTCTTCTGCTTCCTATTCTGTACGTCAGAGGAAATGAATGAGACTGTTATGCGCACCCTCACTTTATTATTCAAGAACTGGGGGCTCTTGGCAGACTGAAAGATTTGTAAGTAATAAGCCTGCTGAAATGAATTTTTTTTTTCTTTTTACATTGTGTATAACCTGTGAAACTCATGCTGCAGAAATCACAAGGAGCAAAGTTTAATAGGAATCCAGAAGCTATTAAATACTTTTATAAATGGTGGGACCATCCACAGTTACTTCAGGGAGAGTAATTGTATTTCTGATCATCAGCTACTCACTTACTCAGCTGGTGGATACACCGTTTCACAGCTTCTTATACTGTGTGGTCTCTACTGTCTTGCTAACACTCTCCTGCATAGCACATCTAGCACTGGGTAAAGTAGCATGTAGCAAGTAGGTGGATCGGAGCTTTAGTCCCAGCAAGAGGCTGTAGTTTTATGCCAGAAATCTGGACTTTATCTCATGACATTAGTAACCCTCTGGGCTGAGATGTGGTATAGGATGTTGGTCATGTCAATCTGCTTGAGAGCAGAGTTCCGCCTTTGGGTATGACAGATGCTGCTCAAGGGTGGTTTGTGCTCCTCTAGATGGAGTTTAGTGCTTCACTGAGATGCAAGGTGCAGCCCTGGTGCTTCAGTTGGACAGCATGGGTACCACTGTGTAGATGGGGAGGATGGCACATGGCCCTGAAGAGCTCTCGAAGAAGGTCCAATTTTCTTGACTGAAAAATTTCTCCCTACCTGCTGACTCATGGGGAGCTTTGCAGCTGCAGGACTATGATAGAAAGGGTTGAGTGCTCTTACCCGCTTGAGAGCTATGTGGTGAGCCCCATCCGAGGCCGGGCTCATGCGGGCACCCCATCAGAGCCCTCTCCACGTGCTGGTGGAGCACCAGAGGGAAGGTGACATCAGGCTGCAGCCAGCTGGTCCAGAGCTGCTCGGGGTTCAGGTGGAGCATGGCAGAGCCACGGCTCGTGTGGAAAGAAAATCATCTCCTGGGGAACTACTTCTAGCAACAAAAGAGTCACTCCAGGCTCAGTTTTGCCAGGAATAAAAAACTCAAGTAATTAAAAAAAAAAAAACAAAACCACAATGGATATGTCAGGTTTTCAGGATCCTCCCCTAGCCCAAGAGAGGAACCTTTTAATTTTTGCACTTCCCTCCTTCTTCATATATTGGAATGGTTGTGATCACATTTTTTTACAGGTCATTACTATCCATATTTGTTTCCTAAACCTTACCAGTTGTTTTCAGCCACCTCTGTCTAGTCATGTTTTCCCACTGAGCCTCTTACCTCTTTTTTCTTGCATTTTTTCCCCTCTTAAGAGGATTCAGGTGGGTCTTCGTGTTACTTCTCTAACAACTTGCTATTTGCTCTTTCTTCTTTTTTAACTTACTTTGGAAGGACTGAGGGTAATAACAATATTTTCTGGAAAACCAATGAAAATCTGGGCGTAAGGGGAAAAAAAAATCATCTTTTATGGTCAGATATTCTTGGCATTATAAAGAACTTAAGGTCCTGAAGGCTGAGAAAATTGAGGCTTTTTTTATCATCTGCTTGCTGTGGATTTATTCTTCAAAGCCAGTGCCATTTAAGAGAAATTTAGACAGATGGACTTTGCTTTGTGGGGAAAGCTTATTAAAGATTAAATTGCGTATTTTTTTCCTCGAGCTAGTAAGATGCTGTGTTTCCTTTACCTGGTCTTTTGTTTGTTCTTGCTTGATAACCTTTTCAGGAGTTTTATTTTGGAAGATAAATAGAGTATCTTAGTCCTTCCGCATTCTAATAGGGCTTTGCTTTCCAAGTCTCCCTTCTCATGGCTGTGCAGTTCAGGCTAAATCCTCGTATCGTGGAAGTCCATGTTTACAAACCAAAACAAAAACCCGCCAAATCCATTTTACTAGTTTTTGTGGCTTTGTTTCCTTGTTTTAGGTAGAATACTGAGGGTTTTTTTCCCCTTTTCTTCTAAGGGAAGCAGCCCGGGAGCAATTTGCTCTTCTGTAGCTGACGGAAAGAAGCTGTTAGCTGAGCTTGTCACTCGCAGCAAGTCAGGAAATTCTTTCCAGAGTGTCCAGATGCTTCCTGTGCACAAGGCTGGTGTCATACTTGGCACGTGATTTAAAAAAAAAAATCACACTCAGACTGCTTTTTATTTTGCATTTAGCCAGGTCCTTTGGCACCATGGAGGGAGGATAGCCTTGCTGGTTGGACAGTGTCACTGTGCTTGGGGTTGTTTGGAAGAACAGAAAGGAACCGTGTAAAACGTAATAATTTTTTTTAGCTATTGAAAGCCTCCTTTGGCTTTCTTCTCCATGCCACCTGTATGCTGTCCTCCTTGAAGTAATAGACTAACTCCTGTTCTGCACATGTCAGGTTCTGCTTTGCTAAAAAAACAGTTACGGCAGCTGATGCTTGTAGCAGTGCTGCATTTCAAAGAGGAAAGAGAAGATGTTGGCATCTTTGCGCTCTGTGGGGGATTTGAGCTGACCACGATGCATCCTCTGATCCCTTTGTAGGTTGTATTGTTCTCTTTACATGCCTCTGCATGGGAAAAGTTGTGTAAACCGTATGTCCTGGTTTGTGCTTGTAAAACCTGTGGGCTGGTGGACCTGTAAAAGCAAGTATGATGCATTTGCGACCTTTGCACAGGTTTCTGCTGGACTCCCAGTCACCGTGCTAATGAGACATCTGGATAAACCAGGTTCTCTCAGTAGTAAAAGCAGTTTCCTGTGCTTTCTCCTTATCTCCTTCCAAACACAGTGTTGGGAATCTTGTCCTCTGTCTCTGCCCAAGATGTAGCTGGATGTCATCAAGTCCCATGTTCCCAGAGGAGGATGTGGAGAGAGGAGAATACAAGAGGAAGAAAATACCAGGAAGAAAATTCTTTAAGCAGGAATCATTTCAACAGGAAATGTTCTGCTCCTTTCGGCAAACTTGCTTTTAACTATTTTCAAGGTGCTGATTTAATTTTATTCCGGTTTTGCATTTATTTCTGCTACTGAGAATCCAGTTTCTTCTCTCCCAGAAGAGAGATGTGTGTTTTGGTCTTTGAAAGTTTTGCCTGCTCTTACTGATCATCAGCTTTGAGTCACCAGCAGATCTTTAATGTGTAAAAAAAAAGTGTTATGAGTTCTGCTGGATGGTACTTTTAAAACCGAAGGAAGCCTCAGTTTTGGAGATGCCCACTGAACGTGCTCGTGCAAACTGATGTGTGTGAGAACGGACCTGGCCCATAGGCTCACTGCACTGTGTAACCCCTAGGCGACTCCAGGGATTTCAGAGTTGTACCTGTCTGTGGTAGATCAGAATCTGGCCATTGCACGGTTTGTGTGGTGCTGCCCGCTAAATTAGGGAAACCAGGGAAAATGCCAGTTTTCTGTTTGGAAACAAGAGAAACAGAGGGGAACAAAATGAATCAGACTTTCTCTGAGGATATTTTTCAAGCAGTTTAGGTATGTGTCAGAAACATAAAACATGTAAATGTAGAGAATTCCAAAATCTTCCAACTCTTGCTAAAGCTTTAACAGGTTTTAATTGCTCCTGGGTTTAAGGCAAGTGACTGTAAAACAATCTAAGATTCCAAAACTAGAAATATGAGATTATTAATGTTGGAGATTTTTACCATTGTAGTGACCATTATCTAGATCTATAGCATAGTGTGGTTTCTGCAAGGAAAAGTGTGGAGCAGGGTGGAGAGGAGGGGACATGCTATGTTCTACCTTGTACCTGCGTGATGGGGAATCAGGAGATAGCATCAGGTCTTCTGTCCTACTTCCGAGCTGTCTGGGGCTCATGCTGAGTACTGTGGATGCGGCTGCCCTGCGTGGCTTTAAAATGTTTTGCCTGGATTTGGGTAGATTTGTGTTTGTCCCTTGATGTGGTGTGGGTCGTCTTCCACTGGTGGATTTAGTGATAGAGAGTGGGTATGTTGAGGTGGCTGGTTGTTTTGGGGGGTGAACCTGCCGCCTTGCCTGCTACTCCAGTGAGCACTGTAACAAGCTCATCTATAATGAAAGATGGAGAAACCTCCAGCAGAAACTTTCGGTGTCCTGATGTGGAGATGGAGCAGCACATGTGAAGGGTGGTGATCTCTAACACTAACTACCATCATTCCCTTCCCTGTCTTTTGAATGAAAACGCTAATAGTGCTTAAATGGAAAATGGAGTTGAGATGTTAAAATAATTTTCCCTTCCTTTCAGTATTTTATTGATTCAATGGGTAGTAGTGAGCTGTATTCTGTAAATGCCTCCACATGCTGAATGATCTCATTTTCCACGTGGGAGTACAGAATAAACTTCAGAACACAAAAGACTGCATGAAAAGGTGGCATTAATTATACAAAATTACCATCAGAAGGCAGATTATTATACAGAACATTCTTTTTGACATTGTGAAACAGCTTTTAATTTAATATTAAGTTTAATCTGACAACACTCAGAAATAACCACAAAGCTCTGCAGTTCAATTTCTGGCAAGGGAATATCCTTAAAGTTAGTTACTGAAGCATACTAACAGTTTTTGGGGGAAAAGGAATTTAAATATAAGTTCTGCTGAATAGTAATGAAGAAGGGCTTAATTGAAATCAGTCATTTTTAGTCATACCATAGCTCGGTGAGACAAGGTGAAATGGAACAATACCCAAATTTTCTCAGAGTCCCAAATATCTACTAGCTGTGAAGTAGTTAACATCATGGACATGCAACTGTAAACATAAAAGTTTGCAAAAAAAAAAAAAAAAAAAGGGTTGACATTTAGTTGATGTATTGTTTAAAAAGAAAGAGGAAAATGAATACAGCAAGTAAGAGGAGAAATCAAAACTTAATGTAGATAGCACGCACCAATTTGTCTGTGGCCACAGTTGCAAAATGTGCAGTAAAGCAAACGCTGGTGAGGTAAGGCTCATGTTTTGCAATTATCCCTGGCTTTGGAGCTGCACAAGCCCTTACATGATTCCTTTTTATCTCTAGTTATGCCAGAGAAATACTGGCTTATTTTAAAAGGCAAAAAACCAACCCAAGAGCTACACTTGCAGGATTATGAAAGTGGGATGGAAATTCTCATATGGTCATAATTACTTTTGCTTGTGTCTGGAGGCCACCGCTGTAAGCAGGGCCCATGGTGTTGGGTGGGTGGGAGATGCCCACGTGGAGCTCGTCTCTGGCCTGAGCCAGCTGCCAGGAGAAGGCTTCACAGCTGGGAGTTGAAATGCAGAAGTGGCAAAGGCAGTCTGGAGCAGAGCCAGAAACTGGACCCTAATTTTAGGAGGCTGGGTAGCAGTGATGAACATGGGAGACGGGAGAATCCTGATCAGGATGGTTTGTGTTTGCTTTCAGAAAAACTTGGGGGAATTACTGTAGTCCAAGACTTGAAAGACCCTAGCAGATGAACCATGCGGAGAAGTGCTTACCTCCAGCATCTCCTTGCATACCTGCTCAGCTTCCCTGCTCCCTCCCCATTTTTGTCTGTGATGTTTTTCAGTCAAATTATTTTTTTTGTGAGAGTGGTTAATTTCAGAAATAGGGGGAATGTTTTTAAAACATGAAAAAAACGTTCTTGCTGCTCAGACAGCAGGCTGTGAAATCACTTGGCAGGGATGTTTTTATTTCAGCTGACCCTGGAGAATCTGAAGGATACCACAAATGCATTTTTAATGGTCAGCTGCAATTTTACTCATAAGTAATAAATTGCAACGAATCAGAGCATCATTTAGGGTGAAAAATAGCTCAATGATGTGAAGTCATTCTAAAGTGCAGGGCCAGATGAAAATATCCATGTTCAACATAGGCTTTGAACTCATCATGTTTGTGAAGACAGGCAATAAAAAGCAGAATCAAAGCATTGCTTTATTATTTTTTGTGCGAGATGTATGTCACAACCTGGTCTGCAAAGGACACAAACTCGAGGGATTATAGTTAAGCTCATTTTCAAGATGATACTCTGTGAAGACCATACGTCAGCGTTGTGTCTTGTTCTTGCAGCAGTGCTTTAAACACTGAGGCTGCTGGCTGAGACTCTCAGATAATGGAATATAGCATCCCTGTTGCTTACCTGGGCCTTTTTATCTGCTTAGGGCCAAATATCACCTTTGTTTAAATAACCTTTGTGCAAGATAAATTTTCAAAGGCCTGAGTGTTGGTTATTGTCTTTTTCCTATTGAACATCAATGAGAGTTGGGCACATATTTGCAATTCTAGTATTTTGAAAGTTGAGCTTGTAATGAGAAAAAGGAAGCGATGTGATGAATATTAGGCTTCCTCTTTGTTTACTTCCTTAGCACATCTTTCCTTGTTGGTTTCTAACAAAGCCTTCAAGCTGCCTTGAAACACGTAACCAGATCAGTCGGTCCGCCCTAAGTGTTTGCTGCAGCTCTTTCCTCTCTCCCAGAAGGATTACGCTGGCGCAGTGCAGAGTGAGGGGAAGCAAGACAGGTGACGAGTCCTGCTCGCAGTGATTTTAAAGGTAGCATCCTCACTGGCTTTAATGAGCCCTGGATTAAAGGGCAGGAAACGTCTCCTGCAACTTCCCTGTAACCGCGGGAATGTCCCTGAGCCACCCGTGGATGTGCCAGCTCTGGGGACGGGTGGATATCACCATACCCCCTTTCCTGTCCAGAACAGCTTCTAAAGTTGGGGCAGAGGTTTACCTGTGATGAAATAGCACTGATGCTACCTGGGCTGCCGTGGTGGTTGTTGGGAGGGAGGGGGACACTGAAACCTGTTGTTGTGAAGCTGTGATGTGTTATTAAATGCTTAGTTTCCTTTAATACTTTTGGATGTTACCAAGCTTAGCCAACATAATTCGAGGTCCCAAAGATAACTGGTTCCTGCGTGTCTGAGAAAGTCATTAACGGGTGAGAGGAGCAAGACAGGAATTAATGCCACCAAGAACAGAAACACAGTGGTGTAAGCTGAAATCGTCCGTTCTCTTGGCCTGATACCTGTCTTACCTCCTCCCTTGGCCCCGGCTCGGGCACCTTCGCAGGGAGCCCCTTACCCTGTGCGCTGCCTTTTGCCTGGCCGCTGCCTGAGGGCATGGAGGGGGCAGCTGGTGGTGCGGAGCCCTGAGGAGCACGGGGCGGTGGGAGCAGAGCACCTGGAGCTCTGCTTTTCGGACAGGATTTCCCTTGACGTGATGGCAAAAGATACCACAATCTAGTTCTTTTTCCTTTGCTGGGTCGCCAGACAGAGTAATGATCATGACTGATGCCATAAATATTTATAGAAAAAAAATTCCATCCCATCTTCCTCTTTCACTGATGTTTTTTATCCTCCCTGTTTCTCTGCTTATTGTCAAATTACCCATCTGATTCATTTTTCATTGTATCTACTCCTCACTCTACACTTGTGGGCTACTGTGATATTGCATATATTCAGGTTATTGTGAGACGAATTATTGTGCTATTTTTTGAGGAGTGGTTTTTTACTATATATTGTGCACACTGGTAATAAGAGTGTTTCTGTATTGCTTTGAGATGGTATATTACTATTGTCAAATGTATTTTTTTTGCGAAGTTAGTTACACAGCAGTCACGCTTTTTTGATATTTTAGAAAAGGTTTCACTGGTTTATTTTTTCTAAGGAAATCTTTGTAAAGCCATTTTCAGTAGCGGTGCTTTACATATTCATGCATTTATACATATTTTATACAGCCTAAATATGTTAAAGAAAAATGAAGGGTCAAGCAGAAGCTCACAGATCCAATTAATGAGATCTAGTAAATGGCCTTAAATCCTTTGTGCATTGAGAGTGGGGCACGAAAAAAGCTCTCCTGATGCTTATTTTGACTTACTCCTTCAATATTTAATTAGCATGGCTTAGTCACCGTAATTCTCAGTGAGTTTTTAAAAGATTTAATTTGAAACTAATTGGACTAATACACTATTAATTACCCAGACCTGCAGATGTAGGAAGTCAGTCTCTGTGAAGACACTGGGTGTGGTTCTAGGTCAAGACTGAAGCTCAGGTGTGGCTGAGTAGAGTTAGGGAAATCTCTCCAGCTTTCTCTCTACCCTGTTTGTCATCTCTAGAGGGGGAAGAGGTGAGCGGCATAACAGCCTTGATGCTGTGCTTGGCGTTTGTCCTACAAGCAGAACCAAGTAAGCCCAAAGCAGTGGTCTTCAGTCTCGTCTTGCCACTGTCGCTCACATTATGGACAGCATGTTGCTGGCATGTGTACATGCATACGCTTGTATACACACATGTGTCTTATTATACATATATATGTGTGCGTATATGCATGTTAAGGCACATCATAGAATGTCTCAAGTTGGAAGGGACCCATAAAGATCATGGAGTCCAACTCCCTGCCCCTCGCAGGACTACCTGAAACTAAACCATATGCCTGAGAGTATCATCCAGATATACATATGTTTTCCAGGCTTTAAAGAAGTATTAATGAGCAACTTTTATTTTGCTGTGAATTTTAAAGGGCGAAACAATTGCATTGCTCGTGGAACATCATTTTTTTTCTGAGGCCCTTTCCTGATTGGGTTTACAGGTATGGGTGATCTATGGGGGATGCCTTATTTCTTACAGGGTCAGGGTGCTTTTTCTTTGCCTAGTAGACATACTGCTAGTTGGAGACGCTTGTCTCGATAATCAGCAAGTGAAATTTCAGTGAAGCATTACAAACTCTTTAAGTTTTGCATTCTCACTACTGGGTAGATGGGCATTACTGTAAATTTGCAATAAACATGTCATATTGAAATTTGAGAACTTGGCGGTTTGATTCAAGTGAGGAAGCTTGCTTATGCTTCATAACTCTTGCAGTTTTGTGTAAGCATTGCTTAAGCAATCTCAATTGATCATGAAGAGCATACACCTGAGTCTCCTTGTTAGGTCAGAAACAATGTGAAGTAGAGGCTCAGATCTCTCAGTTTTAGAAGAATAAAAAGTAAAATTGTGAATGTTTTTGTTTGGATTTCTTTCTTTTTTTTTCTTACATTTTCCAAAACAATGCTGTCCATTTTTTCTGCTGATAACTTGGTTCTCACCTGTGTTGTTTGTCTGAGGTCTTATACCTTACTGAGTATTCAGACGTGGCTTGTTAGCAGTGGATTTGCAGGCACAGAAGCATTGCTGTGGCGTGCTGTGCAAACCCTGCCCAGCTAGCCATTCTTCCACGTACCTGTGACCCTGCCAGGCAGTGAAAGGTATGGATGGCAGAGCAGAGAGCCTGCTGTCTGAGACACTGCCCCACTGCTGTGGGGTCTGATCATGTAGTGATACGGGGATTAGGCTTTTCTGTGCATCGTTTTGTTCAAATGGCAGGATGAACCCACCTTCTGCCTGATTAAAAACAATGCAGTAGTAACTATGATGGCAAAATATTAGCAAGACCTTTTTTTGTGAGTTTACAACTGTTCCTGGTGTGGTGGCAACATGTGTTGCCAAATGAATTACTATTTGGAAGGGTGCCCTGCATTTCAGAGACCCTCAGCTGCTGTAAATCTCAGTAACGTAGTGTGAGGGGTGGTTCTTCACACTGACATCAAAACTGTGGCTGCTTGCATTGGTCTCCCAACCTCCCATCTCAGGAGGGAATGAAGGAAGCAGAGCTGTCTCCTCAACTATGTAGGAGATCAAGTGTAGCTCTTTTCACATTTCTTGGAGGAGCTGGAGGCTGAATGATTTGAGTCTGTAGTAGGAAGGGTGACTGCAGTTTCTGTCACCCATCCTATTTAGAAAAAGGAGCAGTAAGATTGCTTACCTGAAGTAAAATCAGTTATTGGATCTCCATGCATTAGCTGCTCCAAATCCTAAGTCGCAACTGAGAATATTCTTAAGTGAGGTGTCTTTTAGTCGATTATCTATAGGTAATGCAGTATACGTTAGCGGCCAGAAAAGCTGTGTTTTATTTGATTAAGAGCTTAGAAACAACAGAGCCCTTTTCCTGGCATGTGCCATGTCTAGTGGCAATAAAAAGAACTTAAATCTTGTTTCAACTCAGTCAGCTTAATTTCTTATACTGCTTTTGTTTTTCCAAAATAAAAATTACTGGAAAATGACCTTATTTTTTTTACATGCTGCCAGAGACAAGTTTATATATATGTATTTTTTATAGTCTTACTTGATCTGTGATCTTGATTTCAAACTTTTTTACAAAACATCTTTCCATCAGCAAGAGAGACATTTTTGAAAGCTGTTCGTGTTTGACTGTTGGGATAACTTTGCTGTGGTGCTGGACTGCTTTTGCCAGGAAAAGACCCAAGTTCAGTAAGTAGCACCAAACTGCTTTCTGCTGTCCAAAGTTTGGAGTTATTCTTTATGTAAGTGCGAGCAGAATTTGATCCTCTCTTTATTTTAAGAACTTTATTTCTTTTTTCTCTTTGCTACAAGGCTGCTTTCTGCATCTGTTTACCACACATGTTGCAAAGGTCATCACTGTAATTACTAGTGAAAGCTCAAAAAAGAGGGAATCGACCTTTCCTGTGTTTCAGCAGATTTTCATCTACAACTGTTTGCCCAAACCCCAAATTAACTGCATATTTTACCAACACTGAGACAGATTTGGAATGGGAGCTCTTAGCTGGGCATGTCTTGACCTGAAAGTTTTTGGCAAACTAATGAGTTCAGGGAAGAAACGAGGAAAGCTCAAAGGATTGATTTGTAGGAGCAGTTAAAGAGCTCAGTAGTTGAGCTAGGGAGTGATTAAAGGCATGTGATTACGATGTATGTGTCAGACATACACAAGGAAAGGAGGAGCTGTTCAGGACAGTGGAAGAAAAGAAGAAATATTGCCTGAAAAACTGCCAGCAAATAAAACAGTGAGATTATCACCTACCACCAAAAATTGGAAAGCTGGAGACATACCAGTTGTATTAAATGGGCAGGAGAAGATATGCAGCTGGGACTTCCTCTTCTGGAACTCACGGGATTCTTTAATTTCTTGGATGCTTTAATTCAGATTTACTGGCAGATTCAGATTTAGGGGACTGCTTGAGCATGTCATCTGACTTCAGGCTTAATATGGGTAATTTAGTTCCATGCAGTAATCATAGAATCATTTAGGTTGGAAAAGACCTAATCAACTGATCAAATCCAGTACTTCTGGGTAAACTGGAGAAGTAGGTTTCAGCCTGTGGCCTATGGATCACTGTAGATTACTTCCAAGATGAACACAAAAAGTTAATGAGGACAGCAAACTTCTTGTCAGTAGGCTTGAATATTTACTGTAAAAAAAAATTATGTCCCTGAAAGAGGGGAAAAAAACCCCAACAAAACAAAGGAAAGCAGTAAATTTATTGCGTATGTCTGTATATGCTTTAAAAGCTATCAGATTTTAATTTTTGTAGAGGAATGGTCAGCACCGTATTTGGCAAGATTGTTACAGCAGTTAGCTATACTCACTGATGAAAATCTGTGTCTTGTTTCAAGACTCAATTTTACAATTTTCAGCTTCTGGCTGTTGGATCATATATTACCTACCCTTTCCTGAATCATTACTTTGGTCATGGAGTCAAGGTAACAGCAGGAAGACCAGAAACTACCATAGAGGTATCAAAAAGTAACACACCAACATAAGTTTGCTAACAAATATTTGAAGAGGTAAGATCTCCAGCAGATTTCAGGCCAGATCAGCTTCTTTCATTTTTGGAGTTGGTGTAGAGCGGGTAACCTCTTACTGTGTGCTCTGGCTAATGTGACAGAAATGTGCTTGTGCCTGATCCAGGCTGAATTTTTACTGTGATGGAGCTGCTAAAGCACTGGCCTAATATCAGTGACTGGGGAGTCCTGGCTTCTGCTAGTCTTCAGTGGTGCAGTTATCTATGATGCTTTCTGTGTTATGATGCTATCTAATTTTTTATGATTTTTTTTCCGATTTTTTAAAAAACATTAAATTAATTCTCTATGTATATTTTTTTCCATTAAACTCAGGAAATGCTTTAAAGGTTTTGTGTTTGAAAAAACAATGAAATAACAGTGCAATGAGTCATTTCAAATCTAGTTTTCATAACTCAGTGTAGGAATGTCAGTAAGTCAAGATAAAAATAGAGGAAGTTCTATGGTCAATATTAATACTTATATATGAAATATATAAGTAGGAATTCAGGAAATGAATATTTTTTTAATTTATGTAGAGACTACTTTTACATTTGATATATCTGTAGAGTTACTTGGCTTCAATTCTCATGTCCTCAAGGCTTTATTGTTTAATCATCAGTACGAGCATCTTTCTTTATAGATTAAATACAGATATAAATAAGTCTCTTTTCAGTGAACAGTGTCGCAGTATGAATAATGAAAAGGGAATCAGGTTGGTATTGACAGCAGGCAGTTTTTCTTCAGAAGCTTCATAGACACTTTCTCTGAACAAATTTATTAAATAATTTCAAATACATGTTTATAAGTTTTTGTTTTCTATTAGCAAACAGGCAGAAAGACCATTTCTGACTGTGGATTATTTGCTATGAACATTTCAATCACATATATAATTCTCAGCAGTGAATTCTCTTATGAATTTTTTTTAATTTTTTTTTTATTTGTTTGAAAGTTTTGCTGTGTTTCTGTGAAAAGAAACCTCGCTCATGGTGTCATTGAAAGTAGTGAAAAATGTGAAGTTGTTTATCACGAAACTAATGAAGAAATAATCTCAGCTGTAAACAGAAAAAGATAAACAAGAAAAACATCAGTCTTTAGTTCTCTTGTTACTCCCTCTAGACAGCTTGTTACATCACGTTGAAGTTAGAGAGTATATGCAATGGAAGGACTTTTAAAGTAAATTTTGTGGAACAAACCACCAGAATTGGTGTGATTCTGTTCATGTCTTCTGCTATTCTGTCATCTAAAAGACCCAAGTAGGGTATTAAACAGACAAATCTGAAACTTCCTCTATAGATTCTGAATATGGGACAGGAGGTTTTTCATATACCTCTAGTTTGATTTTGTATTATTCAGACAGTGCCTCTGTTGTGGTTAGTGACGCTCATTAAAGAGTGTGTAGTGTGGCTACTAGCATTAGAAAAATGGAGTTTTTAAGTGGAAGCGTACCTTCTTGCCACAGAGGTTCTTTGAAAGCTGATGAAAATATTAGAAGTTCATTAAAAAAAAAATAAAAAGAAAAGTATCTTTCTAAGAATTAAAAGTAGGAACCCGCTATGTTGTGCAGGGAGACAGATTAACCACTGAAGGATACTGTAGAATAATTTAAACCACTCTGCCACATTTTAGTACCAGTTATTTCCTAACTCTTTCTGTTGAATTCAGGCAGTTCTGGTTGTAAGGCCGAGGGACGGGGAAACAGGCAGAGGCAAATTATGCTTAGGCTGCAATACCAGCTGTGCTGCTGACAGCAGGACGGTGTGCCGGCCACCACTGTGCCAGGAGTCAAAAGTTCTCCTCCTGCTGACTTCTGCTTGTAGAAGGGGCAATGGTTTGTACTTGCTTAGGGATCATCTGTTACCTTCAAACCAGTCTTAACAGTGGGATGAGGAAAATGTCAGTCCCAGCTGGTAACAGTCCCAAATCCATGTTTGGGGTGGCAGTCTCTGCAGGGCTGCGTGCCCTCACCCTGCGGTTAGGTTTATCCTGTGTCTGCCCATTTCCATGGAGGCTACTCTTACACCAGACAAGGTTATGGGATGGCAATAAAAAAGCATTATCTATTAGAGCATTCAACTAGGTGCCTGGCTGCAAAATTGGAAATGCAGAAAAGATTTTTATTTTTTTAAATTCCGGATTTAATTTAGCAAGTAGATCTCAGTGGTGTCCATATAACCACTCTGGACAGTGGGCACTGGCAACTTCTTCTCTCCACCTGAGGGCTGGTTTGCTCTGGAGGCCTCCAGCTTCCATCTTGCCCTGCTGGTGTTTGAGGAGTGTCCCTGAGTTACTCCGAGCACTGGAGCTGGCTTGTGTTTCTCCAGGGTCTCCACCTGCCTCTCAAGCAGCCTTGTCTCACTGTTTGCTTTTACCAAGAGGAATCTCTAGGTAGAGCACGTACCAAGTTGGTTGTGAGCATTCATATTTCCTTTCACCCCTTTCTTCATTGAATTAGGTTTAAAAATAAAATACTTCTATTATTAAACTTCCTTCTCCTTTGTTTTGTGTGGTGGAGAGCATCACTCTTCCCATCTGTCTGCCTTCCTTCCCCATGTGCTTCCCTGAAATTACTCCTCTATTGTGTTCTTTAATTACACTCTTCCCAGCTTCAGGGAATTTGAATTCTTCAACATTGTGGCAAAGTCCCATCATTTGTGTATCAAGAGACTTGTTCATTATACCTCTGTTAGGCATCTTGCAGCATCTACTTTGCCATAGAGACCATAGACAACACAATATTAAACTGCAGGCAGTGCATCCTTTTCTAAATTACTTTGTCCTTCCACACCATTTTCTTCCATGCCTTTTACCAGTTTTGTGGATTCTGCTGTCATCATTAAGGGGAAAGAATTTTTTGTCTTTTTATTAAGTAGTAAGGCATTTTAAAAGAAAGTCCATGGTGTAATACCACGGCATTATTGCCTCACTGGCCATTTGTTTTACAGGCATACAAAATGCTTCTGTGCTTATGCAAGGAGATGAGAAAACGAAGGTAGATGAGTGGATAAATGAGAGGTAAGAGGTACAGGTGTTTGGCCCCTCTCTTTCATATGATGTTTTCTCAGCGGGAAAGGCCTGATAGCAGGTAGTACACTGTATCTCCAAAGTAAAACCTGACCATCAAGAAATGGGGACAGCAGTGAGGCAGTATGGAGAGGTGAAGGCTTTTTGCTCAGCAATCAGTAGAGCACAGCACTGTGGCTGTTGTTGACCGCAGTTGAGAAACTTAGCTAGAGGTCAGATTAAAAAGAAAAAAAAAAGCAGAGAGAAAGTGAGTCAATGGGGAAACATTAGGGATAATGAAATTCCAATATGATTAGTTTTTATGTAACCTTGTTGTCACACATTCTCCATTGCTGGCAGGCTAAACAGAGAAGTCTCCTGATCCAGCTGTAAAATCTGTACAAATTGGTTTTGTTTTTTTTCCCATCTTTTCTGTGTTTGTAATCAACAAAACAATCAGATCAGCAATGCCCATTCATCTTGCTAGGACATTCCAAAAGCATCCTGAATGTGGCAAAAAAGAAGATAAATCTTCCCTAGCATAAGGAGCAGGGCTGGGTGATGCGCAGCGCCCAAAGCTGGGTTTACACTGATGAAGACCTTTCAACGAGAGAGAAATTAGGAAGCAGATTCATCCCAGGTCAGGATGGGAAACACAAAGCAGAGGACAGGATTTGTCTGAAGACTTATCCTAGCTCTGGAAAGTCAGCATAGAAGGACACACTAAGAGATGGAAAACAACTGGAAGAAAAATTAAAATCATATCAAGATGTGTTGTTTGATTTATCCATAGTCATCTTCAAATAAGAGTATCCAGTTTCTTAAAGCTCTTCATTCCAATATAATAAAGTTTGGTAGGTGTTTTTCTGTTTTGCTCAAAGTTATTTAGCCTTAAGACTAATTTTTCTGCAAGCTGACAGGCTGCACACATCTTTTCAACTTGCAGGGCTGGATTAAACAGGACTCCAACAGCACCAACCACTCCAACAGAAAATCAGGAGCAAGCCAAATCCTGCAGAGTGAACTGCAATTAAATTGCAAGTGGGAGACATTTTCTCGTGGTAGAACATTAGCCAGGGTAACCTCAGTCTGCAGCAGCAGAGCTCCCAAACACAGGAACTTCCCTAAAATGGTAATAGGTTGGGGTTTCTTTTGTGTTTTTTTTTTCTGTTCATGGCAATGCTTTTAACACATAAGAATAATCTGTGCACTAAGGAAATGTATCTGATTCTTTTGTGTAAACCTCCTTAAAATGCAGAGCATAGTGACTTGGTTTGGTTTAAAAGTGTAATTGGTAAGGTCTGTGTCTTAGCATGCTATTTAGGTGAGTTTGTATTTGGTGCATTTTTCATGTCTTACTTTAATTAATCACTCTCAATTTAGTCCATACTTTACCAGTGCTACTCTAAAATTTAGAGAACAGCATTAGCCACAGTCACAATGTGAGAAGGATTTCAAACAAGAAAAGACTCTTCATCAGCACTTGGTGTTGTAAGAAAAACAGAAAATCTGTAGCTCAGTCATTACAGTTACCATGTTTGCATAAATGTGAGCAAAATAAATGAGCCAGTTTCTTCCTTTGTTTCTGCTTGTGGTTTTTTTGTTCTGGTTTGTTTCGGGTTTGGGGTTTTTTTGAGGAAGAAGATATACATTAATTCATGTTTGATTTGTTTTATGTCCCTTGACGTGAAGTGGTGAGGCTGTAGCCTGGGAGATGCTGTGATCTTTTCCAGATAGAAAAACTTATCTCACTTTTTTTCCCTTTTTTTTTTTTTTTTAATGGAAAGAGAATTTAAGCTTTACGTTTGAGGAATAATTCATGTAACTTTTCATTGTTTCAGTGAAGTATAGAATCATGGAATGCTTTGGGATGGAAGGGACCTTTAAAGGTCATCTAGTCCATCCCCCCTGCAATGGGCAGGGACATCTTCAACTAGATCAGGTTGCTCAGAGCCCCATCCAGCCTGGCCTTGAATGTTTCCAAGGATGGGCCATGACCACCTCTCTGGGCAAACCTGTTCCAGTGTTTCACTACCTTCATTGTAAAAAATTTCTTCCTTATATCTAGTCTGAATCTACCCTCTTTTAGTTTAAAACCATTACCCCTTGTCTTATCACTACTGGCCCTGCTAAAAAGGCCCTCTGCATCTGTCTTATAAGCCCCCTTTAAGTACTGAAAGGCTGCAATAAGGTCTCCCCAAAGCCTTCTCTTCTCCAGGCTGAACAACCCCAGCTCTTTCAGCCTTTCCCCATAAGGGAGGTGTCCCATCCCTCTGATCATCTTCGTGGCCCTTCTCTGGACCCTCTCCAACAGGTCTATGTCCTTTTTGTACTGAGGACCCCAGAGCTGGAGGCAGTGCTCCAGGTGGGGTCTCACCAGAGCAGAGCAGAGGGGCAGAATCACCTCCCTCGACCTGCTGGCCACGCTTCTTTTGATGCAGCCCAGGATACGGTTGGCTTTCTGGGCTGTGAGAGCACATTGCTGGCTCATGTCCAGCTTTTCATCTGTAAGTATAGCATGGTCTTAAACCTTACTGCGAATTTTGAGGCCATTCAGTATTCAATGAGCAATGCTTTTGTTCTTTCCTCAAATATTTTAAACATAGAGTGAGAGTTGAGCATAAATTGATGTCTTTGTTGTGGGCTTTCTCATTCTTCATGGTTCAGTATAATGATGTAGTTGAGAGAAAGGAGACACAGTCACTGCTGCTTTGCTCACTGTTAATTTAGAGTTGCCAGAATCACTCAATTTGGGACTACCTAGTTCTGAGAGATGCTATAAACTGGATTTTCATTAAGCATGATGAGTTAGCAAATAGTTGTAGTCCTTAAAAGGAGAGAAAACATGATAATAATGCAGCACTGAAAGGATATGCAGTGTGCTCAACATTGTGAAGCTTATGACTTTTAATACATCTATTATAATTTCATGTGAGACATTGCAGAAGCTTCAGAGTGGGTCACTGATTGAAATCTGTGGCTGCTTATATATCACTTTACTTCTTTTGCATCTAGTTCTGGATTTTGATCATGCTAATGTTGCTGAAAAAGCTGCTTCACAAACTTGAACGACTGATCTGGCTCTTGGGCAGTTAATGAAGACAGTCTGGACTTGGTGTGGGATTGGTGTCTCCACCAGACTAAGGGTATGCAGAGATGTTGAATGTGCTACGTTTTTCCATGGTGTGAGATGCAAGCTTTGTACTGGAAATGCATCTTTAAGCCGGAGCCGTTCCAGGGCAGACATCTGCACGTCTGCTGCCTCTGCTGAGCAATCTGGAAAGCCCACAGCACCTCAGCTGCAGGTGAACTCCAATGGTCCAGCAGCGATGGGCTCCTTGTGTGATTCAGAGGGATGATCCCTGCATGCCCAGCCACCTCCTGTGTTGTGCACTGCCCATAAATGAGCAAACAAGTTGAGCCCAGCACCTCTTTAGGGTGTTTCTGAAATACTGGAAAGCTTATCAGCCAGCTCTTCAGAGATGTGACTTAAGAGTAACAAGGAGACAGGGGAAAATATTTATCTGTCTGAACAGAAATTGTGCAGGAGACCACGGGAAAAGTGGCTACATGGTGAGCCATCTAACCATGGTAAAAGGTGCCTATGGTAATAAAATCCTCTTCAGTTCACTTTCTTACAGCCCTGTGCTACTCAGCAGTGTCTCACGGCCACAGAAGCCTGTTGTGTTACAGCTGGATGGATGGGGGCACGTGAAAATCAGGCAGATATTTTTGTGACTCTTGGATGTGTTTCTAAAATAGTGCCTCTTATGAGACGGAAAGGAATGTAACTCTCAAAACACATGCCAAAAAGCCTTAATATATTAACATAATTTTATAATTGTGTGTTGTTTCTGGAGATTCTTAAACCTACGTACCAATAAATTGACTGGGATTTTCTTTTTTATTTCAAATGTTTCAGTTACTCATTTAGAAACAGTGCATACAACACTATAATAAACCCCTGGTGTCTGATGGATGGTTGCCAAGCCTATCCTGTTTTTAAAATTGTTTTCTATTAGATGGATCTAATGGAAAGTGCATTGTAAAAGACCAACTTAAAAAATAGTAATAATATGTAGTTTTGATAAGTGTTTTTTCCTTCATGAAAAAGCTGCCTTTCCCTCCCCCATCCTTCCCACTTTCCCTCTACTTGTAGATGTGTGGGAGAGATGGGGGCAGCACGATGCCTCTGGAACATTTGTCTCCTCGGGAGGTGGAAGGTAGAGAGGTCTCCAGCCTCACTGGTATTTTTCTTTTGGTTTGAAAGGAAGGAATGTTATTGGCTAGATTATTGAGCCGTGAAGATAATAACTCAGGTATTTGGCAATACTTCTAAGATTATTTTTCAAATATCTTGTGGAATAATTTATTAATTTCTGGGAAGAAGAATTTTTTTTTTCCATATAAATGAACTGGTTTTGCTGCCTTTTTTTTTTTTTCAAATATGAATATTTAAATGTCAGTTTCAGAGCCATCCCATAAGTATGAATATATACAATACAATCTATATGTTGATTTAATATACTTTCCCTTTCAGAATTACTCAGCATACGCAATAAAATTTAATTCCTTTGCAAATTTACCATGTGACCACATATTCAAGGTTATCTTTTCCTGAAGAATACATTTATTGCTATGTTAACTCTAGTGTGATGTCTTAAGAACAAGAATTTGAGGTGTAATTTGTTGTATAGCTACTTATAAAAAAGCAAATGACTGAGATGAATAGCCAGCCTCTGACATTCTTGGAGCTCCTGAGCGGTAGCTGAAGGCATGAACGTCCCTGCTCGGGTTCCTGAGTGGTCCGTAAATAGCAGAGATAGTATTCACAATTGGAAGAGGTCTGACTTTAGCTGCAAGTGTTTATACAGTCAGTAATGCAAATGCACTTTCACTGTAGACATTAATTTGCTATGGCTAAATCTATTTTCTATTTCTGTTGTAAAAAAATGACAGTTAAACTGTGTAGTAAAAGGGTAGTTAGACTACTGAGTGCATTAGCACTTAGGGTCATTACTTATAATTCAGGTAGGACTGGGAGTCAGGGAAGGTGGAAAGGATTTTCTGGGGGGTTTTGTTATGCTTTTCTTAACTCATTTCACTCCTCTACAGATACCTTTAACCATGTCAGTGGTCCCTTTTGCCCTAGGTTATTCTCTATGTATGTTATGGACCTCATTGTGTCAGTCTGATAATTGTGTATTAGGCAGTTTGATGTGTTTTTTAGTAGCAAACTGTATTATAATTTTATCTGCTCTGCAGCTGGGTGCTGTCATTCCCCCTTGGAATACCCTGCTTTTCACGGGTTTGAGTGTTGATTGTTACAGATTTCAGAACCAAATCAATACGAAGAAACAGATAATCCTGATGAATGATAATTTCTTGGAGTATAGCACAGGGGATGATGAAATGCTCATAGAAATAATATAATATTTTGAGTAGAAGGTTCTTTTGAAGAAAAAATCTTGAATGGGGAATTTGATTTCCACTATGCTTTGCACTATACTGAAAATCCTTTCATTTGTGGCCAGTACCACATATAAGGCACACCCTCCAATTTCAATGTAAATAAAAATACTGATGTAGTGTATTTCTCATTGGAGACTGCAGTTCAGATTAGAATCCTGTTGTGTTAGCTCTTTTACAAACAGAGAGGGATAATCTGTTTTATGATGCGGCATGGCTGACAAATCTTAAGGGCAAGGATACACACAGAGTCAGAGGCAAAAATGAGAACTAAACCAGATGTTTTCAGCTCTAGAATAATGCTTGAAGTGTTTGTCCACACTTCTTAAACCAAATAAAAGTTGGCAATGAAACGGGTTTTTCCATTAAAACTATCAAGAATAGATCAAGCATGGGAACATGACAGTTTTATTGAAATATCTATTTTGTTGGAGAAAAAGAAGGGGAAATGCATTGTTTTGATACTGCAAAAAATCTTCCATTTTCATCCTAGAAGGGGCTTTTATTGTGAAATTTCCTTTGTCTGTCTTTTGGGAAAAAAGCCTCCAAACTGACAAAAGGATACAATTTCATGTTATAAAAATATTTAGATTTTTTCATTTTTGACTTTTGTTCCTAGTCTGAGATCAAACTCATGACTTTTCGTGGAAAACTGAAAATTTGGGTTTTGTCTTAAACAGCTAACCACACTATTGCTCAGAAATAGGGATACTCTTTTACTGCTTTGCTGTTGCTAACTCAAGGCAGTTTCAAAACCAATCAGATTTCACAATCAGTCACAAAACACAGAAGATGCTCTCCTTTGGTCTCCGCTGCACTCGGGAAGTGAAACATCTGGAGATGCTCCGGCAGCGCGACAGGCTGTCCCACGGGGCGAGGGCTTGGGAGCTGCTGGGGACGAGGGGCTGTGGAACTGGCGGTCCCAGCCCTGCCTGCGCTGATGGCTGCATCAGCCTGTGGATGCAGATGTTGCTAGCTGAAGAGAATTTTTCCTGTTAATACTTGTAAACAAGGAAATTACCTAACGACAGAGGTGTGCTTCTAGCTGCGGCATTAGTTGATAGATGTCTTTTTAATAATTTGTTCACTGTGGCTCTGCTAAGAATACGTTGATCTGCAATGTGGCAGGTATTCTGGGATGGCATGGCATGTTTTTTGCAGTATCTGGCCCAGCTTCTCAAGGACTTAAGGGGTCAGGCACTGGAAAATAATTTGGTCCTGTAAGCCTGTGCTGATCAGAAATTCCTGTGGAAGCCTCCTGTGGTGTGTTTCTGTTCAGAGTTCTGTGCTACTGAACTAAAACTCCTGTGCTAGCCAGGCTAGTTCCAGAGCACGTCCAAAGTTCGTTTAATTATTCACAGCACACATTCTGAAATAGTTTTTTCTGGAATTTATTCAAAACCAGCATTTGTCAAATTTCTCCCCCTGTGCCTGCGAGTTTAATTCTCAGTTTATAACTCCATTTGGAGACTGGAAGTTTTGGAACTTGTGATCTACTAAAATTTATGCCTTTGGGTGTGACATCTTGAGCTAAGTGGCTAAAGTTTTCCATGTCAGACAAGTCTGGATTTCCAACAAGCTATTTGTCAGCTTGGACTGGAATAAAAGATCTTGTAGAAAAGAAAGTGAAGCACAGCTTTCAGCTGATAAATAGTCAGCCTTTCTACTAAATCTTAGCTTAGAAATTTTAATAAGTAGCAAATGTAATAAATCTGTTTAATCCCTGAATCACATAGTATTGCTTTTCAGTTTAATTATTTGTTTATGTGGAATTCAGAAGAGCCAGAAGGAGTTCTGGGTCTTTTGAATGTTGACTTTATATCCTGATGCCTTTAAGAAATGAAAGTAATTAGCCTGCTTTTTGCTCATAGGGTTTGCTACAAAACCGAGTACAATTTCTTCTGGTTTCAGATCTTGACCCCTTTTCATCCAGCTTTTAAAAAATCCTTACAAATGTACATACTTGTATTCAGTCCTGTTATTCCTCTTTTCTCTCTGTTGTGCTTAAACTGGAGAACATTCTTTGGGCTCTCTCTGTCTGTTACCTGTTGATAAGTCTATTCCCATTTTCTTTCCCTCTTCACCTATGGGATATTGAATGTGTGTACATTACTGTAGATTCCTTATAATATCTATTTGTGTATTCACACTTCAGATCCTGTTGGAGGAAAATTTGCCATGACACAGAGTAACATGAACTTTTCATAGTAGTTTGTGGTAGTTCACGTGAGAGGAAGAGTCCTGAATAGGAGCACCAGCAGCAGATAAAGATGATGTACCTGCTTCATTCTTGTACAGGTGTGAGATTAATTGATTTATTACCTGTTCAAAATGAATGAACACGTTTAAAAGAAGCTAACTGAGCAGCTGTGCAGTTTTCTTGGGAGGAAGAGCACATTTTACATGGGGCTGACAGATGCCTCACTGAGTCCGAAGGCAGATTGCGATGTCTCTGGGGGCTGATTCACAGTGGTGTCAGTAGGACTGCAGTGAACACACACCGTGTTGAAGGATGTTGATGCAATGTTTGCCTGTTCGTCAGAAGGGTGGCAACCTTCAAGCTGGAGAGAAGCAGTATTCCCTGCTGGATAAGCCTGACTCAGAGAATTAAACTGAGCATCCACAAGCAAAACTTAAACCAGGCAAATGTGCAAGAGGTTGTAGGAATGTATATGTTCAATATATGTAAGGAGGTTGACAGTTGTTGCTGATTGACTGACTTCAAGCAGCAGGGAGGTTGCAGAGGTGATATTCCTGAAACCTAGGCTATGGTTTGTTTATGAGCTTGCCCAAAGAGAAACCTCATGAGAAGTAGCATGGCTTTGCCACTGGAGCTCAGGAGGTGCGATATTCAGCCTATATACTTCTTGACTTCATTTTTCCATGTGTTTTTTTCTTGTTTTCTTCATGCTGTGGCATTTCGTTTGACTGACATTTTCAAATGTACAATAATTGACATCTGTACTTTTTAACCTTAAAGAAATAAAATTGTAGGATAATTTAACTAGGCTTCTGTGGAATTGATGCTGGGTCAGGGCTGAGGGGAAAAATAATCTCAGTTTAAAAGCAGGCAGGGGACGACTGAGGAATCTGTGACCAGTGGTTGCATAAAGTTTGTCTCTGAGTTGGAGCTGACGCAATAGCTGGTGCTTGAGACTGTGTGCAATCTTGGATTTTCTTTTTTCTTTCTTTTTTTTTTTTTTTTTGGCTACTGCATCTTTACACTGTTAATGTTTCTTGTGTTGCCATGTGGACATTTTATTCTGTGCAGCTTAGCTTTTCCTTCCCCGTAACATTGTTTGTATGCAATTTTGGCGTTTTGTGTGATTTTTTTTTTTTTTTTAAGAGAGCTGATATCCTTCTGAGTTTGAAGATTTATGTAGATGTGATTGCTTATGGCACTTGATGACACTGTATAACCATTTGGAAAATAAAGAAAACTTACAAATTTGTGAGGGAGGTTTTTGGAAGTCAGGGGGTAACAAATGCAGCTGTTGTCAACCAATGATTTAGAATATACTGCTCTGGCTTTCTAAAGCAGTGTCCTGCACAGCTTTGAACCCTCTTTAAATGTGTCCATGCTGCCCCCAGCTAGGGCCAGGACTGTGTGGTGCATTTGTCTGCTCAGTGGCAGGCACTGCTGAGTTCCTACTTGGCATTTTGTGTTGTTTTTAGGCCGGGGGGGCTGTCCTTACACTGTGGGGATGTTTCACCTGTATTTTCCAGTGTAGCTCTGTCTTAACCTAAAACGGTGCTAGGCAGATCCGATCACCTTACTCATCTCAGTAAATTTTGTTTCTGAAGCAGCAACCATGATGACTTCTATAGCAATGAGTGTTGCAGGAACACACAATTTGCACTGTTAATTGCTCAGGGATTGTACTTATGCCACTAACTGTATATGTTTGAAAAGGAATGAGCAGCCAATCTGTATTTTTCCTTTTCCAAAGAATACTGGATCCCAAGAGTAATATTACTGAGTAAGACTTTGGTTAGCAGAAGAGGTCCTTATCTGCCTTAGATTTTTTGGATGAACTAGTGAGTATCTGTGAGAGATCAAGTACTATATGTGATGGTGATCTTTCTAGGATCAACCAAACACAAATATAAAGCACTGTAATTCATCCTCCTTTGGGACAAACTGAGGGAATTTGATCCATCTGACTAAGATAATCTGTTAAGGGGAACTTTGCATCCGGTACAAGGGGGTTTTGTTTCTTTTTTTGTTCTTTTTGGGTGAACCGATCCAGGTGAAATAGCCAAAAAGTATATGTTCATCTCAACAAGGCTGAAGTGGATGCACAGTGTTTCTGTTACATGAAATGAGAGTTTTTTTCCACTGCATCCAGCAAGAAGCAAATAACCAAGAAGGCAGTAGGTATTTTCTGAGCTTGATCAGCCTAGCCTTTTCAGGATGGGTTTGTGGGACATTGCATAACAGAGAGAGTAACCATTTGGTAATTCTTTAAATTCCTTTTGTGTAAAGAGTAGGAAAGGAATTACAGTGGGATTTCTGTACTGTCCTACCTGGTGACGTTTGCAATTATGTAACTTCAAGGCTCTTCGTAGTTCTCTGGAGCTGAAATTCTTGAACTATATTTATGACAGGTGAGTAAGGTTTGAACACTTAAATTTTGCTTCTGTTGATTTAAAATTGTAGGCTATGATGAAAACTGGCAATTAGCTCTGTCATCTTGGTGTCAGATGTAGGAGTCTCTCAGACCTATCTTAAAAATGGGAGTTGATTGATGTTTTGTTTGTCTTTCTAGTCATTAGAAATAAGAGCATGTTTGTTTTTTGTTGCACTGAGTTAGGTGCCAATAGTAGAAATAACACTGTGTGATTTCCTGTGGTGTAGATACACTTTATGTGAACTTTGAAAGCTCTGTAAACAAATTATATAAGCATTTAAGATTGAGTTACCGATAAGGCTGTATTGTGTTTTCACCATTCCTTTTTCCAGGCTCATTCACATTCTTAAAACTCTCTGAAGACCCCCTGTTTCTCCTTCCTTCAGCTCACTTACAGACCCTTTTCACCATGGATGTTGTCATTCCCACTGACAGCTACTAGATGGGGTTCAGAAGCAAATTCCAAATAGAACAAACTCTTAGAAAGTTTGGACTAGAGACTTCAAGCCTGTCTCATCATTGAAGAGAGTAATATTTGAACAGGGAGCCTGTAGCTGAACAAGTGACAAGAAATGTGTTGGTCTTCACAAAAATGAAACAATTGTATGAAAGATCTCAGCTTCTCCTTTGCCTTTATAAGTCTTTTTTCGTAGGCATTCTTTGCCTTTGTTTTCCCAACTGGTATTCCTGAGCAGTGTTTCTGTTTTGATGTGTTGCAGCTGAAGGTTAGATAGTCTTGCTCTTTTATTTGTATTTTTGGGCATCATCTTTCCTCTCTGCCTATATTAATATATAAAAGTCCTGATACCCTAAATTATCAGATTTAGTAGAATGTACATCTGCATCTTTTAAAAACTATGTTTTTTAAAGCTTGCTGTTTTCTCTCGGACTCCCACTCCACTGGCAGTATCAGAAACTTAACATGTAGAAATAAGCTGGTCTATATAAAATAAGGAGCTTTATTTTTCGGGGTGGGGTGGGGTGGGTGGGTTTAAAATAATGTGGTGGTGGTGATAAGTAGAAAAGCACAGAGCCAATTTAAAAGAAAAACAGGTTAATATAGTGACCATTGTGTGGTGGGTTCACCTTGGTCAGCAGCCCGACACCCACCCAGCCGCTCGCTCACTCCCCCTCCTCAACAGGACAGGGGAGAAGATATGATGGCAAGGCTCAGCTGTCGAGATAAAGTCAGGGAGACTGCTCACCAGTTACTGTCATGGGCAAAGCAGCCTTGGCTTGGGGAAAATTAATTTAATTAGCTGCAAAGTAAAATAGATTTGTGTAGTGAGAAACAAAGGCAAATGAAAACAACATGTTCCCCCCATCCTCTCCCCCTTCTTCCCATGCTCGGCTTCAGTCTTTCATTCCTGAATCATCCACCTCCCTCCCCACCCCGAGTGGCACAGGGGCATGGGGATGGGGGTTTGCAGTCAGTTTGTAGCAGCTCCTCTCTGCTCCTCAGTTTTCCCCTACTCCAGCGTGGGTCCTGCCCATGGTCTGCAGTGCAAAATCTTTATTTATTTGCATATTTATGTGTTCTTGCTTTGGGCTTTATAATTTAATTTCTTTGTAAAAGAACCTGAAATCGAACAATAAATAAGATAGCGAATTAAGCCGTTTGACAGCTGGAAGTTGTGCTATTGTCAGCAGAACAGTAACAATTTGAATATGGCAGAGTTGCCTTTTTCTACCTGTTTTGAATTAGAAAAGCATTAGTACATTAGACTTTCTGCCTAGTTTTGCTTTGTTTTGTTCTTTTAATATTTCTTGCAAATTAAAAATGGAAATGTAGCCAAACAATTCTCTAAAGGTCACTCATCTCATTTTGAAGTTAAATGAAATATTTATCCTAGAAATGTTTTACATGTGAATATTTACATATAGCTTGTTATTCCTTTTTTTTTAAAAAAAAAACCCAATAAAATCTGAAATTGATTTGGTTCCTTTCATTACAGATTTTTCACCGAAAATTATATTAGGCATGGTGTTTGCTTTTCTAAATGAAAATTAAATTGACCTATTAGCATTACATCATTGTATAGATACTTCCAGGAGGTGATGTTTGTTGATGAGACTGGCGAACACAACCCTCCTACCACCAGCTCATTCCCTTATTGCAAATCAGAGTTATTCCAAAAAGGGTAAGTCTTATTCCAAATAACAATTAAACATTCATTCTGTAAAATGCTCACCATCATCACTGCAGCAGATGGAAATAAGAATGATCTGGTGGTTTTGTCTCAGTTTAAGAGCTGAGTCCTGTGGCACGCAGGGTGATGTGCTAGGACCAGCCCCAAAATAGCTGGCTGTGGCACTGGTAGCAAGGCTGCAAAAGCCAGGTTGCCACCATGTGCTGGGGAAAAAAGAAAGTTGCATGGGTGCTGGGAAACAGTGCTGCCTGCTATTGCTGCATGTGACACTGCTGGCAGGGCGTCTCAATGCGGAGATGTGGTTCCCCAAACAGATGGGATGCAACTGTCTTTTGCCATGGCATAAGTTACCCCAGTTACTTGGGGATATAGCTGCACAGGCTGCACTGACAAGAGAATGTCTGTCTCAATCAAGTACTTCAGGCTCAAAGGAGGCGTTCCCTATAATCATCCATCAAACCACTCAAATTTCTCCTTGGCTCCTCGAACAGAACTGATGAAAAGTTAGGTGTTGTCTGATTAATGTTTTTACCATTTGCTTCTGCCCTTCCTGCCTGTCTGCATCTGTGGTTGTCTCCTGCATTATCTGTCCCCAGATTATAAAATCTTTGGAGGATGCATCATCTCTTTGCCTGGTAGGGCTTTCCCCCTCCACCTTCTCAGCTCCTGCGGCTTCGTTCTGATTCGTTTCCTCCCTTTGGTAGGAAATTCCTTCAGTGTCATCACTTTGAGAGCTGGCCTTTTGCAGCATTTTGTTTTTAAAATGTACCACTTAGTAACTAATCTCAAACGAGAGCAAGGCAAGTCTGTTATATAGTAATATATAATGAATTGTGGTATGAGCAAAGAATGTATGTAAGCTGTACGCTTGTATAAAACAGTCCTTCTTTGGGTCAGTTTTGTGCATAGCATTCCTCTTGTGAAGTTGCTTTGGCTAAATCAAGAAACTAACATTTTGATTTGTGAAATTAAGTGAAAGACAGGAATATAACTGCTTGGTAGACAAAACCAAAGACAAAATTAGTACTCACTGTAGTTTGACAATAAAATGATTGACTGATTTAAAAAAAAAAAAATGAAATGGAAAGCATTTGTGTGGTGCCAAAACTGAGGTTATCTATTATAACTCTGAGACAGATTCATATAAAATTAGCAAAAACTCTCTCATACCACGCATCTTTAAATAGCCTTGCCTTTACATGTGCATACATTCCTTACTGTTCCTCAGAGCATTTACTTATTGATGGGGCCTTTGTTAAGGCAAGAGAATTAGATTATATATTATGCTAAAGACATTCTCGTATTACTATTGCTTCACTGTATTGCTTAAGCTGTCAGTAGGAATTTCAATTTTGTGTATATATTTTAGAAACATGCTTTATTTTCAGATAAAAGTTTGGAAAAGTAGCTATTTTTGTAATTCTGATAATCTAGATCATTCAGGATGGCCTAAGGAGAAATATTTGAAAATTAAACTTCACGCTTAGCCCTTTCCATTTGTGGTTTCCCTCCTCTCTGCAGAGAAAGGGTGTACAAAGATAGTTTCTGTGGGTTTAGGAAGCAGATGGTAGCACACGAAGCCCTGTGTTTATAAGCACTATGGTGTTTTGATTTTTAATTAATGGTGTTTTTTGAAAACTTCAAAGCAGGTTAGTAGAAGAGTGAGCTCAGATAGTGTTTGATGTCAGCAAGTGAAAATGGAAGAGGGTCATCTGCCCCTTATTGTGTGTGTGAGGGGTGGGGGATCGTATCTATTTATTTGAAATATTTTCTTAGTCGATCTTCAAATGAGTAAAAAAAAAAAAAAACAAACTCCAAAAAAGGAGGAAAACATTATCTAATCAAAGCTTCTCGGTCAACTAATGACGTCAAGCAGTAACCTTCTCTTTCTCACCATATTTCCTTTGGACTATAAACTATTTAATACAGCAAGCAATTACATCATCCATCATAGCAATGTAGCGCTTTTCTGAGTTTCGCTATGTGATGGGTTTATCAGTGCTGGGCATGGGAAGGAGGTAAAGAATAACATCCTATTTAAATGAATTTGCAGATTGGAATGTGGGGAGGAACAATGGCCCGTGCTGGTGCCTGGCAGCACCCCGGGTTGTCAGCCTCCTGTTAATGAAAAATGCTTTAATGACTACACCAACCAGGTGCCAGGATGTGAAATACATGTGTTGGGTATTGGACTTGTGTCTAACGTGGATTTTGAGCTACGGCAGTAACTTAACATAGGGACACAACCTGCACGTGGTCTTGTTCTGTGCTGACATGGCTGCTGCATGTGGGAAAGATGAGCTCCTCTTGAGTGCGTTGAAGGGTGAGAGCAGGTGTCAAGCGTTATCATGGAGAAATAAAAGCACTTCTTACCTTGTGGTGATTTGTTCATATGACCTTTCTGTTAGAATAATTTTGCCTTCTGATGTCGTTTTCAGCAGCACGTCACGTTTTCAGCAGCACGTCACTTTTTCCTGCTGTTTCCAGTAGAAGTAATGATGCTAGTTAGGATATTCAGAGGTGACCTGATGTGCACGCAGGTGATTAGAGGAGGTGTAATTTTAAATTCAGATTTTGTAAAGAATAGTAAAGGTTTTGTAAAGAAATTTCCTTTTCTGAAAGGAAAGCTGATAATTGTCCAATATTTAAAAATTAGCAGTGAAATTGCAGTTGGCAAGCCCTTGCAGTAGCAATATTGGTTTTTTTTTTCTTGTTGCTTATGCCAGTCTAGTACATGAGTGTCATAGATTTGTTTTTTCCTCAGAATACGGCGGCATGGGCTTGGACTTCTCCTATAGCATTGCAGTGGCAGAAGAGCTGGGAAATATCCGCTGTGGAGGTATTCCTATGGCTATTGGAGTGCAAGCTGGCATGGCTACTCCTGCTCTTACAAGGTAATGTTTAGAAAGCTTGGTTTAGCCTAGAAGCCAAATCGTCATGTGTTTAGGCCTAAAACCCAATCTGTGTAAGAGTAGGAAAATAGATTACTGTGCAGATTTACCGTCTAGTTGCTCTTCAGTAATGCCTAAGGAAGAAACCTACTCTCTATCTCTCTCAGACAGTTTGGTTTAGGGGAGAAAATACATTTTTTTTTTTTAAATGTAAGAGTATTATATATTAAAACGTAGGCCTTGTTTAATAGTAGATGATATGTTTACAAACACAGAACCTCGGTGCCACAACCAATAAAACAATTTTAATTCCAGAATCCCTCTACTCATGTTTGTGTTTTTGCTTAGCCACATATCCCAGTGCAGTCATACTAAGGATGCACTTAGTTTTAATGATTAGGATCAGTCTAATTCTATTTCATAATTTACTTGCT
Organism: Nipponia nippon; assembly: GCF_047370975.1. Taxonomy (NCBI): domain Eukaryota; kingdom Metazoa; phylum Chordata; class Aves; order Pelecaniformes; family Threskiornithidae; genus Nipponia; species Nipponia nippon. Next base: position 140,726,590 of record NW_028262290.1, on the reverse strand, counting down.
TTTTTTCCAGCTTTACAAGGTGCTCCTCACTGACTGTGACTTTTCAGAAATAATGATCAATATTGGTGTAAGTCCCAAAGTCATAGCACATGTATCGTGCTTCCTAAATACGCCAGACAATTACCCATTTTGCTTTTTCTCATCTGCTCGTGTCAGTGTTTCCCTTTTATCACTTGCTATCATTTAGGCTCCTGCACTTTCTGAATCTGTTTTGGGGGGTTTTTTTTCTCCCTCAATAAAAGTGGCAGTTACCAACTTCTTCTTCTTTCGTAGTTTCAGAGATATTCTGCATCAAAACAGCAGTTTGCAAAACTAGAGGGAGACGACAGGCTGGTCCAGCAGTTTGCCCCTGGAATATGGATACGCCTAAAATTCTGGAAGGCGGTGGTGGGGATTAAATTCAAATGATGACGATGAAGTCAAGAATTTCTCTGCACAAAACAGATATACAAGAGGGGGATTTTTGCACAGAAGAGCATTTTAGGGTTGGGTTTTTTGTTGGTGGTTTCCCCCCTGCCCCCATTCTGAATGAAAGTGCCTGTAAATCCACTGTAGAGTCTGGAATGTAGGCTCTGTTCCCTTGACATCCTTTTATCCTTTTGCTAAGTATGCACGACTTCGGAGGTCTCAGCCATGGGAAATCTTTCTAAAACTTTTCTTCTCCTTTGTGTAATACACCAAAAGCTTGCTGAAAGCATGGAGTTCAGTGTGTCTGTTGCAACAGTAGTTTAGTTATAGTCCAACTGAGAATAAAACTAGTATTTTAAAAGACTTCAGAGAATAGTACCGTGCCCCCATGATAGCCTTTTATTCCCAGGGGTTTAAAAAAAATCTGAGGGTAAAAGAAGGCAGGATTTGTTCCATTGCAGTTTCTTGGCCTTCTGTTGCTCTGTTTCTGCTCTAGTAAAGCAGTGAAGCTATGTATATTTGTGCTAGTGAAATCCTGAAGTGGATGTTCTTAGAAAGTAAATGTGAAAATGTTGTTAACATGATGAAATCTGAAATTTGCATCTGTATTAGGAACTTTTCCTTTACTGTTAAGTCATTTCCACTGACTAGTTATACAGTACAGTGTCCCACCCTTAAGATGTGAAAGTGAATCTTGGTAATGAAAAGAGAAAGCTGGTTGCTACAGGAAATTTTCCACAGGTGCAGCTTTACTTCATGCAGTATAGTGAGAGGGCTAACTGCTTGTCCTGGGTCATGGACTCAAATTGCATTCACAACCTGGACGGTGTCTTTAAAGGTATCTGCGTACTGTGGTGATCCTAAACAAGTTCAAAGAGAGAATCCAAATTTTGCATCTTAACTGTGCGTTGTTGCCCATGATGCATCAGCGATGCGCAAAGTAAACAGTAATATGGGAATCAACCATCATCCCTTAAAAAACTTTTAAAAAGAAGTCTGGAGCCCTTTGTTGGCTTTCCTAACTTTGGGCTTTATTCATCATTCATCAAGCATACACTGAATGCACCTGAAAACCAACTCAGTCAACGTGATACATCATGAAGATGCTCTGCTACTATAAATTAGAGATGCTTCCTCAAGTAGATATATGGACAGCACAGTAGTTTGAACAGATGGATACACATACGCACACATGTGCGCACACCCACACAGAGCTTTTTAAACTTTTCATACTTTGAAAAAATGAAGTCTTAGAAGATCTAGTGTCAGGATGCCTCCTGATGCTGTTTCTGCAACTTCCATGGGCTTTAATTGTACAAATATATAAAAATAATATTTTATTTTTAAATATTATATAAATAATTATTTTTATATATTAATAATACCATATAAATTTTATAGCTATTTATACATTTTATATGTTGTTATTTATTATATTTATTTCTATTATAGTATTTATATTTCATCTATAATAATATATAATAATTTATATTATTTATTACGCATAAATATATAATTATATGTTTTTATTACTGTTATAAAATTATTATGTTTATTTTAAAATATTATATAAATATATAAAATATGTATAAACCAGGTTTAATTATATAAATAATACATTTTGAAAATGTTACCCGGATCTGTTTGTTTGTCCGTTCGCTGTTCCTGTCCCTTTTTACTTCATTCTTTACGATTTTTTTTTGGCAACCTTCAGAAAGTTCTATTCATGGTCATACTTGGAAGCAATGCTGCAGATTTTGATTTATATGTGTTTCTATTGTGCAGACAAATATAGGAGAAAATAGTTTTGTTTCCCTTCAAGATGCCCAGACTGCTCCATTTTTTTCCCCAGATTCCTCTAAGTGAAACAGTAGCACTTTGTAAATTTGAGAACTAAATGCAAAATGTTTTGTCAGCAGTGATCTGACCTTTGATGTACCTGGTTCTGAACATAACTCTCCGTCAGGTCTTTCAAATGCATTCAGATATAATACTTCACTTGCTTTCATGCTTACAAGTAGAGTGGAGAAAGCAGCTCTCAGCTGAGGCAGTGAATGAGATCCATTTCCTTGGGCTTGTAAACAAAGCTATAGGGTGATGCATCCGTAGTGATACCAGATCAGTGTACAGCTCCTTTATCTCGGCAGTAGGCAGTAAACTTTCCTTCTCTTTTTCTTTTCTTTCCCCCTATTATTTATAGGAAAACAGTAAGAATAATGATGATTATTTAGTGGGAAGAGAGTGCTTTCCTATTTCATCAGCTTGCTCGTCACCAAGTCTTTCTCCACCCTGAACAGCGGCATACCCGAGAATTAATGTCCATAAAGTTCGTTTTACTGTCTCTTTTCCTGTTTGCTGTAAAGGAGAGAAGCTGCAGCTGACAATCAGAACAGCAGTTTTGAAAAGCAGGAACATCCACTTGATCAGCTGGGAAAAGGGTGAAAATGGGAAGAGGTCATTCAAGAGCCGAGTGGCTTTCCCACTGGCATAGCAAAAGGGAAGCTTGGTTTTGTGCTTCTGCAAGAACAGACATACTGAGTTGTGTCTCTCTCACATTTGGTACGTAACTTGTATAGTGCACAAAAGGTAGGCCATGTCTTGCCCTGAGCCAGAGCAGAGACTGTTACAGGTGCAGCTTTCAACATATCATTAAAAAAACTATCATTAAGCATTGCTGTCATGATGGCTAGTTCTGTTGCATCCATAGCCAGCTGTGCTGCTTTGTGGTTTTGAATACCTGTGAGGGTCTAACCTGGCCAGAGCAATACGGTGAGGCAGTATGAAGTCCAGCAGCTGCTTCTGAACTAGCTTTCCTCAAAACAGCTTCACGCTGTTCCTATACCTTTGAGGTTTCTCCAGCTCCTGGTGACAGACAGACAGACAGGTGGTAGGTTGTCTGGTGTGCAGCCTTGAGGTCTCCAGAGCTGGTGTGGTAGCAGCAGGACACCAGCCACACGAATAGCTCTTAAAAACTGCATGGTCTGAAGAGGGTAATCTTTAATATGACTCCTCTTTTACAATACCTGCATTTTAGTGCAAAATGCATTCCTAAGTAAATAGAAGACTGACGTAATCATTAACCAAAACCCTTCAGGTAGTCTCATCTGCATGAGGCAGTCATACCCATCAGGTAGTCTCATACCAGCTTCTCATCTGTATTCTTTTCAGAATGTAGCAGTAGCTCAAACTAAGCAATTTATTTCATAAAATCTTCAAATAACTGAAGCTTAAAGGCTTGATGAAAAACTGGGAGCCAGAGCACTTTTCTTATTGCTTTTTTTTAAAATAAAAAAAGTTTTCTAAATGTGGGTTTTGTAAACTCACATGTCTTTTTATCTTGACTGAAATAGAGACTCAAGGAGAGAAAGCTGTTTGCAGTGTGGATTCTTTTAAATCCAGGTTGTGTAAATTACCCAACTTAATGAGGCTTCCATGCTGCCCAGGGGTGCTTGCTGCTGTTCACCATTCATTTCTAACTCTTTCTGTGCCTGTAAGGAGCATCTTTTCCCTTTTGTTTTTTCTTGCTTCTTTTCTTGTATCTTGACGATCCAAGGAGTACTGCTAAGTTGGACCCGGAAATCAGATGGTAGGATGCCTGTGCAGGACTACACTGAAGCAAAAGCGTGGCACATGGCTACTGCGTTATTAATAGTTTGAGTCTAGGAGCAGACCATGAAGAGAACTGGGAGAAATTCACCTCTTGCTAGTATGTAAGAAGGAAAGTGACAGTAGGTCAGAGTTACCCTCTTCTTTGTCTAAAGGAAATCTTCTTTATATTCCTAGGAAGTCCATGGGTAAACTATTGTATCATCTTTGAGATACTGCAGAATAATGCATAGATCATCTGAAAACTTTTTTTTTCTTTATGTTTACTTTGGTGGTGAATGGTGCTCGAATGTGTGAGCTCCAGTGCAAGAAAGGTTGAGTTGATCAAATGCCGAGAGCCATGTTAGAACTGCCTGCAGCTGTTCATATTCAGAATTTCAATTTGCATTTAATAGTGTATCATACTAGTGTCTCTGTCAGTTCTACTTAGAACTTTCCTTACTAATTTAATTAATTCCCTTCAGCTCAGCTTTTTTCCCCAGAAGCAGAAGAAACAAAGGTGAATAAGATCTGTGGTTCTACCAAGATGATTATCAGCCCAATTAAGTCAGAATAGTGATGTGCGATAGACATGTTTTCATTCAATGTAGCAATCTAACCTGTCAGAAACCAGATTTTTATATATATTTGAGATTAATAAAGGTGACTTCAAATTTCTAATTGGCAGAGCACATAAACAGAACTATGTGGATCAAGGAAGTGTTCTTACATCTATATTTTGTCATGGTTTTATTTTCCTTTTACCCACCATTTACAGGATTGTATACCATTGTCATTTTTTAGTTTGTATTCATGACATTCCACCAATGTTACTTATAAAGTGTGGAGCAAGAAAGGATGGACCGCTTTCATGCAAGTCTTAATGTGTCAGAATCTCACACTTGGGACTTCTGGGTTACCCAGCACCAACGAGGAGCTCTGGTTTATTGACTGTAGACTCGTGTGTGTGTGTATACATGCACACATGCATGAAAACATATGTTAGAGGGATGCTAAGGCTGCCCAGTTGATCACATGGGAAACTGTGCTCTGGGGTATGGCCCCGGCCCAGAAAGCAGACATAGTCTGGTCTGTCTTGAGACAGAGCATGATCTTATTGCAAACAGAGTTTTCTAATTCTGGAGCTGTTAAACTGGAAAGAAGTGAGTATTGCATTTATGCAAACCTAAGATTTTTCTGGGATGCATTTAAGACGGGTAGAATTTTACAGAAACAGCATATTTCTAACACAATAGCTAGCTGCTTGCTGAGCTGCATGTCCTTCCTGCAAGGCATAGAGACCCATGATCTTCTAAAGATAGTGTTGCCAGACTTTTTTTTTAATTGCAAAATAACTTCTTCTGTAGCCTCATTTTTGAGAAGAGTGGAACTATTTTCTGGAATGTAAGCCAAACAAACAAAGATATCAAACCAAAATAATTATTCTGAGAAAAGTTCTTGTCATGGAAATCCTCTGTTGAAATAACAAAAGGTTGGCAAAGTTTTAAGCATCACAAAGCACTGCCAAAAATCCCTGCTAGCTCCTCTCATAATCTGATTTTTCATGTTGTTGGTTGGGTTTTTTTGTCTAATGAATGTTCAGCTAGCCATACTTGACCATGTCCCAAGGAAAAGAAAAAAAGAAAAAAAGAAAAAACAAAACAAAAAGTACACTGCATAACAGACCAGGGGACTTTGCCCGAGTATGCTGGAGGAAGGAGTACACACCCCAAGCTCACTTCTTGTATTTATTTGGGATTGCTGCCATGATTATCAACAGGGACAGGACTAGGAATTGAGCTCCCTGTGTCTGCCAGCTCCCAGTCTGTTCTCTGGCCGTCCTGTGTCCTTTGACTGTTTTGTGTCAGGGTTAGAGTGGAGCGGAAGGGTCAGAGTCTTACCTAAAATGGTGTCACTCCCTTGGAAGTACTGGGACGGTGTTTTAGAAGGAGGACTCGGGTAACTGCAGCCTGCTTAGGCAGCCAGTGAGCCTAAGGAGATGAGTAGAGATGCTGACCTGAGAATCCTCATACCACAGAGGAGGCTTGACTTTTATGGATTTCTGCTCACAGAAGAGACATCTTATGACCCAAGGAATCTTTCAGTCTAGCACAAGAGAGGTTCAAGAACTAGACCATGAGCTCACCATTCACGCTGCAAGACCAAATCAGTGGATGTTAAATAGGACAACATCAACCATGAAATGAGATGGACCATGTTTTGAATTGATGAAAGCAGCTAAACATTGGAAAAAAGAGGGTGCCTCTTAACTGGACTGAAATATGGCCAAGTGATTTTTTTTTTTTTTGTGTTAAAATGCCATCAACAGTTTGCTGTTTCCCTTTTTATTTTTTGGGGGACTAAAAGAACGGCTGGGAAGAAGCACTGTATAAGAAAGCTGGGATTTCACTGTATGATTTAAATGCAGATGTGAAATATTAATAATGTAAATACAGATATTTATAGAGGGTGGCCATCACCTTTCATAACTTTTCAGTGACCACTAAAACCTGGCAAACAGCTAGTGCAAAAGTCAGAAGATACGCAGAGAGCGGGTCCTCCATCCTGGCTGACTGCAGACTGGTGCAGGAGCATTGAGGGGAAACCCTAGGGACTACGTTTATTTAGATCTGATAGCTCTCAAAACAACAAAGATCAGATTTTGGACATCTAGACGACACGTTTCTGTGTGCTTGAATACTTGTAAAAACCTTGTTTAAAATGATTGTGGCTGCACTTGGTGGTGAAGGCTCTGAATCATAGCTTTGGAGGGCATCTATTCTGTCTTTTGACTCTGGGACAGGTTTTACCTACCTAGTCATAGGAAAACTGATCACTGTGTGGGTAGGGCAAAACTTGTAACGAACTTGTAAATAATGTTTACCTTCAAAAGCTTTTATTATCCAATCTTTTTCATTATATTGTTGCAGGTTTGGTTCTGATGAGTTGAAAAAACAGTTCCTCGTACCAACTATAGCTGGAGATTTTGTGGCTTGCTTGGGAATCAGTGAAGCTGGAGCTGGGTCAGATGTCGCAAGTAAGTTAACCTAGCAAATTGCCAATTTTAGACAGCCTGGTGTTTTAATGGAAGGAATCTGGTTTCCCTGACCCTTCTCTTTGCCACTGTCATTTGTAAGAAATATAAAGGAAAGAAAGTCTGGTGTGGGCAAAAAGTAATATTCCAGGAACAGTAATGCATGCCTCTGATGCATCCAAAAGCTATCAAATTGAATGTATTTGTCAGTGAATCAATAGCTATAACCCTGTATAGGCTGAGCACAACAGATTAATATGCAGCTGTCATGCTGGCCCTGGATTTTTCCTGGTGTTTGTCCTGCTGCTGCTGCCGCCTCCCCTGTTCTGTCTGAGCTCACCACTGGCAGGGAGCACTCCAGCACCTCCTGTAGTTGCACAGCCGCCGTTGGTTGTGCAAACCTGCAGACGTGATAGGGGATGTGGCCTGTTCAAATGTACTACAACTTGCACTTCTTAAAACAGACCTCTCCACTGAACGTTGGCAGCCTGCAGAGCTAGTCTGTTCTGAAAATGATGGCATCACTTTCACAATGGGTTCCTCTTGCTCATTCTTACCTCATCTCAGCCCCTTCCGTCGTTCCTGTGCAGCAAAAACGTCTCTGAACTGGTGGCTGTTTTATTTAGAGCTAATGAAGAATTTGCCATGTCAAATCTATTAGCTTTGTGATTTAGTTACTTTGCATGCAACTATTTTTCTTATTTTAGTGCAAGAATATGTTTAAAAATACGGACAAATAAAAGTATTATTCCAAAGTGCCTGAGGCAGTAGATAATTTGAACAATTAAATTAAAACAGATATTGTAGAAAAAGTAAAAGATATCTCATCTGACTGTGAATCATGGACTTCAAGGAAAAGGGAATGACAAGAAACCACTTTTAGAGGTTTTGTTGTTGGACACAGGATGGCTAAGTTGAACATATGGCGCTCTTACAAATCACTGAGATGTCTTCCTGCAGACAGCATTGCTGAGCTTGACAGAAGTTTTTGGATCAGTGGAGTCCTATGTTCATCTCCTTGACCAAACTTATGTTGTTTTCTCATGACAAATAGATAATTATTCGGTGTTAGAGCAAGGGTACAGCAGGTAGTTTTCAGGAGAGTTAATGGGGATAGTCAAATAATGGGACTAAATTCTCCTGCGTGATCCATTGCTGTTTTCCTTTCTAGTTAATTGATTTTGTTCATAAGAAAAATTCCATCATTTTTATAGACTTGTTTTTCATTAAAATTATTTGAAATTGGAATTTTGCTAATGTAGGAAATAAAACATCATTTATTTTAATTAATGCCTCTCTAGTTTAATTAGATGATTATCAGAACTTTCTAAATATGATTTCAATTTTTTTATGCAGTGTTCCAGATAATAAGTAACATAAATATTCTTTTAGCTGCATGTTGTTTATCATCTAGTTTAATTGGTATGATACACTTGGATTAATACAGTTAAAGAGAAATTTGGAATCAGCTAGGGTTATCTGATGAACCCAGACTGCAGCTGGGAGGCAGACTGTGGGGTGAAATGACGATACTTTTTTGCCTGTCATGGTAGAGCTGATCCCTGGTATAAATCCAGAAACCAGCTTACAATGCTTCTAAAGGGTAGTTAAACAGACAACTTAGGCATGAGCAGCACTAGCTTATGTTTTGAGTAGCACTGATTTGCACGAGGCAGAGAGAACGTATCATTTCCAGGCGGCCCAGCTTTAAAGTAGACTGGACTGCATGAAACTGCACTTGATATTTCCTTTGGTTTCTCATGCTATTGGATGTTTGTCTCCCTTAGATAAGTGAAGGGGTAATAAAACATAGCAAGTGTTCACATGTGAAGGTTGGGGACGTGCTTCTGCCATGTGAGCCAGTATATTTTAAACTGAAAAATGATACAGAGTAAGGTATCTCTAGCATTTTCTTCTGCCAGTTCCAAAATTACTGAAGGTGATGCAAACACAGAAGAAAAAAAAGTGTTTCTGTACATGCAAAGTGAAAGGTGCCTGGGATTAATTTATTCAAAATTCAGCAAAACAAAGGACTATGTATATTAGTCTAATATAAATTTCAAGTCAATTTGAAGGAGCACTTGTCTGCTTTCAAATGTAGTTGTTGTATATTGTACATAGTATTCACCATGTACTAGCACAAAAAAAAAAAAAAGTATTGACCGAAACTAGCACAGAGATGACTTGAGAAGCAGAACCATACAGAACAGTTGGTGTAGAAAGTGTCTTTCTTTAATTTCAAGATTCTTGGTACCACAAAGTATACACATTTGTGTCGGTTTTAATGATTTTGTCTCATTCTATCTCACTGCTATTCCACAATTTATATAATGTTTTGCTGGTAGTCTGGAGGGGATACGTAAGAATACATCATGGAAGACACTTCCTCTTTCTTCAAGTTATGTCTTCCAGGCAACTGCATCAGGTAACCCTGTTCATGTCTGCCTCTTCAACATAGATATCTTGCCCCATTTTGTCTCAATGGAATCCAGTCTTTCTGCTTTTCTGGGTTTAGGTCATCTTTTTTGAGCATGAAAAACCAAAATTGCACATGGTGTCTGTAATGGCACAAATACTTCTCCAACCCTATTAGAAATATTACCCTCCAATATGTAATGTTACACAGCAGTTTGCTGGCTTGTGAATCTTGTGATTAACTGTGCACGTCATCTTCACTAGCAGTTTGCTATTGAAACATTGTAAGATACAGCAATCATTATTACTTTGTGCCAAAGTGCTTGCACTTGCCATGTTGAATTTGAAAACTCAAGATCATTCCTTTCTTGCTGGGCAATACCTCAGTTGTCTGTGTTGGTGATATCTCCCAAGTTTGTGTGACCAGCAAATTTCTTTAGTGTATTCCTATTCTTCTTTTAAAGGTCATTAATGGAAATATTCAATAGGTTTTGTCCAAAGGCTGATATCCAAGGAGGAGCTCCAATAGTACCCTCCCTGCACATCAGCACTTCCTCTTTTAATGCAACCTGATGCAATTTCCCCTTTGCCAAGTTCCTTACCTACATTTCCACTTTTGTCCTAATTCTTATCTTGTCCAAGTTTTAACTTATAGTTACCTACTAGCATCAGTTTTAGTTTGCTTGGGTCCAACAGGATTTTTCCTGTTTTACATTTCTCTAGAAAATCCATTTTTGGAATAAACAAATCAGGTTGGTTTTAAATAAGATACCACTGGTAAATTTAGTTCTCTTTTCTTTCCAAATGTATTCTGAGGCTGTGCAGATTGCCAAAACCAAGTACCTCTGTTTTCACTAATCTTAATTTCTGTACAGTCCTTCCTGTAGATGTCTTGCTTTGTCAGCTATATTGTGGATCTTTTTGTAATCTCATGTGAAATATTTCTTTAGTTTTGAGGAGTCCTCTATATGCCTCATGTTTTTTTTTTCATTCTCTTTTCATTTCTGTGGCTGAAATATTTTTGTTGCCACCTCAGTCTTCTTCACTTTTGTTGGTTTTCATCCGCAATTTTTAACTTAGTTTGACCTGTGGCAGTTCTTACCTTCTGACCTCCTAACTGTAGCTTACTTTGATGATTAATCTCTTTCATTTCCTGTAGGCCATGTCCTGTTTTTTGACGTGATTATTCATTCAGTTAGACTTGAAGCTGTTTCATGCAAGTTTTTTTTTTCCTGTGCTGATGATGTAAATAATATGTGTTCTTCATTTTTTACTTTAAGGATATGCATTGCCTATCTTTGATCGTAATATTGACCTTAAAAGTTGAAGCCAACCTTGCCTTTTGTCAAATCTATTTAGATGCATGGCTGAACTCAAGAGCACAGTGGAGAAGAAAACTTGAGGCTCAAGTATGTTATGATTTGAATGGTGAAGTGACCAGCCCTGGTTGCTGATATGGCACTAGCTGTATCATATGCCTTTTGATGATGCCTTGTGGCCTTTCCTAGAAGGGGCCCTCACAGCATGCTCTGTAAGTTGTTGAGTTATAGGCGCTACGGGGCCAGTGGTGTGGACCTGCCAAAAATGAGTTATAGAGCACCTGCTGAAGTAGCCTTTTCCCAGAGCTATGCTGTATCAGGGAGAACAGTTACAGTCAAATATTGCAAATTATCTTCATAGCCATGTCCCTGAGACTGAGTCCACTTGATTTTAGTAAATTAAGTAGGTTTTCAAAGCCTGCTGTATTTTAAACATAAAACTTACTGACTTGATCATCTTTCTTCAAATTAAAGTTACAAAAACATCAACTCTTCATAAGTTGATTCTAAATAGTTGTTTCTCAACTGTTTGAAGCAAACTATCAGCCATCTCATCTGGCAGTACTTGAACATTCCCATTAGTAATGTATTTGTTCTTTAATCTGTATTTGGGTGGTTAGTCCTCTGTGACGCCAGGCTTGCAAGCACTGTTTACATTTGTGATAACATCACAGTGCTCATTGTTCCTCTGCAGACCTTCCATGGAACCACTATCTAATCTCTTCAGTAGCTGTTCCACAACAAAGGGATGTGTGATGTAAATCACTGTGTATGCTCCCATCCTTTTCACGCTACTTCAGTACAGTGTCATATTTCTTATTCTGGCTCTTGTGTGTCCTTCATTTATTGTTTAGTCTCCATGTATATGATTGTCCAGTGTCTGCGTCCATGCATTATGAGCATCAGTACTTTCGATTCCTTCAGTTTGTTGGCCTTCATTATTATACAGATTTGGCATAGTCCTTTCATTGACTGAATAGCTATATGGCTGCTGTTTTTATCCACATTAGTACTATCTCTTTCTCTTGCTGTTCATTATTATTTGCTCTTAAGTTCCTTTAACCATAGCTATATCCAATATTCCCTTGTCTTATACCTTATGCAATTTTCTCCTGTCATTTTTCCCCAGTTCCTTCATTAACAAGCCTTCTTTTCAGCCATGCTGACCTCAGTCCCAGTTTATCTTGTAAATGAAGATCAGATACTTGGTTTTGCTTTGTTTTATGTTTAGAGACTTTGGGAAGAAGGTTTATGTGCAAATGGAGGTGGGTGTGTATGAAGGTATAACCAGCTGACTTAAATGTGCCTGCCCACTCCACTTGGTGTCTGACTCCTATCCTCCAAGTCTACTGCCATCTTCAGTAGATGGGCTTTTATGGACTTTATAGTCTCATTAGATTTACAAGTGCTAGTAGGGGTGTGGTAGGATTCTCTTATACCATCACCTACTTATAGCTAGATATCGGTTGGAGAGTCTTCCTCAGTTGGGGTTTTAGTTGAAGAAGTTCAATTGCAGGGGAAAGAAGCCAGCCCTTTTGAAATTCTGCTGGAGTGTAAATAATAACTAATGATTCACTCCGGCTGTCTGTTGCAGCTAGGGCTGCTTGCAGTGTGATGTGAACACTCACGGATGAAAATAAGATTGTTTTTTGTCAGGGGGTATAAATAGCAGGTGTTTAGAACTCCTTCATGTACAGACATTCTTAGCATTTAGACTTGGCCTTTTGAAAGTTTATTAGCTTTGAATTTATTACACCATTCTGACGAAGAACACGCAGGAAGCCGCGTGTACGTATATCTTTATGCATACACAGATACTGAGGCTTATGTTTGTTTAAGTCAGGACTCTGAAATAAATGGCCTCCTCAGTGACAAACGTGCACAGTAACAGAAACGCGTAATAGATGACCTCAGACTGAAATGTTTCTGGCCTGAGTTTTTGACGACCAAATTTACTTAGGGAAAGTTTTCTGCTTTCATCTGCTGGGATGAAGACTCCACCTAAAGGAGGGTGAAAGAAGTGGTCTGGTTTCCCTGGCTTGCCTTCCAAGAGTTGTCCAGACAGGTCTGCCTTGTGCAGCCTGGAAAGGTTAGAGGACTTGGGGGGTATGAAGGGAGAACCAAATATTAGAGAACAAGGGAGTGACTCTGCCAGTCATACAGGGACCAGCTTATTCCTCCTTCACAAGACTAACCCTTCATTTCCTCTGTTTTGAAATAGATATCAAGACAACAGCTGTGAGGAAAGGCGATGAATATGTCATAAATGGTGGTAAGATGTGGACGACGTCCGGGTGCCAAGCGGACTGGATGTGCCTGCTGGCAAACACCAGTGAAGGACCTGCCCATCGAAATAAATCTCTCATATGTCTGCCAATGAATCTACCTGGTAATAACACAGAACTCTTTCTCTTCTAATTTGATTTTACTGGTGGTTTTGTGTATGCCCAATACAAGAAGGAAAGGTGTTTGACAAAAAGGACTGCACCCATAAATGCTCCTCTAAGTTAGGTGCTTCACTGTCATACAAAGTTGGTTCTGAAATGCATTTGCACACTTCCACAAAAAAGTAGGGGACAAGAGGAAACAAGAAGGAAGTTAAATATTTTGCAGATTTCAGCTTGTGACTCCCAAATAATTTTATATAGCGAGTCCCTTTCTCCAAAAAATAAATTTGTAAAAGTTGTTTCGATACATTTGCATGGGAATATTTCATAACCTTCTGTGAGAATGAATAGACAAGTCAATGCCAAGGACAAAATTAAAGCCTCAAAGAAACCATTAAAAATAGAGCCAACATTTTTTTGAAAGTTACAACATCGTGTCTTTTAGTTTTGGAGAAGTTCCACAAAACTTTTATCTTGGTTTTCTGTCCCCAAAAGTCATGAAGATGCAAACAGTCCACAAAATAAATAAAATATTACTCTACTTACATAGATCTTTGCTACATATGAACTATATGTAAAATGTTCCTAAATTATCTTTCCAAAATAGCGTTAAACTCTTTCCTGTTTTGTATGAGGACTGGTGCACAGAATATATACTTCTTTTTTTCAGTGAATGGAGAAGTATTTTTAAGCTTGCTGTCTTATTTCTTCAGAAGATATTGGAAGTGAATCTCAAACATGTGAAAATAAAAGGATAAAGAGTTTAGAGATTTCAAACTTGGGAAATACCTCCCAAAACAATCTTATCCCACATGCCAACACCTGCCTCCCAGGAGCCCATGGGCAGTACCTGACTCCGTTAGGGTGCGTTTACTGACTAGCTGTATTCAATACTAGAAGGATGCAATGCTGTGCTGTGATTGTATTGTATGGATGGTCCTGATCTTCCTCCGATAACCATCCTCCATCACCCAGACTGGTGGGCTTGCTGAAGAGAAGTGCAGGTGTACTCAGGGCGCTTCATGGCTGTGCTCTGCAAAGGGATCTTTTTGCCAGGGTGCTACTATCATTAGCAGCTTAAATTACTAAAATAGTCTGTGAGTTTAACGTGGGCTGGAGTGAAAGCTTCAAAGATCTTGGAAGTAGGGATTTGTTTTTGAAGAAGACTAGTAATTTGGGTGAAGACGCCAAAGAAATACATCCTGATCTATAGGTACAAGTTTCAGTGGTACACTCCATACAGTGTCTGTTCTTGAGTAGTCTCCAGACCTTGCAGCAATAACGTGCTATATGCATAAAGGACATCATTCAGAGAGGATACAGTTAAGGTTATGTTGGTGGGAACCTTTTGCAGTTTCAACACCTGTTCAAAAGTTTTTAAACCTTTTTGATTTTCACTCATTTTAATATCTAAAAAATTACACAATATATCAATTTATTTAATATATAATGTATAACATATTGTAACACATTTTAAATATATAATAACTATTTGATATATAATAATCCATATTAATGTATTTATATAGTAATATAAAATATTAAAACCTATGGCATTTTCATTCATTCAATTCAGGGTATTTTACATACAAAATATATGTCATTATCAGCATTTCACATGTAGGGACACCACCAAGGCAATGAAGTGAAGGTCCATATGTTCACTTAATGGATCAGACTGAGAACAAAACCCAGGTCTCCAATGTTGCAAAAGAGGGTGATGAGAGCTACTTAAGGGAGTGTCTTGTAAGTGAATTTCAGTATGGAGTAAGTCAAGCAAGTAGGTGAGTTACCTTGGGAATTAAGCAAGTACTGAGTGGGTTATGAGTTTCTACAACCTCTGGTCATGCAAGACAGGCTTTGATGGGAGCTCACAGAAGATGGGCCTGAGCTACTTCACTAGTTATTGACTTTGTGCTTATGATAAGTGATGAGCAAACATGTAACTCAGAGCCAGAATCTCCCTGAATTTCCAGGTAAACTCACTTATCAGCCATCTGCATGAAGTCCTTGTGATTTTTCATGAAAGGGCCAGAGCACAAACACAATACTATTTTTCTGAGATCAGTTTTCCGAAAACAACAGAGCAGCCAACCCACTGTTGGAGGCAGATCAAATATACAGAGATTGACTTGGAGGTTTTCAGCTACTTTGCTTATTCCAAAAAGACATGTGAGTCATTGTAGCTTTTTTTTTTGGGGGGGGGGGGGTCGGGGAGGGGGCGGGGATATGTTGTTAGGTCACACAGCCTATACACAGACCTTCTTTACCTGCGGTAAATAGATTTTGAGTAGAAAAATTGCCTGAGTCACCTGAACCTGGTCTGCAGAAGTGTAGAAGTCTTCCTAGAAACAAAAGTTGCACTCCTCAAAATGTATCAAGCTTGGTGACCTTTTGAAATGAAGTATTAAGACAGTTGATTGTGCTCAGTGGGTGGGTCATATCAGAAGTGAGACTTTTCAGGAAGACAAGGAGGAAAAGTATGAAAAAGGCTGCCATTTGACACAGATGTGAGGAGGAAGCTCCAGCTGTTTTGATACATCCTAAGGATATCTGTTTGCAAAGATTGTGCTCCTTGGAGGGCAGCAGACCAAGCCTGTACGGGAAGCATCTGGAGGACATCACCGAATGATGCACTGTCAAGCGTCTGTAGATGTATGTGTGTCAAAGCTCAAGAATGAGAGCAATGGAGGAGGAGTGCGTTATGTCTGACTAACCGCTGCAGTCACCAGCCTATATGGCAGGGTAAGGAAGGGATCCATGGCGCGGCGATAACTCATTCTTTGCTAGCAGCTAGAAGGACATGGGACACTAGTCCAGCATTTTTCACTAAAATCTTAATTGTTTCATACTTGTATAATGTGGTGGTAAAAAAAAAGGAAAAAAAAGTTACACGTCTGAAAGAGAATTATTAACTTCAACAACTGGTAGTTTATTGGAGCTATGAAGTAGGACTTGCTTCTGCTAATTTTAGGTGTGTACAGTGTCTATTTTGGGGTGAAGCAAATCATGGTCTAGATTTGACAGACACTGCTGAATACATTTCTCATAAAGGGAATTTGGATAGCGGCAGTGTGGGTTCACAGTAGATATCCATATTAGGTGAATACTCCTCATACTAACGAAGTCTTAAAAAAACCCGCTGAATTTCTCATATGATGGAAGAGAATCTAAGAAGTTGTAAAATGTCTGTGTGTAAGATGTATAGATAAATGGCTTGCAGCCCATGTTGCTCAGGTTGCAATTTAAAATGTGCCTCTTTCCATTTGTAATGGCAGTAAATGGTGTCAGGAGAGAGTGACAGCCTTTCTCTCAAGATAGAATGTAGGAAATACAAGAGATTGTCAGAAGGCTGGAAGAGTGGGAGAAAATGAAGAATCAAAAGATGCCTGGGAAGAACTGCCCAGGAAGAGATTCAGCAATCCATCTCAGTGATACTGGTGCAAGTAGCACAAATGGCTCTGTTAGAGTAATTTTAATAAGCCAGGTGCTTGGCCTTGCTAGACTGAGATTTATGTGTTATTGGATGGCTTCTGATTTATTTAATACAGACAAACTCCAGGAGTTATCTGGGCAGATGATTTCTACTGCTGCTGGTGATTTTTAGTATATAGTACCCTTTGTGAAGAGAATGAAGATCATTAAACTAAGTAAAGGAAGATTTGATGCCCATCTTATAGCCAAAGAGATGATTACATATCATTGCCTTCAAAAAAGAGAAAATGTAAAGCATGTGCTAGCAACAGAGGGGGCACTACATGAGGCTGATGCAGTTTGGCCTCCTTCTGAATGAGAAACATGAATTAATCTAAGAGCAGGTGAAACTGGTAAGGCACAACAAAGGGGGGATGCTGCTGGATTCAGGAAACGTGAACATACAACCCAATCTGGAAGAAGTATGGATAGAAATCATTAAGACATTTAGCTCCTCTAACCAAACCTGCAAGAGCTTTCTTCAATATTTTTGTTGTATGTAGATCCAGGGAAGTACACAACAGGATTGATTTAGCAATATAAAGAACTGGCAGCAGTTGTACTTTTTCCAGCAGAGTCCTTAGTAAACCACTCGCTAACAAGAGCAGTAAGTGTATCTTCCTGTGGGTGAGGAGCAGTGATTGCATAAAACCAGCTGGAAGTAGACCGAAGACATGATCTCTGAGACTCAAAGAAACTAAGCAGTAATATTGCAACAGGAAAAGATGTTCCAGAAATCATTTGGGCCTGTAAATGGTTCAGTGTGTGTTTGTTCAGCTCTGATTTTAATACAGAAACAAACTGTAAATGCTTTTTTGGCATGACTGGGTGCAAATTGCTAGATAATTTTCAATCCAGAGTCAAAAATTTTTATACAGCTGTTCTAATTTTCTTCCTGCATTGAACACATATCAAAGGAAGTATTCCTAACACATAATCTGTTTATAGATTGGCTGGTGGAGAAAAATCTTGATTGGAAGGTGTGGAAGTCTATGTGGACCTTATTCTGTGAGCAGTCTTGGCATTTGGAAATAGTGTCAGTATTTCATCTCTGCAGAGAGAGCAAATTTGAAGGGAACGACTGCCAACTTCTGCCTGCAAAACCAAATTTTCACATGGCCGAAGGCCTCCTGTCAGTAGAAGTTGAGATGTCTATATTAGTTCAGAAAGAGATGTTCACTGAAAGTTGTGAATGATAGCAAGGTACAAACAAGTACAGGCAGGGACCACAACCATCTATGTGGTGACCAACTCCTACTAAGCTACATTAGAGAGTAGTAGAGGATTGAAAAAAAATAGGAAAATATAGGAAAAAAATTAAAAAAAATAGGAAAAAAATAGGAAAATATAGGAAAATAAAGAGGAAAATATTACCAGAATATCTCCTCATCACAGAACTGGTTAGAATACTACGTATGTGGGTAGTAAAATGTTTGGTTTTCTGCAAAGTTGCTGATTTGGAGGACTGTTTTTCTGCGTATATGGACTTGGCAGATGTAATCAGCATGTTTTGCACAAATCCTTATACCTGGTTGTTGGCCTCAGTTTACCTCTGAAACATTCTTGACTTCCATCCTAAGTATTCGCATTAGCCCCAGAGCAACAAGGAGGTAAAAACTGAAGACAAGGGAATTGCCATAAAAAAATCAGTAGATGTCTGTTAAACTCTCATGGCACAGTGGTAAGCCATGCTTGCATCTGAACAATAGCAAGAAAGAACTTGTAGCTAAGAAAAAACAAACAAGAGGAAGGAGTCCTAGCTGGTGTGATTAGGTAGGTGAAGTCTTACGTGGCCAAACCTGAAGGAACCGGGTTCATCTCCAACAGACGATTGCACGTGGGGTCAGAGTCAGTGCTGTGTAGGGTGGTCTGTGGGGAAGCAAACCCTCTTCACAAGCATGTCCTCGTGAAAACTCAGAGGAATGAATAGTGATTATTATGAACCTTTCTGTGACTACTTAGATGAACTAAACAGCATTTTGTAGGCCATCATAAAATACATAGTTTTAACAAAATTTGGAGTTGATATGGAATTGTTGGGTGTTTGTAGCAGTTATGAATTTGAGTCTAACTTTTTATTATGAGGAAAAAGCAGTGTGGTATGATTATAAAGTCTCTCTTTTACAGGTACCAGAAAAAATCAGGATAGGCTAGACAGGGGAGGATAAATTTGGAAGAGAGGGAAAGAAGAGGATTTTCAGGACAAGAAATTCTCTAGTTGCAGCTTAAAACATAGCGCTGGTTTTGTCATTATTAAATATTTCTCTACTGTTTCACAGCAGTGCAGGCACTCAGCAAACACTGCTAAATTGAATTTCAGCTTTTTATTATAGTGCACTAAAAATCAAATATAAGCAAATAAATATTGCATTGTTTCAAGACGTGCATGAAGTTTATTACTACTAGTAAACAATTATTATTTGGGGACATAATGAAAAGTAGGACCTTTACAATTGCAGTTTCTGATTTGCTAGTTAAATAAAATGGAAAAACTCTTAAAAATAGGATGTGGACCATTTTACTCTTAAATTCCAGAATACTGTTATGTTTTTCCTCAAGGTAGGTTTCACTGTGGTCTTGGCACATACCTTCACATCTTCAAACTTTGCTTTCTTCAAATGCTGTACTTGCACATAGTGCTTCTATTTTTTGTAGCCTTTCTAATACCCCTTTCTCTTCAGGCATTCACGTTGCTAAAAAGATAGACAAACTGGGCATGAGGTCATCAGACACAGCTCAGATCTTTTTTGAAGATGTAAGGGTCCCCAGCAAAAACCTCATCGGTGAGGAAGGAAAGGGTTTTACATATCAGATGTTGCAATTCCAAGAAGAGCGGCTGTGGGGAGTAGCCACTGGTAAGTCATCGTTCGTGCTTTTGGGGCCGGGCAGGGACGCGGGGTCACTCTTTGCATGACTAACAGCACTTTCCTTTTATTGTAAATCGCAATGACTTCTTACTATCTGTTTTTGAAATCTGTCATAGCCTGGATACAGACAACCTTCCCTTTCTGTAGGAAAACTAGAAATAGATAATATTTTGTGAGACATCACAGAGGCTGGGTTTGCCTTGTTTCTTTTTCTTGGTGCTTTTCTGCTAGTAAGAAAATATGGCATCTTGTTATGTCTGCTACAAATATAGCGCAAAGGCTTTCAAAATACTGGCATGAAACAGAAGGACGGTGACTTTTCCTGTAGTACAGTAAGCTATGATGTTTATCCTGGATTTTAGAAAATTAACTTAGTGGCTGTGTAAAGAAGTGGCTCTTACATCCTGTGAGAGCTTTGTTTGTGGATCTGTTTTACTTCTGTATGCATTGGACTTAAGTAGTACAGCACCAAATTCCTTTCCCTGAAGTTATGCTGTCACAGAGTTCCTGTTAGTCTGAACTCAGGCTGTACTCTAATCCACATGTTTGAGTTATACGGATTCTGGATATTCCAGGTAACCAGATCCAAGTCTGGATTGTCCATTTTCAGCCTCCCAACCTTCCCCTCCCACCCCACAGCGTTTGCTACTTCAACTTAAATATAATGTGGTTCACTGTAAGAAGATTGGTCCTCTTTAAATTTCAGGGTTGTATAAATAATCTCACCATATTCATGCTCCTGTACATACCCTGTCTGTTACTGTCTGTGTGTGGCTGGCGAATCGGGAACTCGAAGAAGTGATTTTCTGATTCAGTGACCAAATAAAAAAATCACTCCCTGTTGTGGGTTGATCCCAGACCAAATATTTTAGACTTCAAATGCTTTAAAAAAATCTTTGGTTTGGGACAAAATTCTTAGTTCAGCCTGAGCTAAATAGTAAATGTGAGACTAGTTTTAGGAAAGAACAGGAGGTTAGACTTGCAAGGGATGCCACTGCAGACTCGGGCAAGGAGGAGACATGGTCCTGCTGTAATCGAGGCGTGCGCAGACTGCAAGGACGTGCATTGTGCATTTTTATGCTCAGTTTGAACTCTAAGTTAAACAAAACAATCAGAAACTCTGGGTTGCAGTGATACTCCCCAGGCAGCAGAGTAACCCGCAGCGTTAGTCACGCCTCAGGCAAAAGTGACGCGCACTGACAGCATCAAAACACAAAGCCCGGCAGGTTAGATCACTCCTGTTAAAACCACTGGCAGCTTGGTACTGTCCAGCCTTGCACAACTGCCCAGCAGTCACCGTGCTCTGCCAGGAAGCAGGACACCAGGTTTCAATTCTTCTTTTTGCCCAGAACAACACAGCAGGAGCAGGCAAACCATCGCCCTGGATGAGCAGTCTGGGAAGGGCACCTTTGCTCCCCCCACCATGGCCAGGCAGGGACCCTCAGGGAGGAGGAGCCTTGGAGCTCACCAGGAGAGAGGGAGCTGCCTCCTGCAGTGCGGTGGCCAGTGTGTTATACCTAGCTGGGCCCCCTGGTTTTGCTTTTATCCACTATCTGATATAAAATGCATGACAGCACTGGGAGCAGGGACAAGACCCATGGTTTGGGCCAAGTTGCAAACTTGGTAACCAGTTGTGGTAAACAAGAAAAAAGAGTAACCAATGTTCAGAAGGGAGCCAGGTGCCTGATGGATGCAGTTTGTTATACCACGACATCTGGCTGTTAACTTCCAGTCCTGCAAATGGTTTTACATATGTTCAACCACACGTGTTTTGCAGAAGGCTCAGATGTGCAAAACTATATACATGCCTTCAGTAGTTTTGTGATTAGGTCTGCATATGTAATCCTAGTTCACACTTCTGGCCCTCAGAAGGACGTTTCTGTTCCTTCACAGTTCTTGACTATTCAAGTGACACTGAAAATCGTCAGTCTGCTTTTAACCACTTTAGGGACCAGTCCTGGCATCCTCGCTTTCACTGCTTCCTAAAACTTGGAAGAGGCAGTTGACTGTTATTTTTTTCTTTCTTTCCTTTTTGGGAATTGTTTTGTTTTGTTGTGTTTGGGGAGTTGTTTTGGTTTTTGTTTTTACGTATTTTTAGTATCAAGTGTGCTCCAGCCTTCTCTTTGTTTATTAACTATATCTTCTTTGTGGCCAAATTTCATAACGTGTGGGGAGTTTTCTTTCTTCTTCACCTTGTTTTTTTTTTTCCCTTTAAAATGGATTTTCAGTCAAACAGATTTAAAATATAAATAGAAAACTAATTTCCTGGAATTGCAAAATTTGGTCACAGGTGTGGTCTTTTCTTCCAAGTAACACATTATCAAAGGTATTGCTAAAAGTCGCTGTGTTTCTTGCTTCATTGAAAGAGAAGAGCTGCCACATATCTCTCCAATGTTGTGACACCCGGTAAACACTGTCCATTTGTGGACCTGTTGCACTGATCACAGGAAAAGAATGTTGCTATGGCAAGGAAGCAAACAGGTTTTTTTGCGAATTGCTTAACTTGGAGGCAAAGAGGGAGTTCAGTGTGTGTGAGAAAGCAGAATGGCACTTTTCTAATGACTTCTATCTGCTCTTGTAGTCTCAGTTTTATGAGCACCATTGAGTCATGGCCAGTAAGCAGGATGACAGATCCTTTTGCATGGGCAACGCACGTCCTTAAGAGACAGATTGCTCAGCTTGGAGCTCACTGTACATCTCACTAGAGAGTGATCAGCCGCAGCCTAAGAAAAATATATCAATTTCCTTTTGTTTTGAGAGGAGATATAGCAAGGCAAAGCGTGTTTACGGTAAGCAGAAGTTTCAAGTGGAAAAATATAAGTTGGATGGAGGTACAAGGAAAAGATTATTCTTCATCTGGCAACTTCAAGTGCTTTCACAATTCTTGGCTGTGTGGTAGACCATGCGTTCCTTAGGCTGCCCTAGAGTGACACTTCCTGCATGTGCTGTCAGTTGAAACCCTTGGGGCCAAGTTTGTCTGAGGATGTGGAGAACACTGTACAACAAAAGAGGAGATAAATATACGGGGCAGGGGGGGAAGTTCAGAGAGAAAATGAGTTTCACCATTAAGAATGGTATTTCTCTGTACTTGTATGACTGGCAAAGTATTGTGTGCCGTTATGTTGTACAAGGCTGTTGGTAGTCAATGGTATCCACGACGTACTGCATTTCATTGCTGTTTGCTGCACAGCTAAGCTTTGCCCTGTTAGAGCTATGCTTATAGCCCTGTCCAACCTGACCTTGAACACTTCCAATGATGGGACATCCACAACTTTTCTGGGCAACCTGTTCCAGTGTCTCACCACCCTCATCATAAAGAATTTCTTAGAATCATAGAATGGTTTGGGTTGGAAGATCATCTAGTTCCAACCCCAAAACATTCTTATTTATGTTCGATCTAAAACTACCCTCTTTCAGTTTAAAACCTGTGCCTCCTGTCCTGTCACTACAGGCTCTGGTAAAAAGTCTCTCTCCATCTTACTTATAAGCCCCCTTTAAGTATTGAAAGGCCGCAACAAGGTCTCCTCAGAGCCTTCTCTTCTCCAGGCTGAAAAACCCCAGCTCTCTCAGCGTTTCATAGAATCATAGAATCCTTAAGGTTGGAAAAGACCCTTAAGATCATAGAGTCCAACCGTTAACCTAGGACTGCCAAGTCCACCACTAAACCATGTCCTCGAGCACCACGTCTACCCTTCTTTTAAATACCTCCAGGGATGGAGACTCAACCACTTCCCTGGGCAGCCTGTTCCAGTGCCTGACTACCCTTTCGGTGAAAGGACCCCAGATCTGGACACAGTACTCCGGGGGGGGTTCACCAGAGCAGAGTAGAGGGGCAGAGTCACCTCCCTTGACCTGCTGGCCACGCTTCTTTTGATGCAGCCCAGGACTGCCTTTAGAAGATTTCCTCTGTTTATTTTTGTGTGCAAATGGCAGTTCCAGGAATAAGCAGAAGGGCGGTGATGGCAGCTAAGGAAACAGGAGGATGGGTCAGCTGGGTCAGGAAGGAGGCAGTGAAGCGGGGAGGGGGGCACTGTGAGAGCAGTTTTCTCAGGCCCCCTCACTCCCAGCCCTGATGCGTGGTGACAGCCTGAGCAGAGATGGGCCAAAACCCCTTCATGATCTTCAGCCCTTTTGCAAGCAGGACGTAGATAGGTGCTGTTCTGTTCCTTCCCACCTGGTCCTGCTCCTGCTCCTGCCTCCTCTTTGCTCTTTCCCATCCCTTCTTTCCCTGGTGCTGGATGCTGGGAACCACACGAGCCGCGCTGGAGCATCTTGCTCTGACAGACCGACACAAGACTAATCCCTTCTCCTTATCCCTCCCACCTCCCTTCTGCTCTCCTAGCACTGACATGTACTGTTTAGTTTCCCTCCCAGCAGCTCAGACTCGGCTGTATGCTTCCCAGGGATCAGTTTGGGGGCAAGGGACAAGAGGTGCCTAGACACTTCTTGCTCTTTCTTCAGCATCTCTCAAGCTGGAGACCATAGACATACAAGTGAAAAAGCTGATAGTGTTATATATGCTACAGTGTTGTGTTACGTGGTCCTCTGGAAGAACAGGGATGTTCCTCTGTACAAGAGATGTCCCTGAAAACAGCAATTTCTTTTCCTGTCCAGGAAACCAGCGTTAGGGTGGCAACATAGTGTATTAACACAGAAGAAATGAGGACATTACTGTATATGGTCTTTTGAAAAACAAGCACTGAGGCTAGTTGTTTGAGGAAGGAGGGGAAAATATTGAAGGAATGAGAAAAGCTGATCACGGAATGTGGGGACAGCATGTGAAAAATAGCCCTCTGTGGAAGAGCTGGTGAATGATCATGGCAGGGGGCAATTGGTGGGATGCAGAGTCTGCATATGAGAGCAGCATAGGGATGAAGTTTAAACAGAGGTCATCCTGAAAGCGATGCAAAAAGGAATATGGAAGCACACCAGGCTCCTCTAAGGAACTGTCATGTAACTGGCATGTGGGAAAAGGCATTTTGTAGTAGTCCAGGGCTCGGCTGTATTTTGCATTTCAGATGCAGAGTTTTGTGGTTTAGATTCTAGATGTGAATGGATGTGGATATGCATATTTTGAAAAGAGAAAATGTGACCCTTCTTATACAGATGGATTTGTGAACTCTCTCCCTCTCCCTACTGCTTGCCATAGTGACATGGCTCCACATTTGCCAAACAAAATTCTCCACGAATTCAGCACCTGCTGTTGTCCTAGCTAAGCTGCAAGAGACTGATAGCCTAGCCCTTCAATTCAAGGCTGGTTTGCCTTGGAAAAGAAACTTTTCCCTTTTTCTCTTGTTTAAAATAGAGTATCTCTTAAGTTTTCTCAAAAAGTAGCAGCGAACTAGTTCTCTTGCTTTAAAACAGTGTCTACCATCTCTCTCACCTGTCTTCCAGCAGTATCCTATTTTGATTCTGCTTCCATTAGAAGCACTGCTTAGCATTTACTAAAAGTGGTTCTGAATCTTAATGTTTTTCCCTTCCTTTCTGTACTGGGATCTGATCACAGAATGCAGATGTAGTAAGCGGTCTGTTCCTGTTCCTTGATCTCTGAATAGGTTTCTGCCTTCTCCCTGAAAGCTGCCTTGAATTTACATTTCTACAGCATTCCTCAGTGAGCACGCTGTCTGCCTTCAGATTTTCTTTCGGGATTGTAACAGACCTTCAGGACACAGGTAGCATGGAAAGCAGGAGTGGCCACAAGCTTTTGCTAGGGCCCCAAATGAGGCATTAAGGATGAAGTTTACATACTCGTCATTACATACTGCTCTTTCCTTCCCTCCTCCCCACCCTCCTTCACTCTCCTCCGAGTTTTGGCAGTTTGGGGCTCAGGTGAAATAGGGATAAAGGGGTCTTCAAGGTACAAGGACATACCAGACATTTCTCAGAATTGAAACTGCACCCCAAACCGAGTGTAGGGAATAATTTACTTTAGAAAACCTAATGTATTGTTTGTACAATGTGAAAAAACCATCTTTTTCAACAAGAAGAAAAACAGAAGATCTGGCTAAAATGATGTCTTGTTCTGTGCTTTGCTTCTTCAAGTCCTGACACCGCTGGAAACTATAATACAAGAAACTATTGACTACACTCGCCAGCGGAAAGTGTTTGACCAGTCTGTCCTGCACAACCAAGCCGTGCACTTCCGCCTGGCCGAGCTGGCAACCGAAGTGGAGCTCCTTCGCTCGCTGCTGTACCGCACCATTGGTGAGCTCCCACATCTGCCTTCCCAGATGTGCTTCTCTTCTTGCAGAGAACGTTGTCAGGCTAAAGGAACACGGGGAGGTGATTGCCAGAGAGGCAGGCTGTGATCAGTGACTGCATGTGTATAACTGTGCTTTTTTATTTCTTTTTTTTTTTTTTAGCTCTCTATGTGGAAGGGAACGATGTGACAAAATTTGCTTCCATGGCTAAGCTAAAGGCGGGTCGTCTGGCCCGTGAAGTGACCGATAGCTGTCTCCAGTTCTGGGGAGGAATGGGATTCACCAGTGAGGTTCTGGTGAGCAGGTTTTACAGGTAAGCAAGTGAATGGTGAAAATAGGAAATGGCTTTACTGAAATTTGGCCTCTTAAATGTCCCACTAAAAGATCACCCACTTGACAAGGGCACCAGCTCCTAGCTGGTGTGAATGGTATTGTTCCACTGAATGGCATGTCACTGATGTACGTTGTGGATGCAAGGGTATCCACAGTCCTGTTGAGTTTGGGGTGACATGTGTGAGTGTGAGGACATAGGCTGACTATTCCTTTGCCAAACCTTGGCTTTGCATTACAACGGTGTAGTTTGAACTACCCACAGGTTAGCTTGAATGTCAGGTGAAAGAAGTAAACTCCATGTTTTCCTCAATGGTCCTCTGGTACCTGGCAGACAATAGGACAAGGAAAAAAAGGGAAGCCTACCAACAAGCGATTTTTTTTCTCTTTGCTCTTTGTTTGCTTATAGTCTTGATTACAAGAACAGAACTAAAACAAAACAGAAGCTTTCTTCCAAAACCAATGAAAATCAGCTGTATCTTTTCCCCCAAATATATGTGTGAAACTGGAGTTCGCCATTAGGCTCCTGCAGTAGTCTTTTCTGATAGCAGTCACCTGATAAGTCACACCAGATACCGTGTGAGACGTATGAGAGATATAGCTGTTTCCAGCAAGTTGTTAGATGATTAAAACGGTACAGAGACCTTTTTGCAAATTAATTGAAGTCCCTTCAAATTTTACCATATATCTACTTAGAGCAAAATTCTCTCGAAGGAAAGAGTTTTATTGGCAGCTGTTAGGAAAATTCTGGCCCCGGTGTCTTATATTCTGTAGGAGGACCAAAATGGAACTTGCATTTTCTTGCAGTAACAGATTTCAGTTCAGCCCTTATATATACGATACCTAATCAAAGGTTAGCAAAATTAGTTAGCGGTTCAGTTAGTTGAAAGTTTTGGTAAATGTATTCGTGTAAAGTGAGAGCAGAACACTAAAAATCTGTAAAAAGCTTGTTTCTTTTTAGTAGGTTGAGTTACTTATTCTATTTTTAATAGCATTTTATGAACAAGAATGCCATTGTGGTAACTCAGAGAGATCCTCAACCTTTTTTGACGTGTGGATTCCTGAAATTTTCTGGCGGAGGTACAGGCTGCTATATGGTGGTGGTTTTAAGCCAGCTGTCAATACGGTAGTTTTGCTTAGTTATTTTTTTCACAGCCTCTTCATTAGCAACTAATGGTCCCTGGTGATGCAGATGTTAAAAGCTACTGCAGTAGGCACTCTGAGTAAAATGAATCCTTGTCTTGAAGCGCTTACTGTCAATGTAGTAATGCATACAGATTAATGTGTGTGTGCTTTTATATAGCTTTGATTTGTCTTTAGATTTCCTAGCCCAGTGTGTTATTGCTAACCGTGGGCAGGGATTTTCTGTGTGAATTGCAGAGTGGTTTCTAAGCGCCCCAGCACAGTCCCATTTTTCCTGAGAAGAAATCCAGGGTATTTCCTATCGGTATAAACTGTGTCAGACATATCTTTCCGCCTCTAAACCAAACAGTGCTATAAATGAGGCTAAAGGCAGTGTGATATCTGTACTCTAAAATTTTCTCTGAATCAGTAAAATTCTGTCATTGAGTAACCATAAGCTCCAGGAAGAGAGAGGTAGAGTATTACCTAAATAAACAGTTACAGGTTCAAGTCAGAATCTTGTTAATCTGTAACAATAAGCAAAGCAGCAACTTTCTTAAAGCTTTTCTTTTTTTGTACAGCAGTCTGCGTAACCATTCACGTCACTGTCACATTTGTCAAGTAGCAAGCAGCATAACTGCACAGCATGACATCTAGTCATAGTGTACAAAGAGTTTTGTAGCATAATCCTTACCAAGTTTCCAAGGAAATGTTAGTCTTCGACACGTCGGGCTGTTACTCCTCAAAGAGCACACAGCATACTGCATGATTAGTGCATGAAGTCTTTGAATTTTAGTTATTAGGGTTGGTGGGGAGGTAACAAACAGCTCGGCACAAAACTGTCTGCCAAATGACTTTATTCACATCTGTCATTTTAATCATTAGTTTTTTAAACTTTGTAGAAGAACTGACTTTTTTAAAGTGCAGTATTCTCTAGAAGGTGTAAAGATAGCTGTTTCACCATGTAGGTGCCTATACTGGGCTGATTTTATGTACATAAATGTCTCATTTTTAGTTGTAGGGATACTGAGAAGGAGAATGGGTTTGGAAAAAAGTTTTGAGCCCAAATATCAAAGGGTTTAATAGAAAAATACAAGCCAATATGAAAAACAAAAGGAGTGGACTTTCCAGACTTTACCCTACTAGCAGGATTCTGGAGAAGGAAAGCACCAGACTGAAGCTGTGTTTGTTTATTTTTCTCTCCCCTGTATGAAAAGCCTCAAAGACATCATGACTTAGAAAAAAATCAGTTATTGAACAAACCCACAATCTATATGAAAACCCCAGGTTGTGAGAGATCAGAGCGAGGAAAAACTTTTTTTGTAGCAAGTATATTGCAATTTTTCAGACTTCATAAAATGAGTTTTAAAATATTTCAGGTAGTGATCTATATATTTTAATAATAATTACGTACACTTCAGTTGTTACAGGAAGAACTGGTCTGGCTTTCTTAAAAAAGTTTGTTTGTTTGTTTTTTAATTAAGATTGTTTCTATGTACTAACACTGTCTAACTGCTGCCAGTTCTTACAAGTTTTACTCGTGGGGTGTGATGGGGAGAATGCTATCATTTCTTTACTTGCTGCCTTGTGAAAGACTCAAGAAAGCAGTAGTGAAAAATACTGATTGACTACTCACGTGAAATAGGTGAAATGTAAATAGCATTGCAAATGCACATAGCTGCAGAAGAAAAACGGATTTCTTTTTTTCCCTCAGCTGTCACCTAGGTATTGCAATATGAAGTTTTAGTTGTAATTCAGGGTAGTTAAAAATCAAGCTTCTATATAGTTTTAAGTGGAACTTTTTTGAATAAGTAATGCATTTCCTTCTAAATTATTTTTTGTATTCCTCACATGTTTAAAAAGTCAGTTGAAATATTTTATTCAGTTTCATTTTTAATTTCATTTTTTATGTTCTTTCATTCTTTACAAAGCATGTCTAAACTAGAATGAGTCTAGACAATTGTGGTTTTTTTAATCAGTCTTTGTCATTATCACAATTTATAGTTGTACCAAATGAAACGAAACCTATCAATTTCTGCTGACAAAAAAAATTTGCTTTGAAGTCAGTAGCTAACTCTTGGGACAAGACTTAATAACAGTTCCTCAGTCATCTGTGAAAACAAATCCGTAGTTTCAACCTTTTTCTGGGGAGGTTTTGAGACAGATGCCTGTCTACCACTTTGGTTGACTTTTACGAGTACCTTGAGAGGGAATTTAGGAGATGAAGCACGTGACATCTAGCTCTAATATGGCAAATCAAAGTAGGTAACTGTACAGCGGTGACTTTAAAGCGGAGCTACGCTCCCGGGCAGGCCAAGGTGATGCCTGCTCCTGCTCAGCTGTCCCTTCAAAATGGCCCTTAGGGGAAATGGGCAGGGCCACGCAAACTGGTGGGCACGGCTGCTGGTGGCTGGGCTGTGCCAGCCTGGCCAGGGGCCTGCCATGCTGGGTGGTGTCAGGTCAAACTTCTCCCTCTGGACCGAAAGAAAATAGATAGTGCAGCAGGCTCCTCTCAGGGTGTTTGTGAACAGAAAGGGCTTTTTAGATCCCAGCACCATATGGCTTTCAAGAGGAAAATGTAGCGTAGAGCGGCTCCCTGAGCAGGCACGGCTTCTCGGCTGCAGGTAGTAAATGGTAGTGGGATGCACAACTGCAAACACCATCACTTTTTATCAACTTGAGGCTAGAGACAGATTTAGTGTGCCATTAGCTGTGGCCTTAGTGCCTATACAGCACGTTACAAGGTCAAAAGTTTTCCTCGCACTGTGAGATAGGTACCTGTCCCTACTTCATGGCTAGTGAAATCGCACGCAAGGGAGAGCTCAGACTGGAGCAAGGACTAGCCCTGATTTTCAGGATATCTGGGACTAAAAGGTTTCCAGGCAGGGTGATGGACACGGCTTGGCTGTGCAAAACAAGGGCTGAATGGCGCTCTGGATGCAGAGGGGTCAACACCGGCCAAAAGAGGAACGTTAGACTGAAGGACCGTGCTGGATTATACTACTCAGGAACACATTCAGGCTGTAAATTAGAGGGTTCCTGATCAGTAGAACAACTTTGTTATGTGGCAGCCTTCAAATTAGGGTAGTCCAAGATTAAAGGGAGCTTCTTTTTTCTCGCTATAGCAGTGCTTGATGCATTTCTGAAGGAACTTATATGATATGGTACCTATGGAGATGGGAAACTTTGTTTGATGACGTGGGGGTCCTTTTTGTCCCTTGTGCTACCTAACTAGAAATTACTGATAACCTGGCTCGAGTTTGGTGGGTGGGAAGGGTTCCTCACCCTCCCTCATAAATACGGTTTTTTAACTCAGCATTCAGAAATGAATTTTTTTTTTAATCCATCAAAAAATGGATTGCTTTTTAACATTTATATCTCTTGATTTGGTTGAGCAGAGTAAGTCTTATCTACAGTTGATGTTTCAGGTGCATGGAATTTCCTGAAGGAGAGGAAGCTCTTTTCAGGAAGCGTTTTGCGGGGCCAGAACACCATGGTTAGGATTTCTCTCTTTCCTCAGGCAAACTCCCACTCTCCAAGGAAAACAGCGTTCAACAAGTGGCTAGAGGTTTGGCCCCTCAAAATGACACCTATACGTAATCATTTGGTGCATTGCAGGCTGGTTCCTCACTGTCCTTGGTCAGGGTGAAGCCATCACAGGTCGGTGCTCACCTCAGCAGGTAGTGCAGGACGTGCTGCTCTGGCATGGGGGCAGCGACAAGGTGACCGAGGGATCAGAAAGCAAAGTGTTGCTGTGCCAGAACAAAAGCATTCCAGGGGTAGCCTACCTAAAGCAATAAAATTCTAGTATTTATATATATTATTTATATGCTGTATTAATAATGCATTATTGATATAATATAAACTATCAAACCATAAACTTAAAATAAATAGCTGATACACAAGCTTACTTTACTATCTTCCCCAGCTTCCTCACAGAGTTCCTGGCAGAATAGTTAGTCCTGTGTTTTTGTTTTCCTACGCTGAAAGCAAGTCTCTTTCCCAGAAGAGGGCTGCTAGATTAACATCCTTCGAGTCCTGTGTCATCTCGATCCTTTTAAAGTAGGCAAAACCTTCTGTCCTGTCTCCCCGGGGCAGTGATCGGCATTAGTCGCCTGCCTGTAGATTCTGTAGGAAACATTCCTTATCTCACCCATAGAGACAAAAATACAACCACCAGCGATTTTGTAGAGACACACACATATATACACACACACAAAAACATATGTGAAAGGCGTTTTGGTTTTTTAAGACATGTATTGATATGGGATAACCCGACATGCCTGTCACACACCACCAAAGCCAGATCTTACCACTGCCTACTTGTAACTTCATATAAACAAGCCACATGTGTCCAGGATTCCTGCTGCAAATGGAGGATTTTTATCGGCATCACAGAGGCGTTTTGAGGATTAATTACTTACTGTTGCTACAGTGCTGTGAAGATGCAAGATGCTAAGCGTTGGCAGGGGCTTTCTGCAGCTTGAAAAAGCAGACAGCACCGCAGAACGAAGGACAAGTAACCCACCATTGTCCCAGCTCTGCTGCTTTCAACAAGGTCCATAGGAAGGTGGGGAATCTTCAGGGTTTGAATTAAGTAGAGGTAGGTTAGCAGAACTGTTTCGGTGGTTTGGGTATTTTTTTCTTCTCCCCAAAGGAGAAAAGAAATTTGTGAAGAAAATTGCTTAAGGTTGCAGTAGTTTGCAATCTGGCTAGCACAGGGAACTTAGGCAATACTGTTAGGGATGACTCAGTGATATTAATAGCAGTTTTTAAATGAGTGCAATTAGAAATATCAAATGAGAAGTAAACAAGCTTGGAGCAGCTATTCATTTTTAAAGCAGAGAAGCTTTATCTATTATATAATATTATACTATAATACTATATAATACTAATACTATACTATAATACTATATAATACTAATACGGATTATGCCAGATCTCACATAGCCATTAGGGAGACCAGGGTGGTTCTTGGTTAAAAAACATGAATGGAAATTGTACCTTCTCTGTACACTTCTGCAATATCTCATGTACCGATTGGCTAATAC
This sequence comes from Nipponia nippon, assembly GCF_047370975.1. Lineage (NCBI taxonomy): Eukaryota > Metazoa > Chordata > Aves > Pelecaniformes > Threskiornithidae > Nipponia > Nipponia nippon. The sequence goes on along the minus strand of NW_028262290.1, from coordinate 140,694,398 downwards.
TCTTTTTACCACACAGTTAAGCAAAGTTGAGTACTGCAACACTTTTTTGCTGCTGGGCCTCCAAAAGCTCGTTTCCCTTCTAAAATTCAACTGCAGGCTTAGGCAGCTGCAGCTTTCACAAAGGAACAGCGGGGATGTTGCGGGAAGCGTTGCAGACCATCTCACCCGGAGGAGGCAACAGATGAGGTGTTCTGCAGACAGCTGGCATGAGTGTAGGTCATTTGAGCAGGCGGTCCAGCAGAAAACCCTGGGAAGAGCCTGCGATGCTTTATATGCCAGTCCAAAGTGATCAGACGTAAAGAAAAGTCTGTATGCAGTTCAGCTGCAGGAGGTCTGGCTGGGCTTAAGCAGGGCCAGTTGCATGCTAGGAGAGGTTTTAACTTATTTTAAGATGAAAATAGAGTGTTAAGCCAAGTTAAGGTTATTTTTGAAAGAATCTGAAAATTGGATGTGCCAAATGATATCTTAAGCCTTTTGATTTTGAATTAGCAACATCCCTGTACACAAAAGGGTATGTACAGTGCTGACACATCTGTCCACACTGTGTATGTACTTCTGTAAACAAGGGGTTTCAATGTAGTAAAAGCAGCTCCATAATAAATGCATAGAATAAATGGGTATGTGCAGTTCTGTACTTGTTCCATCAGTATAGCATGCAAATATTTAAATCCACTCTTTATATTTCTACAGAGACTTGAGATTAATGTCAATAGGAGGTGGTACAGATGAAACCATGCTTTCCATCATATGCAAATACATGGAAACACTTCCAAGCAAGTGACGCATCTCCACTCTTCCTTGAAAATTAAGCAAGCAAGAGCATAGCTTGTACTGCACACTGAAGGTAACAGCCAGTACATGTTTCAAGTGTAAAATAAGTAGAAAATGTAACGGTGATTTTGCTAATGAACTGCTTATCAGGGTCTTTGACCATGATGATTCTACATGTTCTCCAATATCAAATTTCTGTTGATATGAAGGAGTCTGAAAGCATGTGGCCTCCTGCAAATTTTTTTCCTTTTTTTCACTGCGTTACTTTTTTGGGGGGTCTCAGCACCCAGAAAAAATGTCTTCTTTAATCAAGGTGTATCTACATTTTAAAGCATCTAAGCTAACAATTAAGAAACATAACTTCCACATGGATACAGCTATGATTTCACTAGTAGCCTAATCTTAATTTCAGTGTAACTTTGCTTTCAAGATGAATAATTAAGGCACAAATTATTCCCTTCCATAATCACATACTGGAACAGTGATTCTGCTCTCAGTTACAAGTACCTTCCCTATTTTTCAATTTTAGCAAGTAGTCATCAAAATGAGCTCTGCCATCTTTGCCAAGTTCACGTTGACTTGTACTACGCTCTGTCATGGATGTTTGGTGGTGGGAGTGGGGGTTGATTTTTCTTTGTAGAATTCTACAAACAATTGTTTAATTGTATCTGAAGCTTTTGGAGGCCTGAACTTCAGCAGTAAGGTATCATGTTTTGTGTGTAATTATTAAAGAAATTTTTTTTTTTAAAAAAGTTAATATGGAAATTGTGTGTTATTATTTAAATTAGATGGTGCAATTTGTTATATGCCAGTCACCTTAAACCAGAAGTGTGTACTAAGTATTTTCAAAATTAGTGAGGTTACACAAAAAGTCTCACTGAAATGTACATCATCTGCTGTGATAAGCATAAATTCTTAATTTGATCTTCTTTAAATCTTATTCTTTATGTTTACTTGCATATCAGCCATACCTTCAAAACCAACATCAGCAGCTCTTCCTAAAGCAGCCATTTAAGTCAGAAGAGACAACCTGCCTTATTGCAAAAAAAAGCTTCAGTGGACTTTTCCTTGTAACCAGCTGGATGTGTTAAGCATTTTCTAAGGAATCTCCATGATACTGTAAGGTTAACAGTTTGATAGTTAAAAGATGCTATTTTCTTCCACCTGGAAATAATCTGTATGGTTGCTAGGTGGAGTCTTAAGTTACATTAAATTGAGAAATGCAATATATAAATGTTGTGTAAAAATTATGTACAAAATTTCAAAACCAAGAGTAAACCTAACTGCAGTATTCCTATGCAGCTGCTATTAACTACAACTTTGTAAAAGTACAATTAAATGGTACTAATATTTTTCTATCATATCCACTGTATAGTGGATTTTATTCTACAAGATCATACTACAGCATCCTGAAGTCTTGCTACCTATTTGTGAATTTTAAGGGACTGTTGGAGTAATACTTTTCTATCAGAAAATTACCAGTAAGTAAGTGCAGATGCTCAAGAAAATTCTAAGGCTGCAATGCACGGTTTCCACCAATTGCCATTCCCCTTCCCGAGTGAAATATGCTCACAGCAGTTTCACCTTTACATAAGTCACCTTAACCATTCTAAGCAAACTTGCAGGATTATCAGTTCAGATTTTAAACTGAAAAATTGACCTTTTACTGGAAATGAAGAAAGGGAAATGTGCTATGTTCTGTACTTGCTCCAAAAGTAAAATACAGAAATATGTCACAGATTTGACTATGTAACTTCCAGTTTCCTTTCAGTTCAGAAAGTTCATGTTAAAAGAGCCTAAGAAGAGGTGTGATTTAGCACTTAATTAAAAAAGTCCTTGTGTGTTTTCTAATAAACAGAGATGTAGAAAGTTGTTTGGAGGCTTCATATATTCCTTGTGTTTAAGCTTTCCCCCGATTTCCTGCCCCATCTAGACAACTACAAAAAAACCAGACAACCCTCCTGAAATGAAGAAACACAGAAAGGAAGACATCGGCTTCAGATTCCCTGCCTAATTCATTTCCCCTCACTCCTCTGCACCACTAAAGAATGGGGGGGTGGGGACAGTGGGAAGACCTAGTTCCTATTCTGCGCTGATTACCTTTTAATCTGGTTTGACATTTAAAATTAAAATCCTGTTCGTTTTATACATGATCTGAAGGACTGGTAAAAGATTTTTACCAATATGTGCTCTGTCAAGACTTACGGGATGCCCTAGCATATTTTTCAGTACAAAGACAGGAAATGTATCTGCCATATAACTAGCTGCATCCACCCATTTTTCTACTTTGTATTAGGTAGTTAAAAACTTTTTCCATTTTTTAGTATGGCAGATTGATTGCTAAAAAAAAAATAAAATAAATCATGTCTAGAAATTGCTCAGACACCACGTTTAAGAGCCAGAAATATATTTCTAGAAGATGATCAAGTATCAGGGGAGTGTGGCTGTCAAACAGATATGTCAGTAATTATCATCTCACAAGTTAGGTACCTTGCACTCCACTGTCTCATTAAAATTATACAAGTGCATCAATCTTGGATGGCAAAATATCCTATTGACTAGCTTTGGGAATGCTATTCTTGTTTAACAAGCCCAGCAATTCTCATATAAAGACAATGAATTATCCTGGTGTTAGTACTTAGATGTTCTGTTATTTGTAGAAGTATTGTAGACCTTTTAACAGTCAAAGATTACATCAGCTAGAAATATTTGAGCTTTAATTACTTTTACACATTCTGTGTGTTTTGTATTAGGTGATTTACATGTCACACTTCCGTTGTTATATATGAAATCTAACATGAAAGAAACGTAGCATACACCTCCATTTCTTATTTTAATAGTGCTCCCCACACAAGTATAGCCCCTTAAATGCAGCACCATTTTCAAAAAAATACATTGGTATTCTACAGTAGAGAAGAATGTATATAAACACCACTAGCTTGAATACTACAGAACACTTTATTTGTCAGTTTGTAATTAGTTATTAGTGGCAGCATACTATACAGTATTTCTAGAAAAGTTTTTCAAAAATTGTAGATACAATTTTAATATCTAGGAAACTTAATTTTTTGAATGTTGAACTCAGCAGCGTAATAGCTTCAATTATTAGAAACTATCTGGTGAGCCAAAGCTGTCTTGAAAATAAAAAAAACCTTAATATGACAGCACCTCCAACAGGTGCATCATAATATACTTTAATATAAAATTCAAAATATCTGACATCATATTTCAGACATCATGCAGTGTAGATTTAGGGATCATCACAGTCTGAAAAGTAAACATACTAATGGTAAAAGTTCTAGTGATTCAATGGAATCATTAAGTTTTAGAAACTTTAAATATAAAGAAAACATTTGTACTGTATCCATCTTGGTTGATCCCAATGATCAAAGGCATTTGCTTAAAAGAGTACACGTGTAAGCATGATTTGTCACATTTAAATAAAAAAAATCCAGTTTTAAGTAACTTCTCCCCAAAACACAGTTTAAGCTACTTAAACATATACACTATCAGAGCTATCCAGAAAAATAAATTTTGGGGGTACCACTATTACATTTGTTAGCTTCAGGCCAGCCTTTTAAAAATCCACAGATAAAACCCATTTAGAAAGATCCAAGTATACTTCATGCTTTTGCAACCTAGAAATTACTATATGCCTGAAACTGGAGCTCTAATTTAGAGCATGGCCCAGAATGAAATGCAGAATGAAAGAGAAAGCCTTGTAATTCCGCAATTATTTCATATCCGAACAACCATTGTTTTCTGTATTTTTAAATCGATTCTAAAAACTATTTTCCCCTTAAAAAGCAACCTACTATGCTAGCAGTTTCTGCATATTTACAAATACTCCCCCCAAAACAGGGGATGATGGGAAAAATTCTGATACATTAAGAAAACTATATATAACATTGCATTAATAGTTAATGCAATTTACAACAATTTCACTGTGTTTTATCAACAGAATGTGTCACTTCAGATCAATGTCTTCATTAATTAAGACTGTTTCATAGTTGAAATTACACAATTTAAACCAACGGTAACTTGCATCACCTCAGTTTAATAATCCAGTATATTACAAAAAAAACAAACAACGCAAAGAGCATCATGTAGCATAATAGTTTTGTCTGGCTTCCTCTGGAGAGTATTCTCAGTCTGCCCATAGTTGCACCTAGAAGTCCACCCGTAGAGTCAAAATCATTATCCTACATTTGAAAACAAACAAACAAAACAACAAAAACCATGTTACTCTGAGAAAAAAAGTTAACCCTAAAGCTTGCTAAGTGTAGTTTCTCCTGTTTTTTCGAATTTTCCAAAACTAATATTATTTCAGAACTTCTGAAAATTAACCAGGAAAAACTTTTGCCCATTTATCCAGATGGATGCAAGCAAAAAAGGCATTTCTGACTTCCTTATTTTTGCTTCCCTCTTCTCTTAAATACATTTAAATAAAGAACTGCCTTTTTAATAATACTATACATTTGCTAATTGAAAACAAATAGTTGTATCTGAAGTATAAAGACCTTGGTTGTGCTTTGGAAGTAATGCATTTGCACATCTATCTTTTTGAACAGAAATATTGGTGCTGAATTGGTCACATTTTACAGTCAACAATAAGTTGTCAACATTTTAATACAAATGTTCACACTAAAAGAAGGAATGCTTTACATTACTAACTTCTTAATCCTGCCCCATATTTAAAGAAAGTTAGTGACTAACCACTTACCATTTCTGATAACATTTTATTTTGGTTTTTAACTTCTGTTCCAATTTCAATGGAAAGCTATTAAAAAAAAAAAGTGTTAAATATGAATAATCAGTTATACATAGATTAGAGAAACCAGTCTAAAATACGTGACATGACTAGCATTTCCCCAGGTAAAATGTGAAAACAGTACCTGGTGTTTTCAAAAACCAAAATAACATGCACAGTATTCTGCAGTAACCCTTAGGAAAGTAAATATTTGTCATTTGACTAGATGAGTCTAGAGAGTCATGGAAGGTATTCAATGCTCCTCCTCCCCTCTTCTCCTTGAACAGAGAATTCCTTATTAGAATTACTGCATGGACTTTCAAAAATTCAAGATTTAGTCAAGTCTAAGTAGCAATTATCCATTTCCTGGAACAACTGTTAAAACTATTGGCACACAGCACAGATGACACCATGAGCGCTCTTTTTGACTGAGTGTTGCTGGAGTTGATACCTGTAACCTGCTAACACATCTCTTTTGACAAGTTGCTGCTATCCTATAAATGGGAATTTCTTTTGTGAACCTGTCTATTCCTTCTCTGTGTCATGAAATGGCAAGGGCGCGGCAGGACAAAGAGGCAAGTTGAGTATGCAAGTGAGAGTCAGTCCAGAGGTAGTAACCAGGGTCAGCAACAGCCTGGGCATCACCCAGCACATCCACAGCTAGGAGACGGGCCCAAGGTCAAGCCAGAAAGTCAAGTCTGCAGGTTAGGGTTGGAATCAGGGAGGTATGAGACCAGGCACAGACAGAGCTGCAACACAGCTGCAACGTAGCAAAGGCAGGGGCCAGGCAGGGGCCAGGCAGGGGAATCTCGGCTTAAAAGCAGCTCCCAAGTGAAACAGGGGGGACCCCCACTGAGGCTTCTTAGCAGCTCTTCCTCTGTAAGAGTTCTTGAACAACCAGCTCAACTCCTAGAAGGGAGGGAAATGCGCTCCAGGCGCCAATGCTTTGGATTAGCCAAAACCCATATGTTTTTTGTGACACAGCCTAAAGTTATTATTTCTTACTGCTGCATTTCACCACAACCTATCATCAAGTCAAGAGTGAAACGTGATGGTTCTAGGAAGATCATCTGCAGATTATTCCATACTCCAAGATCACTACATTGCACTAAAAGATGCAACTGCAGAAAGAGCACACATGCTACTCCATGGGGCACCATCAGCCACACTGTAGACATACCCTGGGACACTGCTTTGAAACATATACCAGAGAAGGAGACGAGAAATGAAATTCTATAACAAAGGTCAAAGCTTTTCTTTTTACCTCCTTAACTTATTCTAAATTATTTAGGTGGATAATTTCTTAACTTAAAACTAAGGTTTTGTTTTCTATTTGAGACTAAACAAATGAACTTTAAGCAACAGGATATTATTAGCAATAGGAATTTAAATGAGTTTAGGCCTCAGAATTCATTGGCTTGTACTACATACATAGAAACAGCACCTGTTGCTAAGAAGTACTTTAAAACATCTTAAGTTGTTAAGAAAAAAAACCCACACAATTTTAATCACAGAGCTGTCTTTCAGTTAGGCTTGTTTGAAAGAAGGCCTCAATCTCTGGAAGGAATCAGAATCATTAAAACAACAAATTTCTCTTTCAGAGTATATTAGCATGCTACTTCTAACAGCTGTTTTCACATTACAGATTTATCGGCAGAAGCTGATGAGCCACAATGGTAACACTAAAACCAAGTAGTCCATTTTCTTAAATGAACCTGAGCCAGTTTACTGACCTAAACTCAAATTTTCTAGTTTCTGCAGGGACAGTAATTCAGTCTATAGGACAATAAGCCATAAGTAACACCAGAGCTGTCCTCAAGATTAGCAAAAAAGGACACCTCGAGCTAAAAATCTAATTAAAGGAAGAATCAGTTATACAAATCAATGATTATGCATTTTGTTTGACAATAATTCTTTCTTGTATTAAATTTATGTTTTAAACTAAGACTACTGCTTCACTGGTCCATATAATTTAACTCAATAAATGTGATGATACTACTATAATTAAATACTTACTGATTTAATGGCACTGACTTTTGTACGCAGACTTTCTGTTAACCTTTCATTTTCTTCTTCATAAACACTGTATCCGCTATTGGAATAGCCATAGTTACCAGTGGGTGCTCCATCGCCTACGAACACAAGAGTCAGTAGTTAGACAGAAAATACCCCTGGAGCAAGTGCTCTTCACATGTGGAAAAGCACTCTTTCCATTTAAAAACACATTTCCTTAATGTCACCCTCGGCAGTCAGGAAGAGGTGCCACATGTTCCTGAGATACAGATTCAACCTTTTTCAAATGCATAAGTTATCTTTCAATATGCAAATCGAAGACAGAAAACTGAGGAATGGTTGTAATTTTATACCATAAAATTTTTCCCCACATAGTGTTTTCATATTACTTCTATGGAAGTCAACCTAGGCATTACATGGAAATGTGAAGGGAGCATTGAGGTCACTATCACAGAGTGGTACACCTAACTCAAAACAGGAAAATTGAGATTATTCTCTAATACCACTGATCCTTGCATGTATTTCTCTACAAATGAGACCTCATACAGGAAGCCAAGGCTCTGAGCAGAACACTGCCATTTCTGTCGCCATTCTGCAGTTCTGTTCCCACTCCTGCCTTTGCTTTCAAGGTGCTGGAGCTTCAGGACTGTTATCCAGACAACTGACTGAGCAGAGTAAGCAGAGCAGAAGCTCCTCAGCTCCAGACATTCGCCTCCTCCAACCTCTAATAAAGATCTCCTACAGACAACAGCTGGACAGCAGCACGGGCGCAGGAGAATTAAAGCCATGTCCCGTCCAGACAAAAATCAGTCTTAGGCCTCAAATCAAAGATTTGAAACCTAAGAGGACAGAACAACACTGAGAAAGGCAAACAGAAAAGAACTATTATAAGCTTTATGATAAAGATCCTGCTAGATTAATTCAACTAGCAATCCAGCTATAACATTAATCAATATTTATATGGCTAGTCAGAATGCCACACTAAAATTGTCTGAATGCCTTTAGTTAATTCCTCTTCAATGCAATTTAAAGATTTTTGTGTTTGGGTGCCTTTTTTCTTTTTGAGGAAAAAGGGAGAGAAGCAAGACACCAACCACATTCACAGATAAAGCTCCGTCTCAAACAGTTTCCCTGTGTGCTTGGCATACGTAATATTAAGATTTTAAGAGAGAGAATTATGATGCTACTTTCATAATAGATATCATTTTATACACCTATAAAGGTGTTCTTTAAGTGTAAGTAACGACAATTTTTTAGTTTGTACTTGTAAACTGTTTTACTGTTACTCTATAAATTAAGCTAACAACAAATCCTCAACAAGACTAGGTGAAATGTATGTTTCCGTTTTATCACAGTGAGAGTCAAGAAGTTCCCCCTCCCCACAATCAAAAGCACCAATGCCAAGTATAGAACGTTGACTAAAATGACATCATTTAGAGAGTCAGGGTTGTTCCCTTTGTCTTGTTTTACAAATGCATCTAAGTACAGTACTTCCTACCAAGTGACGCACAATTTTGAATATGTTTATAAGTTAATATACCATATAACTTCAGGCCAAAATACCATAGCTATGATTATTACATAGACAGTGTCATAACAGATGTGAACAACTGCCCCAAAGCTTTTAAACAGGCACAGCTACTTCTATATATATAATAGAAAGCACCATGTAGAAGCCTGGTTACTACTGTTGACAGGAAGGACAGAAACTTCAGCGTGGCAGTTCTATGGCCTGTCTTGCAACACTGTTCATTGACAGGACATGTAATATGGACATGACTGTAACATAATCACAGGCTAAAAAAGAGTTACCAGGTAGCTGGTGCCCACAGCAGATGTACTGGTGCACAGCTTCTATTTCCAGCCTACTAAAAAAAAGGAATTCTAGACTGACAGTTGAAATGTCAAGGGAAAGCAGCAAATTCTACTGCAGCTGGTAACCATCATAATAGACATTTAAGTCTTCCGCTTGACCTTCCAGTGGATTTTTCAGGAGGTACTTTCAGGATGTTCCTTAAGGCATTGTTTGCCAGAGACATGCTAAAAGAAGGCATGCTCTTTCCCCTGCACTCCTTCCACAAACATCCATCAATTCACTTTCTCAGACACAGCATACTGAGCTGGATGGCCTTCAGTCTAACCCCCCTCAGTTCATACCCAAGAGTGAGCTGTTAGTCTGACAAAGAAAAGGACTGAAGACCTAAGCATTATCAAATGCCCACCTTTTTATGATAAACATCCCAACACCTCTCTTGATCTAGTAAGAGACGTATCCAAGACTTGTTTTATCTTGCGAAAATACTATTACACAGCACAAATCGCAAGTGTAGAAATAAATCTAGGCTGGTGTCGCAGACACCCCTGGTTTAGCCACATGGCATTTATCGGCCCCTAAATATTCACTTCCTAGGAAGAAGTACCAAAACTCAGTCATAAATTTCTGAGGCATAAACATTACCTAAGCGATACAGTGAGGCCACAGCACCTACGCGGTTCTAGAACATGACATGAGAGTTCAAAGTTTCTTTACAGTCATCAACATGGCTGCTGGTTAAAAAATGGGGCCCAAACTTCTCAAAACACTCAGCAGGAACTCTGCAAAGATTTCTGCCTTTCCGTCAGGTTATATTTGTAATAAACTGACAACAATTGGGGTTTTCTTCCCAATACACAGCAGGAAAACATACAGAAGTACTAAAACTAAAAAACGACTGAGAATTTGGAAAGGATTTGACTGAAGAGTGGCAAATCTGTCCATCCATCCATGGAAACATGGCTCAAACTAACACTGTGTTAGAACCATTCATGAACACAATGAAATACAAACCCCAGTGCTGCTCTGTAAGTCCAGCTGAGACAGAAAGAGAAGAGAGACAGACGCACGGGTAATGGACGCTCCCGAGCTCTGCTGCAGGCCTACACCCACCGGCACAGCCCCTCTCACGCACCCGCAGCCCCTGCCCGGGGACGGGTCGGGCCCTGCCCAGCGGGCTCCGGCTCCCACAGGCCCGGGCACAGCGCGGCCCACACGAGAGCCCGGCCTGCCCCGGCCCGCCCCGCCGAGCTTTTCACCCTCTCCCTCTCCGCTGAACCCTCCAGCACCAGGCGAGGGTGCGCCAGGCAGCCGCGGCCCGGCCCGCAGGGAGGCCGCAGGCCCCGCCGCCGCGGAGCGCCGCGCTTACCCAGCCCCGCGCGCCTCATGGCTCTTCCCGGAGCTGCCGCGGGAGGAGGCGGAGGATGGGAGCGGCTCCCGCAGCGGCTGAGGGAAGCGGGGCTCGGCGGGGCGGCCGCGGCCCAGCTCCGGCTCGGCCGCCCGGCTCATTCACCCGCCGAGCGCCACGACAACGCTCGGCGCCGCGCGGCCCGCTGGGTACGGCGCGGGTGCGGCCGGGTAGGGCAGGCCGCGCGGGGGCTGATGGGTGCTGTAGTTCCGCGCTGAAGGCGGGGCGGTGGCAGGGCCGCTGAGGGGAGGTCCGGTCCCGCCCCGCCCCGCCCCGGCGGCGCTGCACAGCGGGCGGGCTGGGGACGGGTCCCGGGCAGAGGCGGTCCCGTTCAGGGCCTCCGGCCTCCTCCAGGCCCGGGGGTAGCGGTTCCGCCGGGCTGGAGCGCGGTGTCTGCAGGGCCTCCCTGCAGCAGCCCCGGCATGGCGTTTCTCAGGGGGCAGTGTGACAGGCCGTGCGGCCCGCGCCCTGCCCGTGCGCCCACCAGGCCCTGAACATGGCGAGGTTTACTAAAAGTCTACATTTCCTGGGCCGGGCTGTGAGGCGGTGGTTTCGGGGGCAGAAGGGGGCGGCAGGGCAGCACCGCGGGGGAGCCCGGCCGGCAGCCGCCTCCCTGCGGCTTCGGAAGAGCAAATTCCGTTAAATGTAACCAGTCTTGAATTGACTCAATACATTATCTGTTTCAGCTTGCATTAAACTTTTAAGAATTGAACCTGAAAGGAAGAGAAAAGTCTCGGCCTTCATTTCAGGAGGCCATCAGTACATTATCGTTTTATTGTTTTGAAAGGGAAGATTCTTAGTGGTTGTCTTGTAACAGGCAGTCAAAACATTGACATTCAGTGCTGAGTGGAGCTTTACCACCTTTTTTTCCCCCCTGTTTATTTGGAAGTAACAGGCACGCTACTGCAGCATACAGCAGTTCGAGCTGCAGATTTCGTTATTTTGAATCTTCAGTTCTGTGAATGATTTAAATTTCATTTGCAAAGGTAATTTCTCCTTCATTCTTTAACCTCTTGCAATGCTTTATCAGAAATGGGTTTTGCCTGCTTTTGTCAAAGATGTGACTCAGGCTGTATACCAGTGGATTGAATTTATTTCCCAGGATGATACCAGAATGATTTATCAGTACTCCAGCGAAAAGCAAGCGACATCGTGGAGTCCATTCAGAGTCTGCTATTTCAAGCGTGACATCCACTGTACTAGAGAAGCTGCACTGGCTTTTCCAGTTACAACATGCCGTTGTATCATTAATTGCTTTGGTATTTGTGTTCTGATAGGAACTAAGACACCCAGTATTGGACCAAGACTCACTTGTATTGTACAAGCTATATAAACGCAGACAAAATCTCCTACTTCAATGAGCTTGCTGTGTAACAGCAGTCTTCCTCTAGGCAGGTAAAGCTGTAGAAAGAAGAATAAAATAACTCTTGTTAATAAGAAGGCCTATTCCCTCCTGCTGACATCCAGTGTAATTGCTGTAAGACACCCCATGTATCTTTTTGCAGTGCATAAAAACACAAATAACTGCAGCATTTCTTTTCTCTCCACTTACCAAAGTTCAATTGAGATGTTAGTCTTGTATCAGCCCAAATTTAGGACAGACTCTGAGAAGCTGTTGTTCATTTATTTACTTCTCAGTCACATCTGGATGCTTTCATCTCAGACAGCATTATAAAGAGTAAAATGAGTATAATGTAGAAACTGGCCCTTTATTTAATATTTGATAATTTAAGCAGTTTATCTAAAATTTCAACTGAGGCATTAGTTGCACATACAAAACAGAAGAGAAGGCCAAGGAGAAGAAATGAACTGCAGAACTGTCGCCCGTACTGCACAGCGTGAAGCTCACCTCTGTAGGATTTTGTCTGGAACTCAGCAATTCTTGCAGGAGTTTGCCAAGAATGTATGCCATCACTGATGACTTGAGATTTGATTTACATCAGTTCAGGGAAATACATCAGTTGTTTCAAAGAAGGGAAAAGTACTACCACCAGATAGAGATGCTGTTCGTGCTAAAACTGTCTGAAGTTCACAGATGGGCCCATTTCTTTTGTTGCCAGGACAAAGAGGTCTCTTAAAGGATTACATGCTTAAACCAGCAAAATTTAGATGATGTAAAATTTACAGAAAATGTACAGATTCTGAGAAAACCTTCTTCATGACTGCTTCAGATTTGAACTAGGGCTCTGTTAGAAGCAATATCCTCATCAAACACAATTTTTAAAGGAGGGTTAGGGTGACAGTCTATGCAGTAACTAAATAATGAGAGAGTAAAATTGAGGCTCCAGGATGCAGTAGGAGAATGTCTTTTAGTAACAGCTGGGCTGAGTCTCTCATCATTATGTATAATTTTATTTACATATTTTTCTTCCTACACCATTGAAGAAAATGATTACATTTGGTGGCATTGCTATACAAAAAGATTTTTCTTTACAGTATTTGCGTATTTTGTCACTCTTCTTTCCCCCCCCATGACTCTTCTTCCATTTTTCAATAAATATGGGTTTATACATAACTAGGTAAAAAAGTACATCTCCCCATTACGATTGTAGTTATAATTAATTGTTAAGGGGCTCATTTTTAATTTTTACTTAAGTTTTCTGTAAAATAAAATCCCAATTAGCCACATGTAAGGTGTTCGCAACTGATAGTGTTTATATCTATAATCTGCTTATGATGTTTTGAAATAACATATTGAGTCTATATGCAATTTATAAATAGCACATTTAAATCTTCACAGTTTCTTACAGCACAGCGTAGAAATGATACTGACGTGATTAATGTTTCAAATCCATTTTTATCGTATTGAATTTATGTTTTTTTCATACACTGAAAGTGCCTTGTAGAAAAGTTAATTTTATAGTTCTCCTGATATTACAATAATGAAATCGCGATTTGGTCTCACAACAGAGGCTGGACATAGAGATCGACTGGGTGTCATTAATATTCACTATGTTTATGTTATATTTCCATTGATCGGTTTTATTCGTATTAATCATGTCACAGAATGAGTCTGTGAAATAAATACGATTTTCCTGTTGACGTGATTAATTGTACACCTGTTGGCTTTCTGGCTGGTTCCTTGGCAGTTCTCCCAGGCGGAGGCCATGCCCTGGGCTCCCCGGCTCTGTAAACCAGCTGTGCGTGGTTAGCAGGTGTGGCTGCAGCTGTTCCTTAGCATCTGCAGTTCTTCCTGCCAGGAAGCCTAAACGAGCAGTCAGCAAGTGGTTTTAAGATGACTGACTCATCAACGTTTTGTTTGTCAGTGACAACATATAGGAAGAAAAAGCATGTAAAAAAAAATAAAGATGTATGCAGTCTGCAAACTTATCTGTCTTGACCATGTTTTTATAATCTTGTACTAGTAGCCTACACAGGTGTGTCACTGTCAGATATCCTGCTTAGGCAATGTGCATGTCAGTCTCCTTTCCCCAAAATATTCATGAACAATTACTCAAAAAAAAAAAAAAAGAGGTCTTTTATAAAAGGAGGCATCCACATGTCCTACCAACTGTCCTACCACTGCTACCGTTTTTTTGTTCTCTTTACTGTCTCCAATTAAACTAGATGAATACATCTTCATAGCAAACAGCCCATATATTTTATTAGTAGATTACTCCATTACTGCATCGCAAAAGCAATAAAAAGGAAAAAAATACAGGGAAGCTGTCTGACAAGATCCTGTACAGTCAAACTTCCAATATACAACTGAAAGCCCAGAAATCGTATTAACATGATAATAATAATGACATGATTATAATTGAATTATTAAATAAATAAGCAGAACATCGGTGTTCTTACATGTTTGATAAACAGGTTTTCACAGTCGTCCTGATTATCTTGCTACTTTCAACAATTACAGGCTGTGAAAACAGCCTAACAAGTCACCGGCATCGTTAGAGAGTTGAAAAGCTGATATTGTATGATATTATGTTAGTATAAAATTTTTTAATCACTGTTTTGTTAAGCAGTAAGCTTCAATTATTGAAAAAAAAATTGCTAGTTAAATCTTGATCCATTGTGGAATTAAGTAACAGCTGACGAAACATTTCTAAATAAAACTAATACATTAACCACACAGAAGCAGAGCTAGATCACAGAATATTTTTGATTAGGATTTCGTATCTTCAGAAAGGAGTTATGTCAGCATCTTTCATCAGTATCCTTGTCACTTAATATCGGGGTTTATTCTAATGGTATTTAGTAAATGAGAACCCTCCAAATGCTTCTCTTCCAAACAACTCAGGGAGATCACTCAGGTGTTTCCTCCCATATTCTGAGAGCTGACAAAACTGATGCCAGACTTAGGATGTCATCAGTCTTGTTCTTCCTGGTTGTATTCTGCAAATAGTGCCATCATCAAAAACAGAAAATGCCGTATAAAACCACACCTTCCCTAAGACTTTAAATGGCTGAAGGGGGCTGATCACAGCTGCAGCTCGTTGCCACCTACACTGTCAAGCAAAGAATTAATCATGCAAGTCACAAGTGGAATAGTATGTGCAATCGTTATTCAAGTTCTTTAATGATGAGAACATACACACATATACATACACATATACGCTCACTCTTATATTTTTTTTTCCCCCAGAAAATATTTTGTTTAGACTGAGAGTGAGGACCTGAGCCATACTATAAAAGCATAGTTAGGGATTTCCAAGTTCCTCTGAAGGGTCACAATATTTTCTGATAGTCTGTACTACAGGGAAGATTCATCCTTGAGAATGAAAGGAAACAAGGAAACAGTTTTGGGGGTGGATTAGTCTTAAATTCCATGCTGCTAAAAAATGCTTTGGTTGTAAAATTGCATAAGCCCGTATGCATTCTAAGAGCAAGAAATCCGACTTCCTTTCCGTGTTGATTTCTCAGCCCACAAGTAGTTTCCTTAGCAAAAACAGCGTATCACAGAACTCCGTTGTAAGTGCCTATCAGAACAGACCATGGGATAACTTAAAAAAATGTAGAAAATCCACCTGAGGATACTGAGGGAGATGGCAGAAGAGCTTGCCAAGCCACTTTCCATTATTTACCAGGAGTCCTGGTTAACTGGGGAGGTCCCAGCTGACTGGAAGTTAGCAAATGTGACACCCCTCTACAAGAAGGGTCAGAAGGAGGATCCGGGGAGCTACAGGCCTGACAGCCTGACCTCGGTGCCGGGGAAGGTCATGGAGCAGATCATCCTGAGTGCCATCACGTGGCACATGCAGGACAGTCAGGGGATCAGGCCCAGCCAGCATGGATTCATGAAGGGAAGGTCCTGCTTGACCAACCTGATCTCCTTCTATGGCGAGGTGACCTGCTTGGTGGATGAGAGAAAGGCTGTGGATGTTGTCTACCTGGACTTTAGTAAGGCCTTTGACACTGTCTCCCACAGCATTCTCCTGGACAAACTGGCTGCTCATGGCTTGGGCGGGTATGCTCTTTGCTGTGTAAAAAATTGGCCGAATGGCTGAGCCCAGAGAGTGGTGGTGAATGGAGTCAAATCCAGTTGGCAGCCAGTCACAAGTGGTGTTCCCCAGGGCTCAGTGTTGGGGCCGGTCCTGTTCAATATCTTCATCAATGATCTGGATGAGAGGATTGAGTGCACCCTCAGTAAGTTTGCAGATGACACCAAGTTGAGTGGAAGTGTCGATCTGCTGGAGGGTAGGAAGGCCCTACAGAGGGACCTGGACAGGCTGGATCGTTGGGCCAGGGCCAACTGTATAAGGTTCAACAAGGGTCAGTCCTGGGTCCTGCACTTGGGTCACAACAACCCCATGCAACGCTACGGGCTTGAGGAAGAGTGGCTGGAGAGCTGCTTGACAGAAAAGGACCCGGGGGTGTTGGTTGACAGCCACCTGAACGTGAGCCAGCAGTGTGCTCAGGTGGCCAAGAAGGCCAGTGGCATCCTGGCTTGTGTCAGGAATAGTGTGGCCAGCAGGACCAGGGAGGTGATAGTGCCCCTGCACTCGGCATTGGTGAGGCCACACCTCGAGTACCGTGTTCAGTTTTGGGCCCCTCACTACAAGAAGGACATCGAGGTGCTGGAGCATGTCCAAAGAAGGGCAACAAAGCTGGTGAAGGGTCTAGAGCACAAGTCTTACGAGGAGCGGCTGAGGGAGCTGGGGTTGTTTAGGCTGGAGAAGAGGAGGCTGAGGGGAGACCTTATTGCTCTCTACAACTACCTGAAAGGAGGTTGTAGCGAGGTGGGGGTCGGTCTCTTCTGCCTAGTAACAAGTGATAGGGCAAGAGGAAATGGCCTCAAGCTGTGCCAGGGGAGGTTTACATTGGATATTAAGAAAAATTTTTTCACGGAGAGAGTGGTTAGGCATTGGAACAGACTGCCCAAGGCAATGGTGCAATCACGGTCCCTGGAAGTGTTCAAAAAATGTGTGGATGTGGTGCTTAGGGACATGGTTTAGAGGTGGACCTGGCAGTTAGGTTAACGGTTGGACTCAGTGATCTCAGAGGTCTTTTCCAACTTTAATGATTCTATGATTCTATATGTAAATCACTGCAAGTACCAACAAACCTATCGGGTTTACCCATCACAATGATTCAAAACTTTTATTAAATACTGTCAAAGAGAACCATGGCTGTTTCTGGTCTTAATGCACTTCCATCATAGATGGCAACTTCTTTCTGGGATAAGGTTTGGGGTCATCTAATCTCATTGTGTATTCAAACTATGTTTATTTTTTTAATTATGTTCTTAATAAAACCCTTACGAAGTATCTGCCAAAATAGACTTTTATTGTTTTTAGAAGATAACCAGAAAGATACTTGGACAAGATTCTGGGAACTCCTGTTATCTTTGATAAAACCGTGTTGCTGGGAATCGGGGGAGCTTCCTTGAACATATGCAGTTGTAGTCATCCATGCCTAGTCATCCTAGGCCTTTCCGTACACAGGTTCAAAGGATCATTAACACTTTGTACCTATAAAGACTTCCTATCTCATAGCTTTGCATATGTATGTGATTACAGGTTGAAAAAATTATGTAAACTCATAATAAGATTTTACAACTCAGTAAATACACTTAGAACAAAATTTACAGTGTGTATTTGTATAAAGTTGTGTCTGTAATGCATTCCATGTTAATTTTTTGTTCCTGATTTCAGTATCATCTCAGTTTTTCCAGTCGTAGTAAATGTTATCCTGAGGGAGGCCTCAGGAAGCTTGGTTCGTCAGAAACACATCAGCAACAAAGGACCAGCTGATGGAGGGAGAAGCAATATGTATGGTTGCATCAGCGGCAAGTATCTAGCAAGAAAGTACAGTCTTTTTCACCTTTACAACACTTATTTTTAATTTATTAACAGTGAAGGCATCTTTCTCCTCACTTCGATATAAGCTATGTTTGGGAAGTATTGAGCTTTATATTAGCTCATAAATAATATACTTTAAATATAATTATTATTTACTTAATTGTTGTTGCTAAAGACTGTGATTCTACTTATTCTTTCCTTTAGTTACTTTTTAGTAGCATAAGCTGCTCCATCTCTTGTTTGATTCTGCAGGGAACACACCCAGAAATCTCTGCTGTATTTTTATAGGTTTCTTGTCAGTGCTGTTAAATTACATCAAAATAGAGAAGGAAGGCTATGGACACAACTGCTGGTCTCCCTCCTAAATTTCATTACGTAGGGCTAGGATCAAAATTTACTGAAGCCATGGAGAATTTTTGTATTGACTTTGGATCAGGCTATAAATTTTCATTAAAAAACCAGCTCTGCTGATTCTTTGTCTTCCAAGTAGTGTATGCTGTGTAATCTATGAATAATTCCAGTCATGATTTCTTTCTCTAATATTAAGGTACCATTTCTGATGTCAGCTTTGACTGGGTAATAATATCAGCTGAATGAGTGATAAGAATTCAGAGCCGTTGCAGCAGCCTGAGCATTAATAACTGTAATGTCTAAAGAGGAGGATTAATATATTTAAAATAAAAAGTGGAAGTCAAAGTAATTTTTCATTTCAGTAAAACAAATAAATGGGATGAATGGAGCATACAGTTCCAATGCTTCGTAAGATGCAATTAAGCAGTAATTTGATGATTTACGTTCTGTTTATTTTGACCTTTCAGACATGTGGGAAAGGCTTTCACCAGTGAAAACAGAGAATTCAATAAAAACAGAGACTTTGAGCACAATGAATTCAGTGAGGGGAGAGCTATTTTGCAGACCTGTGTCTAGGCAGAGCATTTTCCTACAGCAGATTTCTCGAGACAAATGAGGCAGACATCATCCTTGTTTCCTTGTCCAGCAAGGCAAAACTGAGAATGTGAATCCAGATTCCTGGATGCTGGAGCTGGCTTTGTGCTAGCTTTGTGCTTGGCCACTGGAGAGTTACTTAAAAAAAAATAAAAACATCATGTACTTCTTTAATTCTCTTTGGCTTTCTCATAGGTCAACAAATCATGCACAAAACAATTTGATTGATGACTAATTAGAGAAGCTAATGCCTGAATATAAATCTGCAAAAGCTCTTGCAAGTCCCTTGTTTTCCAGAAAGACCATTACAAATAAATTACCCATTCAAAGCACCTTTATAAAGATTATTTTCTTAGGCTGTTGCATGGACTGCAGCAGCAGGGCTAATTACCTGTACTGGATGGAGTGTGGTGCTAATGCGATGACGTGGCTTCCTGTACTGTGGTGGCTCATTCGGAGGTCACTTGTGTGTTTCTGCATAGCACTACATATGCCACAAGAATATATATTTAATTTCTGTATTCGTATTATTTGCCAGATGCAGTGTAGCAGCTGGGAAGAAAGTGTAACATTGTTCTCCATAAAGATGCATCAATGCACTTCTAAGAAAATGCTCTTTTAACTTACTGAAAATCTGAGGACCTTATCTAGCTTTTAATGAAGTCAGTAACAAAATTTCATCAATTTTTATGGCACGGGATGGAAGACTGAAGTGGAAAAGATTATTAATTATAGTGCAGAAAGCATCATTATATTTCAGAATTAAAAGTTGTAGGTTCTTTTCATGGTTTTCTGTAAATGTAGATAAAATCAAACTTAGGTTATGTTTTATGGTATACCATGAGGAAAGATTTCATCTCCCACAGCCCATTCACCAACAGAAGTAATCTTCACTTGACTATACCATGAAGAGTCATTGTCACTTGTACAGTCAAAAAGGGCATGATATATGAGTTAGAATTAAATGACAGTCTACACATTCATGCCACCACATACAAACATCTACTGTGTGGATACAAGCCATACTGGCAAACCCATAATTGGACAATAACCAGAATCCTCTGTCCCTTTAGGGATCATATTAGGCAAAAGGTGTGGAGAAATGCCTACAGGGTAAAAAGGTTTCTACCCCATTTAACCCCAGTTCAGGTCCACCAAATCTGCATCCTGTTGTGGATGTCTTGAGGTCCACCAGCCCATGTCCAGTGGTGGGTTGCTCCTTGGTTCAAGGTCCACCAGCTAGTGCTTTGTTGTGGATTGGATCCTGGCTTACAGCTCAAAGTGTGCCAGACTGCTCTTCTGTCTTTGGTCTCTGAGTGCTGGCCTTGGCCTGCTGGAACCCTATACCCCACTGTCTGACTTGTGACAAATTAAGCAGCTATCTTATCCAACACATTTTCCTTCCCTTTTATGCTTTGCTAAAGAGGCCTTATTCAGCTTATCCATCCTAGAAAACATCAATTTATATCCCTGCTGCTCAGATGACCACCATCTCCTTGAATAATTGCTATCTTTAGTTCTACATAGCCGAGTAAAGATGGGTTGGTATTTTTGAATCCTTTACCCAGGATATCCAATTATTCAACTGAACCTTCTTATCCAAATCTCTTTCCTGAGATCCTGAATGAGGGAAAATGTTCAGGTTGATGGTTTCTAGTGAGTAACTTTCCCCAGAAGGGTTCAGGAAAGATGGAGAGGACACTACACATGAGCAGACTCTACTCAGAGTGATGCTCCTGAGTTGAATCCACATGCTACATGATCATTCTAATTAATTATACTTTAGTTGGAAACTCATAAAGTTAAAATGCAAATGTTAGTTTATTACAGCAATGCTGAGTGTCCATATACCCCACTGATGTAGAAGAAAATGTGGACAGTTTGCATGTCTGAATTTCATATTCATGAATCTTATTTTATAAAGATAGTTTTTCTTTAAATGAGATTACTAGGATAACCTCGTTTATTAAAAATAAAACCTGTTATTCAATAAGACTGTCATTTATGTGTTCCATATATATTTAAAGGTTATGCTTTAGTAATTACTAAATGAAGTATTCTCCTAGTGCTCCAGTCAGCATCCCTATTTCCTGACAGGATACATGGTCATGGATCTGGTTTCAAGAGTTCCTCTGATGGCTTCCTGCTGAACAGTGTAGACCGACAGTAGAGTCAGCGGTATAAACTTTAGACCACATTCTTCCTTCATGGATCGGCATTGACCACAGTAAAGGTAGGGATGATTCTGGCCACATGATTCTGTTTTAGGAAATACAGTTTTCTGTATCTGGACAAATCATGACCAACTACAACGTGACTGACTGCATGTTGCTTCGGGTTTTTTCCAGAGATCACAATTCTTAAGAAACTAGTAATAGAAAGAAGTCTGGAAAGGACAGCAAAACCAGACAGCAAGCAAGGTAGGTCTGAGGCACCTGGCTTTCGTGCCTGGCATTTGCTTGGCACGTACAGATCAGCTCATCCTGTGCCAAAGCCCAGACTGGAGAGGCACTGGAGCCACTGCTGGCATGCAGTTGATCTGATGTAAGTCTAACATATCCAGCACGTGCTGCATGTGTGCAAGTTCAACATGCTTGTGCACGTGACAGTGGATCTACCACTCTCGGATCTGACTCATGATCTTTTTGAATCATAGGAAACACGAAAGATCCTGGGACAAATCCCAGAGAATAATCTTGGTGACCTGCCGGCAGAGCAGTTCTAGCTCTAATTCTACATTTGTGCCTCCTAATGTGGCGGCACATGAGAGGTGAGATTCAGCGTAGGCTCACATGCTACCGCCTGGAGAAAGGGCAGTATTTCCTCATATCTCCTGCAGCAAGCAGTGCAGATGCCGGCTCAGAAAGTGTGGCTAGAAAGTGATACACAGGATGGAGAGTGAGGATAATTGGATTCTAAACTTGCAAAATAAATTCTGGGATGGAGCCAAATCTTTAACATCTCTGTTCCTCAGTTTCCCTGTCACTAAAATGTTAATTTTTTGCCAAGGATATTAAGAGGCTTATTTAATCATTTTTACTACTAGGCTCTAATGCCTTGAAATGTGGTTTAGGAAAGAAAAGCATTATTCAAAGTCAGTGGAAGAAGAATGTCCACTATTTGCATTACAGTAGAATCAAATGACCCGATCCATCATGTAGATTATATAGGAAGACATGATTCCTCCCTCAGAGTCAGTGGGAGAGGAATTATCATTTTTCACATTACAATAGAGTCAGATGATATGGTCCATCTTCTAAGCTGTATACAAAGGCATGACACCTCTCCTGGATACCTTATAACACTTATGACTCCTGTAGTATCTATTATGTTATTGTGAGTATCACATTTTCTGCCACATTTTAGCAATGAAGAAGACATTTGAAGGAAAAATAAATAGGAGCACAAATGTAATAAAGATATATTAATATTATATAAAAAATATATTAATATGTGTAAGAATAAAGTGGAAAAGCTTTTTGTTAGAAATAATGTATATCTTGGCAAAAGAAGCTATATGTTTTGATGGTGTTGCACTGGATTTTCTGGTTTTATGAAAAAAATACAGAATGTGCAGACAAGTTTGCAAAATCATGTTCATCCATATCACCAAACAGCTATATATGAAGAGTTTTCATGTGAGGCTGTTCAAGGCCATGATTTATTATGGACCAAATACAAGTTCTGTGTAGGCACTTACAGTGCTGGTAATGAGAATCTGTTCTAGGAATCACGTAATTTATGGAGCAACAGTCCATTTTAAGAATTATCAAGAAATATTCAGTAACTATCACCCTTTAACAGATTCATAATAACTTTTTAAAATCTAGACAAAGACAGTTTGGATTAAAAATAGGCAGATGTGCTGTATTGTATTCTAGCAATTGATTTCGTCAAAGCCTTCTCCCTGCGCCCCCCAAACACAGTGATAGTCAGAAAGGGGAAATTCATTTCTCCCTTATGGCCCTGAGCGGCTGGACTTCCAGCAGGGAATGAAGCAGCCACTAACATCCAGAAGGATCCCTGCACCCCAATATGGCAGCAGGTGCGGGGGTTTCTACGGGTGTAGAACTGAAGGCAGAAGAGATGCATGTTTCACTGCTATCTCTGGCTGAACTTCTCCAGCATCCGCCTGGGCAATTCCCACCCGCTGCTCAGGTGCCCAGGGTAAAGCACGGTGCCCGAGGTGAGCACACCCACTGCCCTCTCTGTTGGCCAAATCAGACAGCAGCCTTGGGGCCAGTCCCAGGAGAAACCGGGAGCAGGGAGGGAAGGAAGGGACCTTTAGAGCTGCCTGGGGTGTAGTCAGCTCCAAGCTCTACCATGAGCAATGAAGGTAATGAAATCCTTCTCCTCTGGTTTTTCACTGTTGCCTAAAAAGCTTAAGAATTTGCATAACAACTTTCCCTCCCGCAGCGTCACATTAGGGTTTTTTTTTACTAGTCAGGTATTTTCAGGATGCTTGTGGGAATTTAACATCTTTAAGCCCATAACCCTTCTCAAATTCAATAGCAGTTAGCTAGTGCTTGTGTTTGGGCACTGGAACAAGCTGCAAAGGGAAGTGGTTGAGTCCCCATCCCTGGAGGCATCTAGAAGATGGGTAGATGCCGTGCTTAGGGCCATGGTTTAGTGGTGGACTTGGCAGTGCTAGGTTAACGGTTGGACCTGATGATCTTAAAGGCCTTTTCCAACCTAAACGATTCTATGACTCTATGATTCAAATGGTTTCAGGGGACTGAAGGCAGTCTGAGTGGGAGACAGATATCCTCTGCTGGGGAAATGAGGGGAAAAAAGGGAGAGAAACCTCCTTAGGCTGGAAGAAAGCACGTGGGGAGGCAGAAATAACTTAAAGCCTTGTGTATGGTCAGTACAACTACAAAACCAAGGAAGTTATGCTGTGTAGGAGATGTGCTAAGGGAGCTGAGATATTCAACTGTCCCTAGCTGGCAGAATTCTCAAAAGATGTTGAATCCTTGCTGGATGCTCACACATGGCATAAGGGATGTGAATATCATAGGCACCTGAAAATGAGAATATGATCCTTTGTGGTTCACTTTTACCACCTGTTAACTAAGAGGTTAATTGGATGAGTTGTTACAGCTTAACTTTGAGGTTCTTCAATGAACCAATGAACCGTATTGTATAAAACTGGTTTTCAGGAATATCCCATATGAACTTTGATAGCAATAAATTCTAGCCAAGATTTTAAAAATAGTCCAGCTGTTCATCTTCAATCTTTTAAGAGCTTATTTTTCCTAAAATTATGGAGAATATAAACTTAAAGTCAAATAAAATTGTTTACATATACTGTGAATGATGAGCAAAACAACTGAAACTCTTACTGGGAGACCGTAACACACTGATGGTTAAGATTTTATTTCATGGAATACTAATGAGGACTTTAAATGACATTTAAGAAGAGACTATGAAAAGATTGTTTTCTTTCCAGAGCTGAATTATTAGTAGGTTTGTACTGAGTTGCAGGATCTCATTATTATTTTTACATCAGTAATGCCTTTCTAACCTCAATTAGCAGGAGACCAGAAGCCACGCTATGAATCTTTCACTGAAATGCAGTTGTCAGCTATGTAAATGACTTTATAAATGTGTCCTGAAAATGGAAATGGTTTATGCAAATTAACCTGAACCACAGTATGCAAGATGAGAAGTACAAGAAATTATGGAATTAACTCAGTAGTGTTGGGAAGCATCACTGGACTCCACCTGAATGGAAAAGCATCACTTGGAGAATCAGCTGAGTTCCCCCAGAGGAGGGACAGGAGACCTAGCTAACATTTTCAGAAGTGCTAGGGCAGGTGGAGGACATCTCTCCTGCTCACCCCTTTCCCTTGTAAAAGTGTTTTTTCATTCTCAGAATGTTTCCTTTCATGTAAAAAGAAGGATAAGTTTAAATATACACTGGCCACCTGGAAAAACCCTACTACAAATGGAAATAGATTTAAAATTAAGAGATTAATGTTTCACACTCCTTACCAGTAGCTGGCTCTTAAAAAGGCTTGGAAAGAAATATAAGTATCCTTGAAACCATTTGCTTTGAATTATTTGAGAGCTGGCAGCCTGACAAAAAGGAATATAAATCTTCTTCGTTCCTTCACAAGTCCCAAGTATTTGCTAATATTTTGTATTTTATCCATTAAAGCCTTATCATGAGCTCCTGCTCTGAATTTGCTTCAGTCGTTGAGTAATAATGTCTCACATGACAGTATGTGAGACATTAATAGTCAATGTCTTCAGTAGGTTCAACTCAGTAAAATCTGCAATTGCTGCTCCTTGGACAGTCTTTATTTTGCCTATGTTCATACAACTCAGGTGGAATTTCTGACACAAGAGGTATGAAGCGAAGTGTCAGTATTGACCTTACAGAAGGCAGAATTTCAATCCTGAAATCAGAATGAATAGCTGAAAGAGGATCTGAAAGAGGACCAGAAAGCTGTCTGATGTGAAACAGGTTCAGGTGTTAGGTTTTAGCTTGTAAATATGTAATAGTATAGATTAAAAAATATACCTTCCTCAATTCTAACAGCCATATTTTTCTTCTCTAAAAAATACGGACCCTGTCCTAGACACTTTCTTGAGCTTTCTTAAATGTATTGATTCAAAAATGCTGATAGCCTTTTGTTAAATGAATTATAGTTTCTGTCAAGATAACTGAAAATAGCAAGCCATGGTGATTTTAGAAGTTGGCAATAACAGTGGCTTCCCCCAAAAAATGTAAGGCCAGTGCCACTTAATAAGCTATTATTATTTGTACAAATATGTTTCTCTTCTAACTTTGTTCTTTGCATTTTAATGAAATTGCCAGTTCACTGTTACAAATATGTCGATGCATTCTTTATCTTCAACTTTGAAAACTCTCAGATAAACTGAGATATTGCATCAAGTACCACAATTTATCTGGAATGTTAAAATTTCCCTAAGTATAAAAAATCTATATGAAGAACTGATTAAAAATTCTCCAGGTGAAGGGGCTTGAAAGCTAATCTGTGCAACTAAAATACAGACTACTTACTGATAAAGTAAAAATAAAGACTGGAGGCTTCAGAGAAGAAATCAACTTCACAGTTAATCTACAAGGCTTGTCGATTAAGGCTCGTGGGGGTGATACAGTGTGATACGCTCCGCTCTGTGATGTGAACCTTGACTTCTAACAGCTGTGTGAAGCAGAGTTGCTATTTGTAGTCTGTAATAGGAATACATGTACTGTGATAGGCATGGGGATTTTATTTTCTTTAATCTTCATCTTGTTGCCTTGTCTCTCAGTTAAGAAAAAACCAACAAGGATAAAACAGCAGGAGGGACCAGCAAAGCAGCTAAACTAGAAGACTGGCAATAAGACAGGGGATCATATTTATACATCTGGGTCTGACAGAGCATAACAGAACTACAATAATCACTAGACGCTTCTGAGATAGCTGTTTTCCATATCCAGGGTTGGTCACAATTAAAGGTACTGTTCCCAATGATGCCTACAAAGTCCCATGTCCTCTCAGTCACCACGTACCATACACACGTAGCCCATGCAAAAGACTGTGCTGCTTAGGGTGAGTGTGCTGTTCAGAGTGGAGTAACGGGAGGGGGTGACTTGTGGAGGCAAAGTGCTAGCACAGTGTATGGTGTACAGCTATGAGGAAAGGTAGCATTTAGGAAACAGAGGAGAAAGGAACAGTCCTTTTTTTCCTTTTTTTTTTTTTTATCTTTTGGCATCTAGCTTTGTCAGATATCTCAGTTTCTGCTCAAACCTACTCTTCCTTCCCAGAATAATTTTTTCTTCCCCTGGAAATCAGGCCATCTCTGAGCTATTGACTTTTAGTTCTAAGACTCTGGAAAAATTTCAGTCTCCACATTATACTGAAATATTCCTGATTTTTGTTTTAACATAAAAAACCATCTGTTAAATTTCTGAAGGTCAGATCATCATATTTTATTTTCTACTGATACCACAAAATCAGAGAGCCTTTCCAAGTGGTCTAAGACTCAAAGTTAGTGGCATAAGGTTTAAAAAGTCCAGTTGGTACACAAGCCACGATCCTGCACAGAATTGAGACAACAGAAAATGTAACATTTCTGTTTGTGTTTCATGCTTTATAGCAATGGCTGTCCTGTTCTACATTGTTGGAGACCAGAAACAATTAATGATTTCAACTACGGTGAAATCATTCCCCTGTAGTAAGGGATGTGTCAGCTGTGGTTCAGACTGTGGTCTACATTTACTTTCTGGGAAAAGATTTGAGAGATTGGTAGGCCTTTAACAGATGTGGCAAATAGATTGGAAACTGAAGCTATACCCATGTAAACTAGACGAGGTACAACTGTTAGTGGAAAGGACATTCAATGCCACAACTTAGCTGTATGGATTAAGTTAGTTGAGATTTGGAAGTCAGAATTAGATGGCTTTACTTGACAGTTTAAATAGAAGTTAGGGCCTTAATGAAATAGCCACTACAGCCTCAGCGCAATGACCATTTAATTCCCTTTGTGCTTGCCTCTGTGAATCTGAAAAAGTAGACTGTTTTGTAGAGCTGATAAAAGTGCATCGGTTCAGCTTGAACGTTTAAGTTCCTTATAAAAATTATTCACAGAATCACAAAAGGGCTGAGATTGGAAGGGACCTCTGGAGGTCAACTGATCCAACCCCCTGCTCAAGCAGAGTCCCCCCCAGCAGGCTGCCCAGGACAATGTCCAGACAGCTTTTGAGTATCTCCAAGGATGGAGATTGTGAATCAATTACCTTGTGTCTCTCATTGTTTCTTAAAAGTATTCTGAAGCAGGCTTAGCATTTTTGAGAAAGCCCACAAGGCAATTTTGGTTACTTCAGAGCTGTCAAATACACAATGCTATACAGAGGGGGTTGCCTGAGAGTCTCGGTTGAGATTCATGTTTTCCTGAACACACTGGAATGGTCCAGTTACGTCTTAAGTTTAATATTTGCCTCCTACTGTGTTTCATTTGTGTCACTGGGAGAAATCTGCTGAGGAGTTTCATGAGCAGTTATAGGTTTTTATGAGTTTTCAAATTATATTTCCAGTCCAGCCTCTTTATCAAACACACAACAGTTTGTTGACAGCATTCACTGCTTCTTTTCAAACACTCCACTTATCACCTGGTTTCTGCTGGATGCTTTCCCTGTCTTTTACAAAAAGCTTAATCTGAGATACCTAGCAGCTTTCTTAGTACTGAGTATGTATTAGTCAATATGGTGACAAATAAGAAGCTTGCACACATCTATTACACCAGACAAATCTGCAAAGGAAAAACTTATTTAGCAGCACTTTCTTATAGCATCAGGAAATGGCACTGGGTTTAGGGCAGAGGATTTCTTTTAAGCAAATAAATAAATAACCTTTAATATACAATTCTGTCATATATCATTGATTTTATTTTATGTTTTTTTTAAACTAGGTCAGTTGGGTTTATCATTGAATAATGGCACATTAATAGGGAAAATCAGACTGTTAAGCTGTTCATTTGTTGTACAGCACAAAATTAGAGCACCTTTTCTTTCGTTTAACAGATTTGGATGTTTTATACTGTGTGTATAGTATCCTACCAGGGATGTGTCTTTTCATACTTCACATAAACAATTGTTTAATTGCCATTTGCTGACTACAAAGATCCATGTGGTCAGTGGAAGTGTTAGGAGTGAAAAACATGCTGAAAATTAACATTCACATTTTTTTCATGTGCCTCCTATTAAATAAACTGGCAGAACTGGTGAACTACCCCAGACCAAAGATCAAGGGATGAGGTGGAATATCCAGTGGTTGTGTTGGCACTGACCATCTAATCACATTCAGTAAGAGCTACATTCTCAGTAAGTTATGAGTATGCAGGTCTTTGAATTTCATAGAATCATAGAATCATAGAAGGGTGTGGGTTGGAAGGGACCTTAAAGATCATCTGGTTCCAACCCTCCTGCCATGGTCAGGGACACCTTCCACTAGAGAAGGTGCTCAAAGCCCCATCCAACCTGGGCTTGAAAAATTCCAGGGATGGGCCATCCACAACTTCTCTGGGTAACCTGTTCCAGTGCCTCACCACTCATAGTGAAGAATTTCTTCCTTATATCTAATCTAAATCTACCCTCTTTCAGTTTAAAGCCATTACCCCTCGTCCTATCACTATGCTCCCTTGTAAAAAGTCCCTCTGCAACTTTCTTGTAGGCCCCCTTCAGGTACTGGAAGGCCACAATAAGGTGTCCCCGGAGCCTTCTCTTCTCCAGGCTGAACAACCCCAACTTTCTCAGCCTATCTTCATAGGAGAGGTGCTCCAGCCCTCTGATCATCTTCATGGCCCTCCTCTGGACTTGCTGTAACAGGTCCATGTGCTTCCTGTGCTGAGGACTCCAGAGCTGGACGCAGTACTCCAGGTACACCAGAGCAGAGCAGAGGGGCAGAATCACCTCCCTCAACCTGCTGGTCACTCTTCTTTTGATGCAGCCCAGGATACAGTTGGCTTTCTGGGCTGTGAGCACACATTGCTGGGTCATGCTGAGCTTCTCATCAGCCAACACCCCCAAGTCCTTCTCCTCAGGGCTGCTCTCAATCCGTTGTCCACCCAGCCTGTATTTGTGCTTGGGATTGCTCTGACCCATGTGCAGGACCTTGTACTTGGCCTTGTTGAACTTCATGAGGTTCGCACAGGCCCAACTCTCAAGCCTGTCAAGGTCCCTCTGGATGGCATCCCTTCCCTCCAGCATGTTGACCGCACCACACAGCTTGGTGTCATCAGCAAACTTGCTCCCACTGTCCATGTCACCAGCAAAGATGTTAAACAGCCAATACCAGCCCCTGAGGAACGCCACTCATCACTGGTCTCCACTTGGACATCGAGCCGTTGACTGCAACTCTTTGAGTGCGACCATCCAGCCGATTCCTCATCCACCAAGTGGTCCATCCATCAAATCCATGTCTCTCCAATTTAGAGACAAGAATGTCATGTGGGACAGTGTCAAATCCTTTGCACAAGTCCAGGTAGATGACGTCAGTTGCTCTTCCCTTATCCACCAACACTGTAACCTTGTCGTAGAAGGCCACCAAATTTGTCAGGCACGATTTGCCCTTGGCGATATTATTTTTTCTGTTAATATTTAATATCTTGCTAATGTACATATCAGAGATATGAATAGATGCGTTATTAGAGTCAGCTAAATATTGGTTTTCTGTGTTCATTTCCGTTGTCTGGCTTTTAAATGTCCGTTCAGTGTCTGTCCAGTAGATTCAGGAATCATAGCTGGTTTATTACTTGTTTCTGCTTAAGGCCCAGGCTGCAAATCTCTCTCCTGTAGTTCACAGAACCATTGCATTATGCTTCTTAGTGTCAGTCTTCCACATGCAAGGGCCATTAATCTGTCCTGAGACAATCTAGAAGAAAATATGTACTTCATATATATTTGAATATCTAAATAAGTGTTAGGAATTATTTTGTCAGAAAGGCCACTGCTTTTCTCAATAGAAAATGTAAATTATATCTTATTTCTCTAGGGTTCACCACTTTTAAGGCCTTTTTCAAGCATTTTGGAAAGTGTTAAATGTCTGTTCAGAGTGATCATCAATTTTACTGTGCACAGGATTGCTTATACATTATCACACATTAAGTGAGTGTCTAAGTCTTCAGATGCTTGGAAGGCTGGAGCTGCTATGGGGTGAATTGGTTCATCTTCAGTACTTGCGTAGGCCAGGTTGCAGCTATGTCTGGATCATCTTGCAGTCCTTAACGTTTTCATTCACAGTGCCTGAGTGATGCAGGAAACACTGGTATCTCTGCTCTGTGGGTGGAAAATAAAAAACTTAGATTTAGTTAGGGGCATTTTAAAAAAATGTATGTGTATCTAAAAGAGGGCTTTAGGCAACATTTAGCCTTCAAATCCCAAACTGCAATCCTAAGAACCTCTCCACAGCTGCTGTCTTATAATGCACACACCTAAACTCATAAGCTCCTCAGTCCTCCTGCACGTACCCAGAAGCATTTCTGCTTGGACAAGGCTGACCAGCTCAGCATCTTTCAACTTAGAGATCAGATACGTAAGGCTTTTGGTGCATGCAGATACACAGCCCTGCCTGGGCTGTGCACAAAGGCTGTAGACCAATGCAGTAATGCTTCTTTCTTATAAATAAGTGGCTTTTTTTGTTTTTTCTTTTTGTTTTGTTTTTTAATAAGATCCAACAAGTGAGAGCTCCTGTCAAATAAAAGCAGAGAAAAATGTGGCTGGGATTATATGTCTGGTATAAATTTCACTGGCCTGGCTTCGCAGTTCTGGACCCTTCTTTCCAAATCCACTTTGGACAAATCAGCACTGCTGTGGCCAGCATCAATAAGTTTTTTGATACTTTTTCAAGCTTCAGGAGGTTACCTCAAACACAGCTGAACTTCTTGTGCCTCACCATCATTTATTCTCTATTGGTCGATGGCCATGAAAAAAATAGAGAAAAAAAGCACGTCCAGTTACGGGCTATGAGATTTGTATGCAGGAGCTGCGTGTGAGTTAGCACGTGTGTGTGTGTGCTTTAGTGACTGATACATACTAAGGCCTGCAAAATCCTGATTTCTGAAAGATAGAATGGACACTGAATAATGAATTTGGTTCTTCCTTCCTTCAGTGAAGCAGCAGAGTGAGCTCAATTATTTGGTAGTCTCTTGTTACTGTCGTTCAACAATGGGATATTTTTTCTAATGTTTCATACTTGTTTTCGTATTTATGCTGGTGACTAGCAGCCAATACCCTGACCTGGCTAGTTCTGTTGATTGATGTATGGAATACCTAATCTGATATTGCCACTCATACCTTTTATAGCAAATCTAATTTAATTACTGATTTTTTTTCCTCCTTTGTGTGTTTTTTGCTTTGGAATGATTTCTGGAGATGTTTACCAGTAACTCTGATTTCTTTACTGAAATATCGTTGTTTCTTCAGTAGTTTGAAAATTTTAGCTAATATATGAGCTTGTGAAAAGATTCCTTCCTCCCACTTTGTTCTAAGCAATTCTTGTTCATATGTACAAAGTTTTTGCTCATGGACTGTAGGCATCATTTTTGGTATTCTGACTTTCAGCAAGCTGAATAAAAAAGTCTGGCACAATTGTTATGGGGACAGTAGATTTCAGTGATTAATAACTAGAAGGGTGAAATCTTAGCCACGCTGAAGAAGCCCCCTAGATGTAGAAGTCCCCTCATATATAGACCTCATTCCAATTTGGGGCGTATACGGTGGTAAAAAATTGGGCTTTCTGTCTTGAATGTCTAAGGGCTTAAGAGCTCATTTTTTTAAAAAATAAATGCTATGAAGTGTATACATAATGATACCCCAAAGTTTTAATGAAAAAAAAATTCCTAATTAGAATCAAGGACAATCTCACAAAGTCAGAAATATGATACTCCACAAAATTAATACATATTTCTGTCAAACACTGAAGGAGAGTAATGTTTCACTAATTTGGCTGAATCTGCCTATTTTCCAGTTCTTTCCACTTCCTTCTCACCAAATAATTTATTTCAAATTTGACAGCTTTCTATATTATGCTCTTGACCACCCTCCAAAAATTTGTTGGCAGGTAATAAATTTTAAGACAAGTCTGACTCAGAAGGTTTTTTTCTCTCTGATAAATGTTTGTATCTCTGGGTAAGAGAAGTTCTGAAGGTATAACATTTGTGAAGAAAATATAGGGAAAATAGCTACTAAAATCATTCTTCATGGCTATTTACAGTAGCTATATGTTAAAAATATCTGCTGTTTAGGCTGCCATATGGGTAGCCTTCATTTTCAAACAGATGTCTTTAAGTTTCCGAAACAGAGAAGAAAAGGTATTGAAAAACCTTTTAGAGATAGTGCTTTTGTTTTCTGTCAGATGACTGACTCTAAGTGGATGATACTATTATAGAAACATCCTCCTGTAGATCTAAAATGGTGTAGAAATACCAGGTGGGAATAGGAGCTGATTTTTACCTTTAAAGGAGGAAATGGTTTTTTCATGTAATTCAAATTCAATATTTTTCATTTAACTCAAACCATTAAAATATATTCTAGCATTTGGGAGTTTGGGGGAGGGGGGGTGTCTTATGAATCTGTAAAATAGCCCGTGCTTTTCCTTTGAGTATTATGGTCCATGTTTATGATTACTGAGCTTATTTACTTTCTAATCAATGTGCTAATCGCTTCCAAGGTGGGGGCTATTAGCAAGTCATTATGAGCTAGCAGCAAGTAAATTAAATAGATGTAAAGAGCCACATGGTTCCTCATTTGTTTAGAACAGTAGCTCTGCGGGGGAAAGGTGCAAGGCTTGAAGAAGTGCTGACAAGAAATAATTTTGTGCAATGCTGGAAGTACTAAGTTTGCTATATTGCCAAATTTCTGTTTGGCTTCCTCAATAGCTCTGAATAGCAATGTATCATAGGTAGCTACGTTGTGATTATCGGTGACTGTGCTATGATTGCATTTCTTTTGCAACAGGAATATGTGGAAAGTTAAGTGGTTAGTCTCCAGACCATTTCCTGGTGTCTAGGACTGATACAGCTGGTTGTAGGTGGGGGTTTTCAGGGTTGAGGGGAAAGCCATACACAACCTTTTTCCTCTTCTCCTCCCCTTCTTTTTTTCCTCTCCCTTCTTTTTTTTTTTTTTTTTTCTTTTTTTTCCCCGAGAGTACTGCTTCCCTCTGTACTAGCAGAAAACAATATTGGACAAATGAGTTATTGACAAATTTCATAACTCGCAGTCTGGACTAGATTCAGCAGAATACTAGCTGTGGTCAGTTTTGGCTCTAGAGTCCATTGTAAACAAAAATCATACAAAATCTGGACCCACATTTTTAGTGCTTATGAAGTTCTGTTGTAGCCTGAACTGAAGGGTTGGTTTATGGCTTTGAAACCCGATTAACGTCTGCAGTATGTCCAAGTAGTGTGTTGGTGGAATATTATTGGCAATCTGGTATGTGTTCTATGGATGCAGTAAGCTAAGGCACATAATGTTCAAATTACTTGTTCAGGTCCATTTGAAATGTCACAGGGGAAAAATAGAATCAAATCCAGAAATACTAAGTCCCATCTTTTGTCAAATAAACTGAATTGCCTGTGATTAGGGAAGAAGGAGGACCCTCAAAACAGACACATTTTTTCTGAGTTGCTTGAGCATCATGTGTGCTGTCTTTAATTAAACTGGAAGCTGTTAATTGTGTGTGCCTTCATATCTTAAGATTTCAGTAAAACCAGTAAAGGTTAATACTGAACATAGGGCAAGCAGTTCAACTGAAAGCTTGCTAATGAGGCTTAACTCGGGGTATTCTGTTACCTGGCTTTTCCCAAAGTCTTCCTCTGTTCTTTTTACCACCTAGCTGAGAATCTTCCTTTAATATCCTTGACTAGATATTAATAAAAAAATAAAATGTGGCTTAGAAATACACACCCCATGGAATTTCAAGCGTGCAGAGGCCTGCCTGCAATCAGATATGGCTTCAGCAAGCAAGGAGTTACCGTTGAAGAGATCTGATTTCATTTGCTCTGATCAACAGTAGCTGTGAATCCACGGTGGTTTGGGGCCTAATTAGGTTATTGCTTAATATGTTAAGGAAAAGTTAGTGATACATAAGAGAGCTTCTGTCGCTGATCTTGAAAACCATGAGTAATGCTCAAGATCAGCAGTGGGACCATGGCTGACTCAGCTCTATGTAATATCTATAAACCCATTAGCAAAGCAAGAAGCTGATGAATTATTCTGGAGAGAACTCAAGGGGAAAGTGATTTCCTCTGTCATTAGTCAACACAGAGCAATAAATGTGGTCTGTCTTTGATTTGGTGTCCCTGGTAGACTGCAGGTTTTGCACTGACCTCTATCATCTTCTCCTTCAACACCTGCTCTGAGCTTACCCTGCCAGCCAGCTGTGAACTAGAAAACGCATAGGCTCTGACTCTTGTTAAAGCAGGGAACAATTATAATGCATTGGATAATTTGGCAAGGCAGGAGGAACCAAATCAAAGGTAACTTAAGGCTAGGGGAAGTCCAGCAGGTGTGGTAGAAGCTTGTTTTGATTGGGAGCCTGGATGGAGGAAGGGATGCATTGGGGGAGCGGAAGCGCTGCTCTGGGCAGAAAATGGTTCTTAAACTGTCCTTGAATACAGACCAGCGTAGGGTAAGCATGCCTGCAGTGACATTTAGGGAAGCAGAACAGAGTTTATCATCAACAGGGACATTTTTTAATCCCTTTTCTCATTTTGGGGGCAGAGATGCATAAGGCTTTCTGGAACTGAGAGGCAGGAAAAAAACTAGTTGGGATCAAACAACTGTTACCTTTTGTAATGCTTGACCTTTCTACCGTGTTTCTAAGTAGCCATTAAGTTGTAATTATAGTCTGACTTATAAACAAAGAACTGTTTGAAATGGAACATAGCTGAATTTGGGGGTCTGGAAATGTCAAAAATGATATGTTTGATGACCTCAAAACCTTTTCTTCGATGTTTTTGTTATTTCACTGGAATCAAATACTTTCCGCAAAGTGCATCAGCTTTGATGGATACATTTTCCACTACAAAAATACATAGAAATAAATAGAGGGTTTTTTCTAAAGATGTCTAAGTATGTCAGAGCATGTTCCACATGTGAAGGACCATGTGTCTTTTTTTGCTATAGAGATAATAACAAAACACAGATATGTTATTTTTAAATCAAGAGGAGGTATACAGGTGTTAGTGTTCAAATCATACTACTTGAAATCGGCATGCGTTTAGATCAGCTGACGTAGGTACTCTGCTGAAAATGAACTGTGTTTTAGCATCCTCACTATAATTTTTTGTAGCTACAAAGCTGGTTTGTATACCAGTAGTGGACAGTATGGCCTGTTCATGGCCTCGCAGAGCTGGTAACTGGAATGTTTTTATTTGACTGAAGAGTGGTATGTACTAACCTACTGTGCTCATATAAAGGAAGTAATTTTCTGCATCTCTGTAGTCAGTCTTTAGTAGTATTTATCTCAACTGTAAATGCAAAAGGTTTTGCCGTTTCTTCTGTTGTAATTTCTTCTCAGCAAGCATCAACTGAAAATTATAATTCAAGACTTCCTACTGCAAAAGCTATTAATTTTCATAATATTCAATGTTCTGCCAATAATGCAAAAGTCTCACCATGAAGACTTTTACAATTAAGACAGTTATAGCTGAAATTTACAATTCAGTCCAGCCAGTATCAGGTAAATAATAATGTATTTAGATATCAATGCTGTATTAACGCAGATACAAACTGCTCAGATAAAGAAATGTTTTCCTTGCACCAGAATCAAACGGAAGAGGAATGTCTTTATCTTCAAGGGTAAGAAGACTTTTTTGCTGTGAAGCTCTGGAAGCTACATGCAATTGCAGTGTGACCTGTGTAGGCATGGCCCTTTCAGGGTGAGCTCTGATGTCTCTTCACAAGCAAAGCTCTAACTTAGCCACCCTGCCAGAGTCTGGGCTGGTGTAGTTTGTGGAACATGCTTCAGGAATATACATGTGTTAAGTCTGTGACTTCTTTTTTTGAACTAGAGCCCATCTTCTAGAAAGTGAACCCATCTGTATTTAATGTCTGCAAGTAATGGAGAAGCCTCATGTCTGTAAGTCATTTCAGTGTATCTTTGGCGCTGCTAGTCATGCATTATTTCCAGCCTAATCTTGTTTGGATTTGGTGTACAGTCTCTAGAGCTCATCTGTGTCTCTCTTAAAGATCCATCTACTTTTCTACATTTGTATAGGTTACCTTTACTTAAATGAAATTATCTTCACAGCATAGCTTCATGACTGTTAAGCCATCGTTACTGCTTCCCCCTTCCCATTGTTTCAAAGCGGTCGTGCCAACTCTCAGCCTGTTACTGCTTTCTTAGTGGTAATACACACCTTCGTGTTGGCTGTGCAATGAACCTGGCAGGCAAATGGATCTAAGTTAAAACCATCTTCCTTTTGATTTTAGCTATTGTCTTTTAACTAGCCTGCTTAAAAGTGCCTCATGCTGAAAACTTGTGCTGGGCCAGAAACGATTGCTCAGCAACAGGCAGGAGGGCTTCTATCAGATGCAGTACCAGCTCAAAGCAATGGGGAAGTAACAGCACTAGTTTGCTCCTAGACGGCATGCTTTTCGGGCACAGAAGTTAGTGTTTTTTTCTGAGTGTAAGTTGGACAGATCAAAAAACAAACTACAAATCTGAATTCAAGACTTCCCATGGGCT
This sequence comes from Nipponia nippon, assembly GCF_047370975.1. NCBI lineage: Eukaryota > Metazoa > Chordata > Aves > Pelecaniformes > Threskiornithidae > Nipponia > Nipponia nippon. The sequence continues at coordinate 140,657,254 of NW_028262290.1, read as the reverse complement.
CATGTGAGTTCATCGGTTTGTACTTATCTACTCATTATTACCTCTAGTGGACATAATCCTCTACTTGGGAAAATAACTTCTTGCTTGGTTATCAGCACAGGTCGTGATGTAATCTGTTTTTTCCGATCCTCCCCTCTTCTATTCTGAAGCATGGATTGCTGTAAGTCATCATCTGGGGTTTCTAGCTTTCTAAAGGTGCCTTGCTCAAAACCAACGTGAAGGAAAGATTTTTCATTGTGCTTACTGTTTTGTAATACATGTAATCCTCAACCAAAAGCATTGGGTTGATTGTGCTCTCAGCAGCTGTTTCATCTGAACTGCAGTTTCCCAGAGATCAGTCTCAGGTTGATTCTAGCAGCTGTGAGATAAAGAAGAGAGAAGTTCAAGCAATGAAGTAGTTCAAATGTCAAAACGTATTTTTGAAAGGTAATTAAAACTGATTATTTGCAGAGTTCATGATCACACTGTGGCCAGCAGTGTAAAAAAGCTACTGAGGTTAATAATTTCCTCCATACTGTACCAGATAAGCAATTTGAATGTCTCTGGGAAACAGTCCTTTGTGGCAGTCTGTTTTAATGAGCTTTCCAAACAATTGCCCAACTCTCTATTTCAGATGCCAGAAAGTCTTCAACTTTACTGCCAATTGAGGAAAATGCAATAACATCAGGTTAAAGCACCCTTGAGATTCTTTGCTGGCTGACAAAGCTGTTAGTGTCTATTTAGAGTACAAACACCTGGGCTGATTTTTTTTTTAATTTTTTTTTTTTTTTAAATGCAAAGCACTGAAAGCATAACTAAAAGAGCTGGGTGCTCAGCATCTTGGCAAGCCAGGCCCATCGAAAGTGTACAGAATCATTAATGGCTTATTTTGAGTCACCAAACACCATTTTATAGTGAAATTACTTTTTTTCAGTAAACATTAACTAGATGTAAATGTGTTCTATTGTGGTCACAAGTATGGGACTTGAAGAGAAGTTCTTAGTAGTCACAAAACTTGATTCTTCAAAAAAGTTTAAAAAACTCCAAGTCTAGTAAATCAATCAAAAGATGAAGAGGGGGTGGGCAAGAGGGAAGATCAGTGCAGTCATGCAGCAAGAGAAATACCCCGTAAAGAGGATTTACGCTGCAGACCTGTGTGTACAAAAGCAGTGCTCATTTTTCTCATCAAATTCTTTAACTGTATGTGTTCACTGCCCACGAAAGTCATGACAGTATTTCTTTCTACAATTGCTTTATATGGATGTTAGCAAGGTAAGCGAGGCTAGCAGAGGCCATTTAAAACGAGCAGTCTTTTTCTGCAGCTGCTATAGGCATAAATACACACCATTTCCCATCGTCATGCGGCGAAAAGCAGCATGAGCTGTGGACCTTATACAAATGCAGTGGGTTCTCTTGTGGGTGGGTGGGAGCGTTGTTCTCGTCAGGAACTAGAAGGATAGCCAGTGTCACTCCGCTAGCGGCTAAAAACCATGTCTAAGTCCCACTTTGCTTTACTAGTTCGACTCTTTCTTGAATTTGAACAGCTGTTTTCTTTCTAGCTGCACTGTGAAACAACAAAATAGGTGTGATGCCAACTTTGAAGACTAACTGAAGTAGTTTGTTTATACTGGAGCACTATCGTATTTGTAAACTCAACAGAACACATTAAATAGACAGCTGTAGTCCAAGATCCTGTATGCTTTGTTTCAGTCACATCCCAGAAAAGTTGTTTCTTGACTGATAAGTTAATCATAAAGTCTTGCTCATTCAGCTCTTCAGTTATGTGCTACAGGTGTCAGGATAGTGGATTTTTGTCATCTTCTTTGATGCTTTCTGATGTGTACCAACTGAGGTATCTTAGAAATTACAAGCCAAAAAAGAAAATTCAGTGTCTTAAGGGAAATCATCCATTCAAAAGAAAATTGGTATTTTGATCTTCCACTTCTTACAAAATAATGAATGTTTATTTAAAGATTCCTCACAGAAATTTAAGCAAATAAATAACTGAAATGCTCCACAAATAAGAGTAGAGATTACAGGATTTCAGTTGCATGTAAGCAAATGATTTCCATGCATGTAATGACTGCCTAAACAAATAGGCACTTGAGCATGCAAGTGATAATTATGTATGGTAATGTCTTGTTCTAATATCTTGCATGCCTAAGTGCTTTTTGTGTAGGAACATACTTGTGTAACCTCTGCCTAGGGCCTTTTTCTCTGTCTTCTCTCAGCTCATGGGAGAAGGTTAATTCAGCTCGTGTCACTGCGTGCTTGGTTCTCTCTGCAGCCTTTGTCCATTTGATTCAATTTTCCTATTCTTAAAAACTAGATTTTCAACAGTGTTTTATGAGTTAGATAATTAAGTTCCTGTTTTTAATACTTTCTGTAGCAGCTTTTTTAAAGAGGCTAATTTCCAGTATTATTAGGTACTGGAGAAAACTGAGAAGGAAGAATCAGAGATGCAGGTCCTACAAAGCACTGAGGAGTCACGGCTCTCCGTAAGGACCTGCTGTCTCCACTCAGAACAGCGTTGCCCTCCCAGGTCTGCATCTACATTGTATTAGTGCTTTATTAAACACCCTTCTCTAGCCTACCTATTGTTTCTGGGCAATGAGAACTTCAACGTGTATTTTGCCTGAAGAGCTCTTGCTCTAGCATTACATTACACATGGACTGCCTAGTTGCTCTGGAAAATACTAGTCCATGCAGCGTATCTCCTGCACACAATAAAATGCAGGCTGTTAGCCATGAAACAGATCAAAAGTTGATCTGTACTGCAGTTTTCTCATTTGAAGAAAAAAACTTTAATAATGTTAATTTTAATGGTTCTCACCACATATAGTTTCAAATGAAATAAAGTCAAGTAACAAGCCTTTGAATATGTAATAACACATACAGAGCAGGAGAAAAGTGAGGAGTGGGCGGGAATGGCGGTGACTCTGCTGTTCAGTAAAGGAACATCTAATGGTGAGCAGTAGGTGCTAATTTCCACCCTTTTAAGCCTCTTCTTTCATAATGGCCTAAATCCATAACCTTCGTTCAAAGAGCAGAATTAAGTGAGTTCTTATGTAGTTGTACAGTAATGGGTAATGGACTCTTCCATCCTTAGGGGAAATTCTGCTTTAGTTTGAAAACTGCATCTCACCTTGAACTATTACAAATTAATGAAGGGTCTAACTTTAGACACAAACAATCCATGGAGGTCCTGACACTCTTCAGTAGTCTGTCTCGGTTTTTACCCATATAGACACCCCCTGCCCCGCTTCTCTCTCTTGTCTTGGTGATATTAGCACATTTCTTGATGTGTTGTTTTTGGAAGTCTTTGTTAAATCCTGTGCATGTAAGCTTTCTAAGAAAGCTCTGAACCCAGTGTGCCTTCTGGTCATGTATTGCTATGTTCTCACAACACTTCCCATGGTTCAGCATAACTTCTAGGAAGACAGCATTATAAAGCATGTATGCAAGATCTTTTATTTAGAAATTACACTGGAGTATTAATGTTTCCACATCTGTCTTGAGTCACAATATTTTTGTAGAAGTTGAACTGAAGGAAATGAATCTGCGTAAAAGGGATTCTTCTGTCTTGCAGAGAAATTCTCTTTAATTTTAATGTTGACTGTGGCTTGGTGCCAGCGCATCAAGCTGTGTTGCAATGCAATGAAGTATAAAATAGGACCTTAGCTGTATGAAATTGCTCTGGCCTCTTCCTCCCACTTCATTGTTCTAAGAAAACTGAATGTGGAGGGAAACTTAGTTTGTATGAAAAAATGTTGGAGGCTGGCTTCTCTGGTCTGTTCGAGCATTTCAAGATGTGCTTCTCTGAGTAGGGGACTGCTGCTTCGGCTGCAGGAACCACTTCCTTCCAGCAGACGTCTGCAGAGAAAGGTAACCGAGGCCCAGACACCTGCTTCTGTTCCCATGTTTCATCTTCTCAGGTGCTTCATAGTACAGCCAGCAGAGTAAACAGCCTCAGACTTACAACGTCTATCATTTTAGCTATCCAGAGAAACCTCATGGTGGTATGCATGTTGTACATGTTTACTGGAGCAGTTATATCTTTATGTTCTCAGGAATATTTTTAGGAGTATTTATCCGAAAGAACTGCTACATCGAGTGATTAATTATGTAATGCCTACAAATGTAATTGCCAGCTACACTGTAGTTAGGCATCTCTTAACCTCATATTTCAAAATGAGTGTAGTATCATTAAATTACAGGGTGTTTTCCCTTTATATAAGATGCTACCTCGCCTCTAATAGGCTTGATTGAAAAACTACTTCCTGTAACAACCATCAGCTTGGCATTTGTAGGCATGTAGGAGATCCAGGTTTAATTCCGTATCTGAAGGGCCTCGGTGGCTCGAATCAGTCCTAGGTAAGTGACCCAGTTTCTGGGCTATTTAGGAGGTATGTGGAAAGGTTCTTTTGGTGGCCTGAGGCTGAGGAATATTTGATGTCACTTTGCATGGGAGAGAGGAGGAACACTCTGAAAGGAGCTCCTGTTTGCTCCTAAGTAGAGTAACTTCCAGACGCCTACCTGCCTTTCACAGGACATATTCTTCTTTTGCCTAATTTACCTAATGATTCTAAAATGCTGGGATCTCTGAAATGCAATTTTTGTCCATTCACAATGATAAGAAAACTACTACTAGATCTTGGTAGCAGTTATTTACATAAAGACTTGGAGTAAGTGAAAGTTTTCTTTGCCTTTGAGATACTATCTCTGACAGCTTACAATAAATCTCAGAGAAATGAATGCTTATGTTCCCGCAGAGGTCTCATACTATTCATCTTAGGAAGCATGAGTTTGTCATTTTGAACTGTATAGGTTCTGCTTTACCCACCCAGATTCTATGCGACTCTAGGGAATACAAAAATGTTGGCCTTTCTATGATGCCAAGAAATAAAAGTGACAATCTGGGAAGATGAAATAACATGGATTTAATGGAGAAAAATATCTGAGTTGAACTTGTCCATATTTTAGACACTGCACTTGATTTGTTACTGTGGCTTATTTTAAACATATTTCCTAAGTGATGTTTGCATTTGCCAGTGAAGTTTATTCAGCCTCAAATGAAGTTAATAGCAAAAAATTCTAAGGCTCATTTTTAACACTTATGTTAATGTTTCATTGCTGCCAGATGAAAGCCACCATCCAGTGGAAAACATTTGCTTATAACAATTCAAGCTTAAATCCTAAGTCATTATAGCAGGCTTAGATTAAGTGCACAGCTGGAATGTGAAAATCACTGCCGTATGCTGAAATGTACAGAGGTGGAAGAGCGAGCCAGGAGGCTGTTGCTGGCTTCTCAGCAGCCCACTTTGCATCCAGTGCAATCTCAGCATACCAGAAACCTGGGGGCTGCTCTCTGAATTTTCTGCTTGCAAACGTATGAGCACTTGAGACAAATTAATTAATGGGAGACTAGAATCTCTCTCTCTCAAACACTTAGCTTTAATGTACCATATTAATACTACTTAAATACCAAGACTGGCACTTCATTTTTTGCATTCTAGTAAAATGAATTGTTCCTGTGCTTGATTTCATTTTCTTGACTCCTTACCTCTAAGCAGCACAAGAAAAAATTGATAGTGCTTACCACATAGGGGAAAAAAGGGGGTTTAAGTGGGCAGAGAAAGCCTTGAAACAAGCCACTGTTGCCACTGCTTTGACAGAAAACAAAAAAAATATTTTGACATGTCGCATCAGCACCTTTCAAAAAAAATTCAGTTTGGTAGTTTAAGAAATATTTACAAATACTGCATTAAAATAAGTTTGTTGTAACAAGAGTAAAATATATCTTGAATATTAGACTCTTACTTAATTTCCTTGGGTGTTCTTTGAGTTGAACCATCCCAGACAAACCAGTAACAACTTCCCCTCTCCAATATGACTTTCTTCTACCTTGCTACATTCCTTGTGTCATTTTATTAAAGAAAGAATTAGCTGGAGAATGGGAGGAGGCAAACTGAAATCTATCTTCTAATATTTTGGCCAGGGATACATCTGCTACTGATATAATTTGACCACAGTTGAATTTAGGAATTTGTCTACACTGGAATTTAATTATTTGTTTTCATCAACATCAAAACTTGCACTATGTGATAAAATGTACAGTAGATAACTGTGCTGGTTTTCTGATTTTTTTAATCTTCTTTTTCCTCCAGTACTCAGTTTGGTTTGAGTACTCAGTTTCGTTTGAAATAGGATTCTACTGCTATAACCTTGACTGCAAGCAAAACCTCCCACTTAGGCCTTTGCAAAGTGTGACTAGTGACATCAGCTTCCATTTAAAGTTTAACTGAGGAGAACAATCTACTTCCTAGTGAAAGCTGAAGGTAGCACCTGATTTTTCCCTGCTGTTAATAGCACCACAAACTGTGTTAGTCTAGTCTTCATATAGTAAAGTTTTGACTTTTCCAGTAGCTGGCAGATGATGCTTTCATGTTCAAGTCATCTGTTTAATCTCAGAGCTTTGTTAAACTAGGCAAATGACATTGCAAAAATCTTTCTGTAATGAAATTGGAATACTAGATGCCACAACAGCAATCTATTACCTAACTGTTATTAAATGCCAACATGCTGTGGTGACACCTTGTAAGATGTGATGCAATATTGTACGCAGCAGTTACCAGCTCTCCACTTACTTACTTTTTCATCAGCTGGGACCCAGCTAGGAATGTAAGTTTTGCTACTATTTTCCCAGCAAGAGAGTCACCATCTTGCCATCAACCTGGCTTTCTCTGATCTCCCCTCAGGCACTTGAGTATAGAAAGAGTTGTCTGCTACTGTCAGTCTGAGTGAGGGAAAGCAACTTTTTACTGTAACTGCTGACCCAAGAGATTATGACTCAAAATTAATAAATAGCTAGACCTGATTCCATCAGCTTTGAGTCTGATCAGATAACATCAATCGGCTTGTCCTTTCCATAGCTTATAAATGCATGTTTTAAGAATAGTTTCTGGGGTACACTTGCAGAAACTCAATCAGCGGTGAATTAACCCCCTACCCCAGCCTAATCAATCAGCCATATGAAGAGCGGGATGAAACCAGACCCCACCAGACAGGTCTCACAGTGAGTTAACTGCTCCCCTCACAAACACCACCACCCCTTCAACACTGAAACAAAACACATGTAAATCAGCTGCAAAGTCAAGTCAAGGTCAATAACATGGACTAACTCACTTCAGTGCACAGCTGATCAGCAGTGTATGCCTGTTCCAGCTAAAAGTGGCTAAATAGAGAATCCCTCCAATGAAGTACTGTGGGTGGGGAAAAAATCCCAGCTTCGTCATTCTCAAGGCTGTAGGCTGAGATGTCATCAAGTCCAGAGAGGAGGTAGCCCATGCTAATACATGGTGCAAGAAGATCATCACCCTGCCCTTTTTCTTCTTTCTCTTATTAGTAAAATGGCTATGTATGCTTTCTCTGTGTGTCCAGGCTGCCTGCAAACACTGCACCTTGGATCTTGGCCCATCTTGTCAAATATTGCATTGTGATCGTATTGAAAATATGGGTGTTGCGTACAGAGTTATCCAAGATAAAACAATTTAGCAGGTACCATGGCCTCTCAGGTGGTAGGTTTGGATGTAATGTGGCTCGATGGTGGATTTGACTTGAATCTTATTGCCTTAAGTACTGGTGCTATACTCCCTTCCCCATGATGCAGTGTTCCCTTTCAGGTTTAAAATGCAATAATCAGATTATGAATATTGTTTCCAACCTTAATTGATATAATTTAATTAGTTTATCATTAGCTCTGGATCAGGACCTTTCTGCAGTTCTCTCTCTGCTATGCTTCATTTAATTATATTTAATGGAATCTCTTTGTTTCCTCAGAGGCTAAATAAGCCTGCAGCCAAAGACTCAAAATCAATACAGAGGGCTATTCTCAGACCCTATGTTTTCAGGTAGGTCTGGAAGAACTGGGCTTAAAACATGCATTGTATCTGCTGTTTAGTTCCCCATCTCTCCATAGTACTGCATGACCCCCTAACCTCGCAGCAGGAAGCCAACCCAATTTAATATGAGGAAATGATTCTTTCTCTCTGTACAGCTAAACACCTGGTCTGGTACCTGGTTTTGCTGTTTCACCTTCCTTTGCACCATCTCTTCCTGCGTGGTCCTTCTACATTCAAATGATTATTTTAACTGAAGACTTTAGTTTTATTTGAAACATCTGCGGGAGACACGTGTGGTACTGAGCAACTTCGCAGAGCATGCGGGTGTTCAGTTAAGTCTCATTTCCACATTTATGTGCTGTAATTGTAGTTTCCTAACAATACTTACTAGAAGTGTCCAATTTATCAGGTTTTTTTCCATTCTCCAGCACCAGTGGAATTCTGCCATTGCCAATGAGTTCCTATGTTTACCACCATTGCTGTGGCTTCGTTTCCCATAGAAGAAAGGTAGTTTCCATACCCTGGGGGCTATCCTGCTGTTTCCTAGGATACTTTTCACAGAAGTCCAGAGGTGCCTCTTTCACAAAAGAAATATTGCTGATTGCCTACAGATAGGGTGAAAAGGGCAGAGAGCAACTGGTTTGAGCTGAAGACAAGGGAAAACAGTACAAGGAGCAAAACTGACAGAATCTGATGCCGTGGAAATTTGCACCCATCTCTCTTTCCATATCTGCTTTTTTAGAGCAGCACCAGCTCCTATTTGCCTATTTTTACTGCCTCCACACAAACACCCTGCAATAAGAGAGTCCTGAATGGCAACATACGTCTTCAGGTTTCCCTGCTGGGCATGTTGCAGGAGAAGGGGATCACTGTGAATGAAGCTCCTCAGGAACAAAGCAATTATTAAGTGAATAAATTAGCATTTCCTCAAAAATGCGGAGCCTCTACAAGCATGAGAGGTGTGAAGACTAACTGGGGATGTGACTGGAGGTAAAGGGAGAGTAGAAATCCTCTGTTCTTGCTGGGCCAGGTGCTCAGAGGAGGGCTGAGTTCCCTCTGCTTTGGGGAGAACCTGGCTTCCTAATATGTCTCACGTGTCACTGTCTTCTATTTTTGTGGGTGGGTTTGGTTCAGTAGTAAAAGCCAACAAGGGATTAGGTAAGAGTCTGGTTAAAACCTCTCTCATACAGAAGAACTGCATGTTCCTCTGGATGTTTCTGTAGTGGTACCAGGACCTTTTGCCCAAGCTTCAATTAGTATAACCCTGTAATAGCACATTTCACCCAGAAATACCAAAGGGTTTCATAAAATTAGCTCTATGGTCTTGCTGTGGTATGCGCTAGGGATTTATTGTAATTAAAGCTGATTAAAAATTTTCCTATGAAATTATTTTCTATCAGATTAGGTGTACTCTGCAATGTTTCCTCTTATTTCACTCCAGGAGCCCAGGGAACATTGAGGGAGAAGGCTGCCACATGGCGTAGAGCCAACATTGAGCATTCAAGACATAACCCTTCTCCAAATCAGAAAGTCTTAAATGGCAGCCCAAGAGGACTTGAACAAGACTGCCAAGGCTGTTCTTGGCTGCATGGAAGGAAACCCAAAGGCAGAGTCTCTAGGAAAGAGAGATCACTGTCATTTTGAAAGGCTGAAATAAATCTTTTGCAATTCTCATTCTGCGATGGTAGATTGCAGCAGTCTTTCTGATGAAGAACAACTCTTCTTTTTTTCTTTTTCTGGAATTTCAGACTTGTTTATTTCAGCCTATCCTCCTCCTCCTCTCATACACAGTGGAGTGGAGGCATTACCAATGTCTTTAGCTTTTCCAGAATCTCCTGGGAAACACAGGATATAGCCAGCAATAAAGACCAGCAGCTGTTATCATTGCTTTCTGTAATGATAAGAATACAACCCCTGACACTCATTTTTAAAAGGCTACCTCCCTTCCAGTTATGTGCTTAGAAAGCTTCTTTTAATAAATGGATAAGATTAGTCAGTAATGATTCTTGAACTGAATTGGCTTTGGACTAGCAAACCACTTACTCTTTTCTACTGCGCTTTATTGTAGGAATGAGGACTTTTAATTTGCTAATAGGCGCCTAAAAATGCAAATTTTTTTATAACTCCAGAGTCTGAGTGTATGGGATCATACTGTGCTCCTTCTTCAAAGAGACATCGTGTAATCCTTGCTTTCTTCAGCTTCAATAGGGTCACTCATGACCTTACATCACCTCTCAGAGTATGTTGTGCTACTCTGCTGTAAGTAATAGCATTAGTACTAATTATGACCCATAAACCCAGTAATTTCTACTAGAAGCAGGGAACATTTATGCACTTGAAAGCCACTGTGCTTGGACATACTTTAATTATGCTTTATATTGATATTTTTCAACATCAACATCTCACTAATGTGCCAGTTTAAAAATACTGATCATCATACTTTTATTTAAGACCTACAGCAGGGCAAAGTTATAGTTGACTTATCTTCAGGTGTCTGGGAGCAGCTCAAATAATTATAAAGAACCAGAGCAGCAAGCCCTATTTATACACATCAATTCAAAATAAATACAGAATAAGAAAGAATTATGACTTTGAGAACTGCCACTTTTAAAACTAGCCATGGAAGCATAACCTACTGCTGAAATGATAAGGTAGACTCATGAATATATTGCATGCTATATGGCTGAGCTGAAGTCAGTACTTGGAAATCATTATCTTTTTAAAAAATGCTACTTTTGGAAAGAGAAGTTGCCTGAACAATCTTTAAAACAGGCAACATATTTTCTTTAATTCTTTTATAACTTAGGAACGAAAGTGTTTGTGACTGAATCGTCTTTTTTGCTGTCTTTTCTTTAAAGACTTTTATGCCATCATAAGAAAATTTTTACTGTCTTGTATCTGAGAAAAGATTTGCAAAAAAATTGAAAAGACTACAAGTGTGGGAAGTATGATACATAAGTATAGAGGCAATAGTCAAAGTCATCCCAGTGTAGCAATCATGCTTAAATATATGCTGAATTTTAAGCAGTTAGATTAATTGGATCAGGATGAAAAGTGGTGCATGGAGTGAGTTTGGAATGAACAAAGGAATTCCTAACCTCTTCATATGGTTTGTGCTGTAAGAGAAAGCCATAGTCCAATTCTCCCAAAACCAGACATGGAAAAGGAAACACTGGCAGAACTTTCTGCTTTGAGAATTACATGGCACAAAATGTTAGAAGTCCCCCACCAGTAGCGATATGGAATACACATTTGCTTCAGGTTTCCACAAAGCTCTGGAAACTGCTCAAGAAGTTGCAGTGGAAGCAAAGCATGGTGAATAACAGAAATCATAAGGGCAAAGCATGCTTAGTAGTATAAATCATTTAAAAGGTGGTGGAGTGTATCATCATGCATTTAGTGAACAGGTTTTCTTATTAAAATATACTTTGCAGTAACGACTGCAGCATTGCTACAAGGATATATTAGCATTAGACTGATGATTTAAAGGTGAAATGAACTTAAAAAAATATGATTGGCTGTTAAAGAGCAAGATACGTAAGAGGAAGGAGTACTAAATTGCCAGAATGACATTTTCAGTCATCTTAAATGGAAGCTTATGTAAAGAGACACTCATACAACGTAACAAGGTAAATTGCAGTTTATTCACTGACAAGCCTTCAGGAGGGATTTTTTTTGAGTAACAGTTTATTCAGTTTAGATGTTTGGAAGACATCACTTTATCAGGCTATAGGTCTTTGATACTTTCTTTTATTTGTGCAATGTGCAGAACTGCAAAGTCATGGGTTTGTTCTTACAGCTGAAAGTATCTCCTTCTCTACTTTGCTTTTAAGGTTTCTAATAGCTGTTGGAACTGTTCAAGGGTTTTTTGGTGCTTCTTGAGCCACTGAGATCAGAATTTCCACTCTGTCTTGGTTTTGGTTATTTTTTATTACGAAAGGTAATCAGAGTAGTTTGGATACCTCCCAGGAAGTTAGTTTACAGGTTTATGAGAACTCAGGTAGAGCTGAGGATCTCCTCTCAGTAAATAATGTAACTGTGCACAGCTGTAGAGAAGAGGAAGGCACATGGGCTTGAATCAAACAGTATTGTCTTAAGCATAGGATCAGCCACCAAGCTCCTTGAGCTCTGAAACTAGCAGCAGCTTTTGTCTTGCTTAACTTCAGATATAGCACTTGCCATCTAAGCTAGTTGTGCTAAGCTCAGAGTATCATCAAGGAAGACAATTAGGTGCAACTGGGCCATGTTTCAGCTGAACTCTTTTGGCACCTACTGTGAGATGAGAAAAGTTGAGCCTTCCACTCTAGCGAGGAGGTTGCACTCTGTACTCCACGTCCTCATGTCTGTTGGCTGTTTGGCTCAGATGCCTGTAGTCTGATGAATCACAGCCTCATTTGTGCCACCAAGTACAGTTAGGCCCATCCTCATGTCCAAGTTAAAGCTCTAATTAATGAGTCATTGAAATAGCTGACCCTCCTGTCTCAGGCTGGTGCCTTCCATAGTCCTGTAAGATTATGCCTGAAAAACCTGATGCCTTGCAGACAGGATATCAGCAAAGAGCCTACCCTGCTGCGAAAGGGGCGGTGAGGGAGAGGGACAGTCTGGATCTCCCTGGTGTTCGCCGTGAGACTGATGAGATACACATAAATAGCACTCTGCCAGCTTTCCGAGACATAGGCGCAGGTCGTAGTCTGAGCACGTCAACAGGATGTCAGGAGGTTCACTGGACCAAGGATGAAGGCTCTGACAACAGTCAAATGCATACTATAAGTGTACTTTTGTGCCCTTGACTGAAATGTTTAAGTTCTGAAATGCTCTCTTCTACCTTCCCTGAGACATCTTAGGCAGCTTTGACATGTGTTGATTATTATTTAACTCAGTTTTATTTTACTTTGCTGCCTATTAAGGCCTTAGTTTATTACATAGCTGTTCTTAGTTTATTGTTGTGGCTCCTTTGTCATCACCTGTATCTGATAAGAACGTCCACTTCATCTACTTTTCACTAGGAGGACAGGTTTTGCTCATTTTAAATATACAAGTGTTGGGCATTTGATGAAACAATGAAGAAAACTTGGCATAGAACATCATGAGGTGCATGATGGTCTTTATTTTGGCTGGCAATCTTGGTATGTCACTTTAAAGCTTTGTTTTATTATAAGATCACAGCAAAACACTGCAACCTTCTGCGTAACGTCAAGTCATAGGACTAATCAGCATTAACTCCTTATTATACTAGCACATCTGCTGGAAAAATGTCTGACAATTGATCTCATTTAAGATTGAATGATGTTCCCAGGCAACTTGGGACCATTACAGACTTTTCATTCCCTTCTCTATCAAAATAAAGACATGAATAATTGTCCCTCTAAGAAGAGAATGAAAAGGCAAACACCTGATATAGGCTGATTTAAGTACAGAAGGATGTCAAGACATATTGATATGAGTGCCTAAGAACCTATATGGAATGTAAAAGAAGTAATATTTTTGTTTATCAAGGGCTAAATTTTGTTACTTGAAAGTGAAAAACCCTGTAAGGATTAAGGAAGGATGGGAAGACAATGCCACTCTGGTTACCTTATGTCAAAGAACTTAAAGGATGTGCGGATGACACTCTTTAAAAAATGGTTTCAAGAGACTTTTTAAGCATTCATTTAGGAATAAGCTAAGAGAAGTACCTGCCATACTTTTTCAGATTAGTAGCCTAACTCACTTATCATCTTTAGAGAGTACAGTTTCTGGGTTATTGATAACAGTGAGTTTAAGGTATGCTTCAGTCAAAAGCAGGACATATTTTCAGAATTTCTATTGTATGTGTCCGTGCTTGCTGGGCAGAAAAACTTCTGTTCAGGAAAACTATGGGCAGACTTATTGCAAAGATTTGAATTAAAAGACAAAGTAAATAGGGAAGTAAGTGCTATGTGTCCTCAGATTACCAACCATTCACTCGCTGATTACTGGGAAGAACCACACCTTTAATTCTGTAAACTCTACTTTGAAGGCAGAAGTCATAGATGATCACTTCTCAGTTTAATCAAAGAGTTGGAAGTCATGAAGGGCCTTGGCAGTCTGGAAGCAGGTTTGTTTGACTGCAGTGACAAATGCCTTTTGGTTCTTATTGTGTCATATTCACAATTGAATATAGTTTGATTTCTCTTTCTAAATTCCCATAGCACATTTTTTTGTATACATTTGTCACTGTCAGTGCTTGGGCTGATTATATTGCAGTCCAAGACAAGTATATTCTCCGTCTTGGAGATCTAATTCTTCTCATGGACAATTCTGGTAACTGGGGGTGGCTTGGGAAGAACTGATGGTTTTCTCTTCCATTTATTTCTATCTCTGTTAGTCCTGACACTGGTCTCCTGCTTATTATTCTTCTGTTTCTCCAGAGAAAAAAATAAAGTCTCATGAATAGTACACTTTTCTCAAATAAACCCACATTCATTGCTAGTCTTTGCAATTCTTCCCTTGCCAATGTGTTGAGTAGTCTTTCCCGTGCATTTTCCTTCTTATTGCTTTTGTCTTCTGCTGGGAATTTTTAAATAGCTTATCACTAGTATTCTCTTGATTGCCTGAGATTTGGATTTGTGTCTTGAGCGACTTGAAAGTAGGCTTATCTTCTAGAATTGATACTATATGAGAACTCTAAATAGGGATTTTCCCAGCTGTAGCAGATTTGTGCTTTCCTGACTGCTGCTCCACCTGTTCATTTTTTATTATGGGAAAATAAATTAAAAAAAAAATCAGTGTCCCTCTAGGTAATTTCTTTCTCTTTCTTTAATAATTAAATATTAGTTTGAAAATGATGCAATTTCTGCATCAAGCTGCTAGCTTTACGGTGGAGGCTAAGAGATGAGAAATGGTGACATAACACATTACATTTCACACTGACTGCATCACTTGAACGTGCGAAGTGTCTGTTGCAGACAGCTCAACTTTAGCAATTTTGCAGTAACACTTTTAATGCCAGACTGGATTTTCTCTTTCAGCTTTTCTAGGAAGTATTTTCATTCTGTACTCCTTGCTTTATTTCTTCTGACATCTGATTTTAAGCTGAATGCCCCTTTGTGCTCTGGCTGTGACTGCAGCTCTCTGGCTGTCTGCTTCTCATTCCCTCAATTCTCTGTGGATAGCTTCAGGCACAGCAGTTAAGTCTTGCAGGTCAGTAAGTTTACTTCTTACTACAAGAATCCTGATTGTCAGCTTGTTCCTCAAATAATAAATAGCAGCTGGTCCCTAGTGCCTGCTTCAGGCCAATTAATTTTATATTTCCCAGTGCCCTTCCTGTTTGTCTCCATTTGGGCTGAGAGGCCTCTGTTCAGAGCAAGCTAAAACAGCCTCTTAGGTGAGATTTTGAGAATCAGTATTTACCTTTTAATTTGAGAGCCATTCTTCATTAACACAGTGTTCTGCTTCCCCCCCCCCCCCCCCCCCCCCCCCATGGAGTGTCATAGGATCAGAGCTAATGGGCTTTTGCTGTCTTTTCAGAACTCAATTGTAAATATCCATCTTAGTCCACAACTCTACAGTTCCCTGCAGTGGCAGAATCCAGAAGGGATATTACATACATGAGGTTGTTCATGTATTTTATGCATTCCATTATGTTGACTTTTTAATGGCAAATTACTGATGGAGTGAGGACGCATGTCACATGCATGTTCTTTAGGGTGTTATTCATGCCCATAATACCTATTATAGGTAATTTACATATATTGTAGGTAGTATAAATATAGGTAATACCTAGGGCATTATTGATACCTGATACCTATTCCTGAACTTTTTCAGCATGATTACTAAAGAAAAAGCTAAAGATGAGAGAACAGCAGTGGCCAGATGAGGGAGGGAAGCACCTTTGGGAAAGTGCCTCTCCCTGTACCCTGGCTGCTGGGCACAAAAAAACGGGATGGCTCTGCTGTGCCTCTGACCAGGGCAGTCTGTGGGGCCATAGAAAGGGAATGGGTGGTGGGACTAGACCCCTTCCCTTTCCCTGCTCACAAGCTTCCCTGGCCCACGGCGCAGTGGCACATAGCACCCGTATGGTACGTGACCGCTGCACTGGGTCAAGTCCGAGGTACAGCTAGGTATCCTCTTTTCACTGCATCTGACAAGTCTCTGTCCAGCCTAAGGTAAACAATGTGCGGCACATAGCTGGTCATTGTGTACATGTTATACTGCTTCCTTCTCTGCAGATGAGTCCACAGGCAGATGCAGTGCAGTTCTGACTGGGGAAGAGCATCGCCCACAGTGGTACTAGCCTGGGAAGGAGAGAAAGGTCTCCTTAGCAGGAGTTCTTTCCAGTAACACACCTGGGGTCACTCAAGCCAGATTTATTGACAGCTTTATAGCTCTTATAAGATCTCACTAATACAAAGCACTCTAGGACAAAGATGGTAGTCTTCACTGCTTGCTGAACACACTGGGGACATGATTTTACAGCGCTCATAGGTGTTACCTTAATGTAAGGAATAAATCAACCAGTTTGGTTTTTTCTATGATGTTATCATTCAACAGCCTCTCATTACAGAAGGTTCATAGTGCTGTTTGCACAGGTCGTCATCACTAGTCTTTGCCTCTATGTGATGATTCATTTCTAGCATTTTTTTTAACTTTTGTCACTAAATAAATTTTAGGTGTGGGTGAAAAATTCAGTGACAAATTAAAAAAAAAAAAAGGCTAGTTGCACAACAGTTCCCAAAAAGCAAGTAAGAAATGTACATAAAGTACCTTAGAGAATTTTCAGATTATCTTGTAAAGACTTCTTTTATCCTTAGGAAAGCTCTTTACATCATCTACGTACAATATTTGGGTTCCTTAGCATGGAGAAATATTACTTTCTGTTTCTCCTTGAGCCCACTGATTTCTTATTGTTGTTCTCTACATCAGATTAGAGAGAAAAGAGAGAAATTTAATGATAGTCTTGCCCGAAGCTCAGTCTGCTTCTGTAATATTCATAAGAACAAGTGATTTATGCATAAATGTGCATGAACATTCAGATTTTAAAAAAGAAAAAACTGTCCTAGAAATTTGATGAACTTTGGATTTTCATCTGGTAAGTCATAAACAGACTGTAGAAAATCCTTTATATTCCCATTTAGACAATAGCTATCTTCCAGCTTATTAAAGTTTATAGTTCTGTCAGAGGAAAAACTGTGCCATGGTCATAGAAATAATAAGTGGGTGAGGTTCAAGATCTACCCAGTGGTTTCAATTGCCTGCATATACCATTCAGAGACCTGTTACAGGTTGAGAAAAATCTAGATATATCCATCAATGGGAAAAGCACCAAAAATGAATGTATAAAATATCCACAGCTAATAATTAATTAGACCCTACTCTTAATACCTTGAGAAAAAATGATACTTTCCTTGGTTCTTAGTTAAAGTGCAAGAAGCGAGTCTATTTTTCATACAAAGACACGTAATGTATTAGGATGCCATGTCAAGGACCTACTTGCATACAGAGTTTTGGGCTTGTTTTCAGCTGGATTTTGTACTCTGTTTTATCTGTGTGTGGCTGACTACAGCCATCCTTCAAATTATTTTTATGTCTATCAAGCTGTCTGTAAAGCAAGTGGCAGGGCTGCAGACTCTGCCCTGAGTTCTCCATGGGGAATTCCTGTTACCGAGAATTCTGCTTCTCTTCTCAGCAATCCATTTCTCCTCAGCTTCCTCTGAGGTGCTTAGACTGGCAGACCCAAAAATGTTTCAGTAGGTGAGACAGAACAATTAAGCTGTAACTGTATGGAGAGACATCAAAGAAGCCCATCAATCATTTATCCTAGTGAGATAACACCAAACAGTATTAACCATGGTGCAAGGACAATATGGTTCATTGGTCACTCTCAATTACAAGAGATTTCTAACCAAAATCAATTATGACAAATTTGTTAAGATTCAAAGTTTTTAAGTGTTTCATCAAGGTGTTATTTTCCGTAAGTTTTATTTTGCTGAGACGTCACAATTGATAACCATACATTATAGAATCTCTTGATCCTGCTATGATGTTGTTTTCATTTTTTCCTTTAAATGAACAGTATTTCACTGTGCCACTAAGCTAAATCAGTGTCCCTAGAAAAGCTTTTCTCTTTCCTAAAAGTAGGCTATGAGGGAGAGGCAGATTGTCTCCCCACTCAGTTTCTTACAGTCTCTTGTGTTAGTTAGGCAAAGATGAATATTCTGACTATTTAAGTAGTCAAAACTGATATCTGTCTTTCCATGGAAAGACTTTATTCTTTAATAAATCAACTTTTTTTTTCCCGTTAAAAAAACAAGAATAGAAACTATGACAGGGTAATTCTAGGACGAGCTGAAACCCTTTCCAAAAAAAATGAATTGTGTAGTCATCAGATTTTTCTTCCTTGTTCTTTATGCAGTTTTATGAACATCATTAAACTTTTATATCCATTGCAGATATTTTCTGAAGAGATCACAACCATCTCCATGAATTCAGTAAACTTTGAGGAGGACACTACAGCCTCAGGTGTTCTGGAAATATTCTATTAACCGCAAAAAACATCATTCATTTTGCATCTATGATTCCAAGGAAGTAGCAGTTTATCTTAGCAAGCTGCACTTCCTTATTCACTCAAGAACAGAAATATCCAAATAATTAAGGAATTACAAAAATAAAATAAGGGGTGGTGGGAGGAGGGGGGAAATTAAGCCCAGAGAAGAGAATAAGCAAGCATAATAGTTCAAAATACATATTTAAGTTAAAAAATTACACAGTGCTCCCTCACTATAAACTAGTCAAGGAGTTTGTCCTGCTTCTGGGAAGGGCTGTCTTTTCATAGATGCAATAATAATAAATACATTTTATTTTCACTTGAAGATGGCGAACATTTATAAATATGGTTTTTGCTCTTCCTAGTTATCTAAATATTTTTAATAAAAGACCTTTAGTAACTGTACAGTGGCCCATTATTTGCAAGATTGGTTTACCAGATGTTTCAAGTCCATGCAAATACTACAACCTGGTTAATAAGAGGACCATACTACCAATGTAGGAAATGATCTATAGGGACATGGAAAGCAGTCATTAGGAAAGGGCACTTCGGGCATAAATGGGGTAGTCATGTCAGATAAAATGCATTTTGAGGTAATCCAAAGGATCTCTGTGGGACAGTGAGGGCAAGGCATAGCCAGCAGCTATGGGGACCCTTTATCCTGTAGCTGGACCTTTTTGTCAAAGTTCAGTTACAGCCCTTTCTTGCTCCTAAAGTTCTGAAGTAAGAAGAAATGTGTTTGGAAACAACTAGCTCCACAAGCACCAGAAGCCTGGTGAAGCCTGGCTATGGCTTGTCCCTTGATGTAAAATCCAGTGGGAACGTTGGTCGGAGGCTCTCTGTTGAGCCCTGTATTCCTGTGGCACCTTCCCCTAGAGCACAGGCTGCTGCAGTCACTAGGGACTGGCCAGCAGAAAAACAGCGTTAACACCTAAAAGGGGCGAGTTTGCAGATGTTCACAGGACGACCTTTCCTCTGCTCCCGTTATAATCTTTGTAGGCAATTAGTTATTGTTGAGACCTCTACCCTTCTGATTAAAACTGGCCAACAAGCTTAACAAAATATTTATCTGTTTTTTTTTTAAAAGATGCTACAGAATATTAAGATTCTGGCTTTTACTTGGCTACAGTAGAATAAAACAGAAGTAAATATGGTCTGTACTGTCTCTTCAGCTTCTGCATACCTGACCATGATAGATAGTCTTATCAGCGTGTTCACTGCATATTTACTGGTCATGTTTCACTGGTGCCTGGAGGCAGTCTTATTTCTGCATTGTAACAGATTATGTAACTTCAATTTTCACTGGACATGCCCAAACGTATTTCTCCTTTTCAAGAATAAATAGTTCATTTCTTCCATAACAATGAGTGCAAATGTGATTATGGAAGTGTTGATATGGTCCTGGGAGCTACCAAGAGTAATAGCCTCCTGTGACATGAGGAGTTCTTTGCTGAATGACTAGATAAATGCTGGGTATAGATAAATAGCTATACATTATTCAATATATGTCATCAATAACCAATATATGTATCTCTCCAGGAGTTAGGATTTAGCACTCCCTTAAAATTCATTTTTCGTAACACCTTGAATGAAAAACCTTACATCTTTTTCTTTCTGCATCACAGGTTGTTCTTGGAGGTGACATATGTTCAGATCTGAGGTGAAAATAAATACCATTTGCACATATGCCTTGCCCTGTCTGTTGGGGACGGTGGACTATGTGGTTGTAGGCCTGTTGTCAGCACAGCAAAGTGGACAGTCTGGCAGACATCAGTGGGACTGGCTGGCTCTCCAGCAGTGAGAGACACATTTGGATTGGGAGCTCTGCTGCTGATTAAGCCTGTGGCTGCACTGCAAGGACAGAAAGGGAACACCCATCCTTCCGTACAAGGACTGGGAACAGCAAAGACTTCAGGCATAAATAACATCAACAAACAGTATTAAAAATGCTAGGTTTTCTTTGACGCACAAGTGCATAAGAAGGACAAGAGACAAGATGCAGTAAAAATAAAGATTTTGCCAAGAGAAGTCATCGTCGCTATGATGACCAAGCTCCTTCAACACACTGATATGCCTGTAAAGCTAGCTGTCTTCTGACTTCTATTATTCTGCTACCACTTGGGTTTGCTTTTTTTCCCTTAATGTAAATGTTTATGTATCTCTTAATCTCTTTTAGACTAAAAAGAAAAAAATCAAAGCCTGTCAGTGTATTAAGAGAAGGTCCATATGATCACCAGCATGGATGGAAAAAGTTCTGTGAGAGTCTCAAGCGCTCTTAGGAAAGATGATTTTACTTCCTTTTATTTAGATCAAGAGAGACTCTTCACATCTGTTAGTCTGCAACAACAATTCTATTAGTTTCACTGGGGCAAGATTAGCTCTTAGCTGTGCTGAACAATAAAATACATCTCATTTTGCTTAGCGTCCTTCTTCCTTTGTGTGCTTCACTATGTATGATCTCTCACACACAAAACCATGCTAGTAATACTGCAACACAATTAAATTTGTCATCTGCCATCTCTGATTACCAGAGCTTAACAATCAATCTGAGGGGTTTAGTTTTGGTTTTTTGGAGATAAGCTGCACAGGGTCAGATACCAGAAGGAATGAAAGTGCAGGAAAAAAAGAAGCTGTTGTGAAAAAACCGTTCCTGGGAATGCTTTTGTTGAAAATAAATATAGTCTCATACAAAAGTTAAGACCTAGGGACCTGATCTAATCTCCTGAAATGAACCTGAGATCCTGAAAGGACTTTCTGATGATATTACACAATCATGCACACTTCTGAACCTTTGATGGCAGGAAAACCTCAGAGAATCTTTGGAAATATTTAATATCAAATTTCATATACATTGTCTGGATAAGAAATCGCTTTAATGAAAAACGTCAAGATTTAAACCACACAAAACCGAACTCTCTTCACATTAGATTTCAAGTCAGATCTTTCAGAAATTGCAAGAATTGGAGCAAGCCTATCCAAGTCAGCCGTGGTCGCTGTGCTTGTTTGGAAGAGGCCCCATTTCAAATTGCTCCTTTGGACCAGAGTATGTGTCATGGGCAGAGGAGCCTCAACATCCTGCCTATTTTTAGGTGTATGTATCTGGCTTATACCACAAACCTTATCCTAGAACTGAGAAACCTTTGTAAGGTAAATGTCAGTGAACTATATCTATTCTTATAACAAATAATTTGGTTACAAAGAATTGTCGTCTTCTGCTAAAATTCTCACAGCTCTAATTAATTTCACTTTTGGAAGAGCTGAGTGCAGTTCCCATTTACATTATCAATTAGTATTTCTGCCTTACAGCTTTCATTGTTCCGGCCTACCACATGCAACCAGCTATCATCATGGCACAGTGAGTGCGCAGCCAGCCTGGCTTCTATGGAGCAGCAGTGAGTAACATAATTATTATTCTGAATGACAAAATAACTACCTTCCTATCTCTATATTTAATGACACAGTGTTAGCTGTGGGTCCTTGTCACCCCTAAAGAGAGACAAATATAAGAAGTGCCTATATTCCATAGCTAAAATTATTTGAGACTTTCCAAAGTCTCATTAGCACTGACATATTGTCCATGTGGCATAACAGCGTAGATGTGCCTAATATGCTTTTGAGACACCTTAAGTACTACAAGGAATATGGTGCTGTGCTCAATATTTGGATAAAATACATAGCTAAGTTGACTTCAGTGCTTGTAGTACTCAAGCTGACAGCTCATTTAGAGGATGCCATGCAGTTCAGCACAACAGGTAGGCATATCTTTACTGCAAACAGAAAATGAACATTCAACAAAAATCAGCAACATATGAAAGATGTTGTACCCACAGTTCTTTTTAGCAGGCACTGTATAAACTCTTTAGGGAAACTGTTTTAAAAACTCCGATATCATCTCCAACAGTTAAAAAGTGCCCAGGATGGCAGATGTCATGTCTGTAGTATAAATCTGGTGAATGAATCAGTGGTGGTTGCGGCTCTGCCTGCTACAGACTTTGCCAAATGCAGGTGTGGGGCCGAGAGCACATGATGCATGCAATATGCTGTCCTGAACCCACAGGGAACTACTGTCCCAGGGGCACCCAACTCCTTCCCCACATGCTCCTGCCACCCCAGCATAGGAGCAAACCCAAAAGATGGCAAAGCTCCTGCTGCCTTTGCCACTGCTCAGCTGGCTCCTTGCAGCAGCGGCGCAGGAGGCAGCCTCTTGGTGCACTGCTGTGCCTACAGCTTGGTCCTTGCCTCTTCTGTCCAGACTGCACCATGACACCTACTGGTTTTGCCTTCTAGAACTTAACTTTTCAAGCCCCAACACATTGCAGAGCTGAGTCTTGGAATGTGCTCAGACTTCCTTTTCTATGGATAATGCTATGCAGGCAAGTTGGTCTTAGTGAAATACTGGAATACTCAGCTGATCTGGAAATGCAGCATCTGACAGAAGTTTCATATTCTTCATTCATATACGCTTTGCCAGTGGTTTATGAATGGCATTCATATCCGTCAGCAGCAGCTGAACAAGAACCGGGACAGACAACCCCCGGTTGCTTCAGAGGGACCTGAATTTTGGAGGGGTGCGTTACAATTGTGGACAGGATGACTGGGGAGGAGAAAGCGACAAAAATAATAAAGATACATTTCTTTTTCTTCATTGATACCAACAGCACACTAATGTAGCTTTTAACCATTAGGTCTCAAATGCAAATGTTTTCTTAATGTTTTGTTCAGGAGGCTGTGATGACGACTGATAAACAGGATGCTTCATTCAGCAGTGGAGAATTTCTCTTCTTGTCATATCAGATTGTTTTTACTATTAAGAACAAGCTTTGTCACCATATGAATTCCATTTGGAGTAGAAATGGAGACTTTTAAATTAGTTTTTCATTTGTGAAATCACAATTCTTTTGTATTCCATAGCTTTCTCCCAATTCCATTTCTCCTTTTTTTTCCAGTACCCTGAGCTTCTAAATCTGAAGCTAAAATGAGTGAACTTCAAACATTAATTTCTTCTCAAATTTTTCATTTTTTCATCTCCCCCTTGCTAGGTCACAACCCTTTAAGATCTAAGTCCAGCAAAAGAACTGCTCAGAGAAAGAAAAAGCATAATCTAGTTTGTGTGAAGAAAAAACCAACTTTCCATTCCACATCTTCCTGTTGTAGCCAGGTCACCAGGTGACATTTGGTGTAGTTCAGTTTCATTTCTGACTAGTTGCCTGGGGAGAAGCTGCTAGTATTAGCGCACAGCCATCCAGCACAGGAGGGATCTCTTATTTAGCTTGTTTAAAATAAATAAATAAAGGCTTTGGGGTTCAGTACACCTTAAAACAATCAAAACATAGACCTGCAGGGAGCACCTTGGCTGTAATGCCTGGCTGTGAGCTGCAGGGGGCAGGTAGCTCTTCCCAGGAATCTCACCAGCGTGTTGGTTGTTGAAGCCCCAGCAGCCAGGAACAGGGGAACAGTTAAAAGATCCTCAGCAAAGGAGGCTTCAGGGAAACCAAGCTTTCCCACAGCAAAGGGTGCCACCTGCACCTTAGTGCCAAGAATGTGCTGTCGAGATGCTGAATATCACCATCCTCCTGGAAGTCTTTCCTTTCATTCAGCTACAGGATTTTTTGGAGAAGCTTCTGGGGAAAATGCCAAAACGCAAATATTTGTACCCTTCTTCACTGCCCTTCAGTGCAACAGCTGCAAAGCACAGCATTTTCCAAGAAGACATGCATGCCTGTTTGCTAGGCTATAATCCTGACTAACTCTTTCTTCTTTTCCTCAGTCATCAGTTCAAGTTTGAAAATGCAACTCATTCTCGTTCACGTTAGTCTTCTTCCACTCACGTTCCAAATTTTGGATGGCTCTTGTGAGGAGATGAGGACATGAAGTGGCATTAGCTGTCTGCCTGCAGCTGAATAATCCAAACCAGAAATCCTCCCTCTTATGCTCCTCTGCCCCATCCTCACCCCCTGCCCCCCTACAGCAATGGTAGAGGTCACTTTCTTCAGCTTTGCTGTGTAGTTTTGCCTTACTGGAGATACTTTTGTCCCAAGATATTCCATGTGCTCCCGTAGCTTTATCCCTACTTCCATCACCCTCCTTAACTGGCTTTGGTTCAGACCGTGGCTTTGCATACACCTCCCTGGGCACTGCTCTGGCACTGCCCAGCCATGCCACAGCACACTGAGATAACCCCTGCTACATCCAGGGGGTTTAGCTGGGCAGAATATGGAGTGGGCTGGAAGAATTTGGGTGCTGGCTAAACATTTACAGTCTCACAGGTAGCTTCTAGATCTTAGGAGTGAACAGGCAGAGGCCGAAAGGGGAGCAAACATCAGCCAAGGTATCCCCAGAGCAAGGCCATGTGCCAGTCTCTAGCTTGCGGCATGGAGGAGGCTAAAGAGGTGAGAAGTGCCCTTGGCAGAGTCCCGAAGCCCAGGGACCCCGCAGGATGAGCTGGAAGGGAGCATGGGAGCTGGGACCAAACCCAGAGAGCCAGCCCAGCTTAGTGCTGAAGGATTTCTCTGGTACTGTAGTTGGATGCTGTAGAACAGATTTGTTAGAGAACAATAATTTATGCCTCCTTTCACATTTTGAGAAGTTTGTTGTCCTTTACTATCTCTGCTAATCCAATCTATTCCATTCGGTCCTTACAATACCACCTGTGAATGTGTTTATGTGCTGCCTCTATTTCATTCTCATTTATCACTAAAAATCCACCTCCTCAGTATTCAGTTCAGCCAACATGAACCACACCATATCCTCTGGCAGATATTATTGGGTCTGCTGTAGCAAAATAATGTTTTTGGAAGAATACAGAAGACCCAATTTATAAAGCATTTCTGTGGTATATTTGTGTTGATATAAGATGAATGAGGACTCAGTATAAGAAATTGCAGCAGTCGTTTAACCTGAAAACACCTCTGCCTTCCGTCTACATTTAAAGTACTGATTTTTAGCTATACTGATATATTTTGACATCAGAATCCCAGAAAAAAAGATGATTTTAAACAAAGAAAAAGAATAAGATAAATTCTCTAAGATGCCTGATATGAATGATGTTAAGTTTCAGAACAGCAGCACAAAAATTTGAACAAGTACATTGCAAAGGAGATAGCTTGTGAAATTTTTTGCCATCAAAGTAGGCAAAGCACTATTTTAATAGTATAATGAAAAGGGATCTCTGCAGCAGCTTAGATGTAGCCCCAAGAGAAGGCTGTTGTTATATGCAGCTGCCTTGCAAACACCACACTAAGTCAGCCAGGCAATGTCCAGGCCCTCAAACAATGTCATGACAAGATACAGGGAATTAGACAGGTACAGGGCAGCCGGGCTGGGTTTTCTACATTTCCACCTGGGATCTTGGAGCAAGAATGGGAACCTTCCACAGAATGGCAACAACGCTGGTTAAATTTGAAGTGTTTCACCTCAAGAACAACTGAAAAGAGACTTCAGCTCTGTTTTTTCATTTAGGTAGCAAAATTGCCAGATTGTACATATTCATCTAGTTATTAAAAAATATTTCTGTTAACAAAGGAGCTGGGCACACACTGAACATCCCAACAATACCATGTGTATAGTTTTAAATCTGGCTGATTCTAAGTGCTTCTTTTTCATACACATTGAGTTTTTCACTAGCTGCCTAGGTCTATAGATACAAGACAGAAAGAGCCTGTTTCAAAGTGACAGAGAATGTTTAAAAGACTGCTAAAACACAGGCAGGATCCAGTCATGGAATCAGTTATTCAGCATCTGAATGAGGCTCTTCAGCTCCTTCATAGGCTGTCTCATACAAAACCAGTATACTGTAAATTTCTAAGAGATGGTGGTCTTAGTGCATGAATCCTAATAAAAATGTCTTATTAGGACAGACAAATCAACGTGTAGAAAAAACTTGAATAATATATTCATTATTAAGTGAATGCTGTTTTTAAAAAAAATCCTTTCTAAATATTCAGCTTTAGTGACAATGTGCATTGACATTTTGAAGAATAAGTTATTTTTAAGCAAGGTCATATTTATTAATGGTTACAATAGCTTTTGAGTTCCCTTCATTATATGTGAGCTCATAAATTTTATCACATAGAGACAAGAATCTCTGGCTTTTATGTATTACACAGATGTGGGTATGAAAAAACTGTGCTGAAACTTTTGAAATTCTTTTGGACTTCCAGTGCTGTAAATTAGAGAAGAATTCAGGAAAGAAAAAAATGAAAGGCTTAAGCCTCTAAACTTTTGCACAGTGTATGGTTTGGCCATTGATCAAAGCAACAGAGGTAAAAGGAGGAGCTGCGAGAGTGCCGGTGGGTGGGTTAGTGACTGCGCTTTCTGTTGTGCTCTGACTACTTTTATGCACTCTCTCTGAACATGCTTACCAGTATAGCCTCCTGTCTGCAATATTGCTTAGGGATTTGACTGACAAGGTCTGGCTGGAGCACATACAAGGAAAATGAGCTTCAAACCTATAAACTTTCATACCGGAAACTTGACATACATCCAGAAAAAAATAGAAGCTTGAATGGGTTGTAGCTTAGACACAAACCAGCACTATGGCTATCTGATAGAGGCCCAGAATATATACATTCATATCAACGACTGCATGACTATTTTTGAAAGTGAATGCTTGAGAGAATTGCAGCCTACTACCTGTTGGTATAGAAGGAGATTAAATTCTACAATAAATGACTTGCTGTGTATTATTCACCCAGATCTAAACAGACGTTTAGAACTGCTTATAAAATGAAATTCACACAAAAATACTTATATAATCTATTGAAATCTTGTGAGAGCAGAGAAAGTTGCAGCTATATTAATATTGTATATTCATTAAATGGAAGGACAGGACTGACAGCCCTAGAGAGAGAGAGATTTGCAATGAATAATTCTTTCAGAATTAAATGTGCAAATTAGAGCAATTAAACTATGAGCCACTCAGACACATTTCAAGGCTAAATGTTAACACCCTGTAGAAATAAGAACAGACTGGCTTCCTGAGAGTGCAACAAGTTTTACTTCAGAGTTTCTCAGTTTGTACATCACATAGGCTACAGCCTAAAGCTGACTGTTCTGTGTATAACATCCTCCCCCGTGTGATTAGGTAGGGGCCTTTTCTTTATCCACCCCTGTTAAATCTGCAGTAGTTCTACATAAGGCTGGATAACTTCAAGAGAGGAATAAGACATTTCTTAAAGCTAGATATAAAGAGATATAATTTCCTTTTATTCTTCCTCTCCTCCTCATCCATCTTTATAGCCTATTGGATTACTCTCTATTGCCCTCCTCAGAGTAATTCAGTCAGCCTTTGCCCTGCTTTTCAGTCAGCCTTTGCCCTGCTTACCTGCTTTCCTCTCTGCCTTTGACACTCACCTCTTAATTACAGTCTCCAGACTCTGGAGGCACCTCTTTTCCCTTACTGTCTATATAGCCAAAGTCATAAAGTGCAGTAGCAGTTAAGAGGGCTCAGTTTCACAACTGAGTTGTTGCTCACTGCAACAAAGAGCTTGATCTGCTGTGGAAGAAGTTGGGAATAAGAAAAGATATGTACCACCTAACTCATTTTTCAAAAGCAGACACCAACAGCTTAAAAATGATGAGATGCATATTAAAATAGAAAAAAGGGGAAATGAAACTTATGGTGATGTTCACTCTGATATTTCTCTTTAATGAAGCCACGGTTGCTACTTAGCATCACTGGCTGAAACTTACACTGAAACACAAGTTATTTAGATAAAAGTCATGATGGCCTTAGTCACCTAGAAATTAATTAAAAGTTTTAGTCGTAGCAGTAACTATTAATTAGCATGAGTGGAATAATGAACTTTCTGACTTTCTGATTTTTCTGATTTTTTACTTTCTGCTTTATATCTTTGTAGAGTGCAAGTAGAGCATAGCAGTATGTAATAATGATTATGAATTTCTTTACATTTTCATAGATTATTCCATTACTCTTTTCTTGAAAAGAATGTCGTGTGCTCTCTTCTGTCCCAGGAAAATGAGACTGCCAATGATTTTCTCTTTCATCCTAGCAACTGTTTACCTGACCAATACAGCAATATGTAGCAAAATAAAACCCACACAACAAATAAACTTCTACATTTACAAATGGAAAATTGCCAGGTAAATTTTAAGTTGAAAAGCTAAGGTAAGAGGTGACTTCAACAGAATCACAATTTTAAAAAGGGTTTTCCTAAAAATCAGAAGTTTTCCTGCCTACTTTTGTTCTGCATACTTCACTGCCAATATAAATAGCAAAAGTAGGCATAAAGGTCAGTCAATATGCTGGAGAAGTATCAGTGATCTTTTGTTCTACCCTTTTCTATTGCTTGACGAATTATAGGTGCTAAAACAAAGAACAGGAGCCATTATAAATATTATGGTGCATTCCAGGACATAATTTTCATGAACTTTTTGAGTCAGATTAATAGAAAGACTAAGCAAACAGCCTGTATGTCCTATTGGAATACTGTGACTTAAGTGGCCTTTGGGTTAAAATAACACCAAGAGGTGGTTTTGGTTAAAACACATGAGATGGAGTTTTTTTCTTTCCAGGCCACATCTATGAGTCTGGAGATCCACCCATCCTCCACTGAGTTCAATAGAATGAGTGCCATCTACATCAGTGGGTTTTTAACTCTATATTCCTTGCAGACCTGATTTCTTTATTGTGAGCTTATGATTTTCCATATTCATATTTTCTCTGCCTTTTTTCACATCCAGCCTTCTGCTTTTGAAATTGTATGTGCCACCACTTCTCTGGCCCTATTGGAAAGCCCTCTCTTGACACATCCTAATAT
The DNA here is from genome assembly GCF_047370975.1 of Nipponia nippon. NCBI lineage: Eukaryota > Metazoa > Chordata > Aves > Pelecaniformes > Threskiornithidae > Nipponia > Nipponia nippon. The sequence goes on along the minus strand of NW_028262290.1, from coordinate 140,628,092 downwards.
CATGCTTGCTTTTTTCATACCACATCACATTTATGACTGTTGATTATCTTGTGATAAACTCAAGTATCTTGATCTTTTTCTGTTTGCTGTTTCCAACTGATGAGCTTCTCCCACTTACAGCAAAAATATTTATTCTTAAATCCATGGCATTGCATGTAGCATTGTTACATTTCATTTCTATTATTTTTGCCCTCTGGGTCATCTAGTTCTTGCAGCAGAATACTCTGATGTTCATCTATATTCCCAGTATCATCTTCCACCTTGTGTCATCGGCCAGTTTTATTCCTTCATTTCTAATGGGGTCAGGGTCATTAATGAAAACAGTAAATGTGCTGGGTCACTATAGGATTCTGTATCTCAAGGACGCTCTAGATGAGCTCTTTTTTTGCCAGTCTTGATTTTTCTCCTGCTATGCTGTCAGCCTTAATTCCTTGAGAAATGCTGACAGCTACTTCCTCCAGGCCACCAGCTGCATTTTCTTTTTGTGAGTGGAACTGGCCAGAAGGTACCAGAGTCTTGGTCAGGGTGTTTTACCAGAACTAGATATCACAGAGACAAAACAGAGAGTCTGATTTGGCTCTCACAAGTTCTGCATTTTTAATTCAAGTGAAAGAAAGTGTGTTTGTTCCTAGCATAGCTGGTTGTTTGCCATCCCTTACTTTTGATGCTAAATGATACAAGCCTTTTTTCCTTCTGACAGTCACAAGCACTGGCTTCATATAAAGATTGACCTTTACTTCATTACTGATGATAAGCAAGCTCTGAATGTGTATTTGCTTAGCTCATAGATACCCACAGGGACCTCATACAAAAATAGACTGTGGCTCTGGAAGAAATGAAAAGTCTAACTGAAGGTGTTCTGATTTCACTTGCTAATCTCCAGGGGGAGGAACCCCTCTCATCTCTTCTGGATAGAGAATCAAAGACAATTCTTCACTTTGTATGTGAGAAGGTCATAAAAGCTGATTAACCCAGCCTGAAAGCTCTAAAATATTCAGGAAAAAAAAATAAGACTGGGTGGGAAACTTAACAAAGCACTTCAAAACAGAAGATATAATTATATTTTGAAACATGTCAGTTTTGACAAAATTAATTTCTTGTTGAAAAAAGAAAAAATACCCTTTAAATGTTCTGGGTTTTACCATTTCAGAATGGAATATCTTAATCTTTCCACTTTGAAACAGCTTTTAAAAATTTTTAAAAAACATGTATACTGTAAAATATTGACTACTCATTTTGACCGGTTTTTTCAGCTTATCTCAATTTAGGAAGAACTGATTTATGCTGGAGTCAGATCTCACTGATTGATCTTGTTTATCTATAGATATATACCAAATCTCTTTTTCTTATATACAGGAGGAACTGATAAAGTAGAGTCTTTTTTTCTGCTCACCCTAGCAAATGCCTTTTGATTATCATTCCACCCAAAAGCCATTTCCTGAAGTATTTCTGAGGTCTGGACACCAAGGCTGGCTCAGGCAGTCACCTGAGGCTGGGGCTGGAGGTAGTT